>NW_004443997.1:15006675-15013516 GCF_000243295.1 Trichechus manatus latirostris
CATGATTAGAATGAAATATTTTTCACGTTTATTTGGCCACTTATAGTTTTTCTGTGAATACTTGCTTGTGTCTTATTTATACTTCTATATTGTTGTGATGTCCATCTTTACCTTGTTGTTAGCTGTGGTCAAGTCAGCCTCTCATTCATGCTGACCCTGTGCACAATGAGACTGGACCGCTGTGATCCACAGGGTCTTCATTAGCTAATTTTTGGAAGTAGATCACCGAGTCTTTCTTCCTAGCCTGTCTTAGTCTACAAGCTCCCCTGAGACCTGCTCAGCACCATAGCAACATGCAATCAAGACAATCATATAAACGACTTAGGCTGTAAGCCAACATTATGTCCAATTCCCACTGCCCTCTATGGAGACAACCAGACACGGGCTGGGGGTCTGGCTCTGACATTTATGGTTGTGGGGATAGGATCTCTCCCTGGGCCGCAGTTTCTTGCTCTGTGAACTAGGGATAATAATAAGCTGACCTCACAGGGCTATTGTAAGGATTCCGTAAGATAATACACGTAAAACACCAGGCACAAGGCCTGGCAGAGAGTAAACGCACGACCAATATTAGTAATTATCATTTTAGCTACACGTTTAGTGCATTCTGTCTGCTCCTATAAACACGCACACACCTCTTCTACCTGAAACTTGAAAGACTCCTTTTTATTCCATTTGTGACATGGAAGTGGCTAACTCTCTTATTCCCTCCCTGAAGCCAGAAGGGAGCCCAAGTTCAAAAGCCCTGCAGACGCCCCACTCAGTCCATTGCCACTGGTGGGATTTCACCCTCTCAGCCACATGCATCCGAGCAGACGTGCCCAAGGCGTGGCTAGCGCTTTTCTAAAGACCTAGAGAAAAACGGCGGTGTCGCCTGCATTGCCCCAGGAGTGTGCCAGCCCAGCCACCTGCCTACCTGCTCAGCGTGTAGCTCCGCGAGGTGGCAGAGCGCGACAGCAAAGGACTCGGTGTTGTTCTGCTGCACGCCTGCGTTTAGCGACTCCAGGCTGTTCATGCTCAGCAGCATCTGGGCTTGCTGGAGGGCCATGGTGCTGGGGGAGGAGAGGGGACAGGAGGCATCTGCCTTCAGTGAGCCCCTCAGTGGCACCCTGAAGTCATCTCCAGTGGGAATGGAAGGAAGCTAAAGCCCCCTCCGGGCACAGCAGCTGCCTACCAATGCCAACACTCCTGCTGCAGGACAGGGAGCGCTGAAAGGCATCCGGATGTGCAGCCTCAAAGGAAGGATGCAGCGGTTACAGCACAACCGGGAGCTCCCCACCCCACGGCCCTCACTTTCCTGTGTGCTCACACGTGTTAATTCATTTTCATGGGTGAGTGCAGACTCGAGGCCAACCTGGTCCTGGCTGCCCAGCAGCACGTGCAGTGGCCACTGTCTGCAGCTGTTTCAGGCTACAGCGGGCGGAGAAGCTCTCTGAAGTTCAAGAACTGGTAAAATAGGCACTTCCTTTCATTACTGCATACTGAGAAAAAGCTGACTGGCTAGGTGGGAAGTGAGGTAAGGATGGGGCTCCAGAATTAAAACTCTGGTTAAGAAGTTTATTCCTGAGCCAAAGAAGGCTAAATGGAAAAGTAAACACGCTGCTGGGAACGTTCAAGGGAAGATACCTTTGCTAACAGGGAAACCACTTTCTTATACAACAGATCTGGGGCTCAGGGGATGCTCTGCCTGACCAAGCCTCCTGTGAACAAGACGAGTAACTGTTCCTTTCTAGAAGCCCAGTGGCAGAGGACTTGGAGTCACATGACTGGGTGTGAGTCCTGGCTCTATCAGCTGTTAACTACATTTGTGATCTGAGGCAGACCAGCTGGGTCAACCTCAGTTTACTCATCCTGAAATACGGATGAGCCATCCATTACCTCACCAAGTCACTGGCGGGGGCAAATAAGAACGTGCTTGGGAAAAGGCTTGGCAAAGTCCATACAAAGTTTCTAAACTATATTTTCTTTAATCCCCTGCATGAAGAATTTCTACCAAAGGAGGGAAAACCGTTTATGTTTGGCCTTTCACAGAATCAGCTTGCTACATCCTGCTTCTCTCTAGAAATACCCATGCCTCCATGGCCTTGACTGCTGGCTTGGAGGCCCACCTGCGGCCATAGAGCCTCCAGATGGCCGTTTTCTGGGCAATGCTGATGTCGATGAGCTCCGACAAGCTGTGCTTCCAGTGCAGGAGGTCAGAGTCCTTCAAGGCATCCATCAGCTTGTTTGCCGTCTTCCCAGCAAAAGCTCTCTGCTGCACCAGGGACTGTATTCCCAGGGACGCGAGGTACTGACAGCACAGACCCACAACCAAGGAGGGGACAGACAGAGAGAGAACAACACAGAATTTTTCCTTTTGCTCTTCAGAAATTTGGCATTTTTCACATTTTGAGACATGTACAATGACAGGACTACTATTTAAAAAGAAAGTAAACACACATTAGGGGACTAAGCAAAATTACTGCTCAAGATTCCTTCCAGTCAAAATTTGGTATGGGTTTGCCCTGTTCTAAGCAAATCCAATATCCTAAATCCAATTTACAAAATTAAAAACAAAAAAAAATGTGCAGGGGTGGCAGAAGTATATTACAAAACGACTTTTTAATGTATTAAAGAATCTTTACGAGTTTAGTTTAAACAACAAGCTGCCTTCTAGTAGATTTAGACCAAACCAAACCAAACCAAACCCATTGCGGTCGAGTCAATTCCGACTCATAGCAACCCCAAAGGACAGAGCAGAACTGCCCCACAGGGTTTCCAAGGAGCTCCTGGTGGATTCGAACTGCCGACCTTGTGGTTAGCAGCCATAGCTCTTAACCACTGCATCACCAAGGTTTCTAGACTTAGAGCCATGGTTAGTAAAGGACAAAGCTGGCCTGCTGTCTGCTTTTGAAAATAAGGTTTTATTGGAACACATAAACAGAGACATACACAGAAAGTACCTACAGCCTGAATTGGTTTTAACGTATGCGGTGTGTTCCTAAAAAATTGGGGTTGAAAGACAGGCTGGTGGAGATAGATGGATCTGGACTGAACCACTGCCTCTGCCACTGTGTCACCTGGGACGAGTCACTTAGCTTCTTAGCTATGCCTCAGCTTCCTCATCTATAAAATGGGCTTTAAGCCTGCCACAAGGAACTGTTGTAAGGATTAGATGAAATAATACATGCAAAATACAGTGTTGGGCAACATATTAGGAGATAAAAAAATAATAATACCTATTATGATGCCAATTATGAAGCGTGGAGCCCTAGTGGCGCAGTGGTTAAGAGCTCGGCTGCTAACCGAAAGGTCGGCAGTTCGAATCTACCAGGCGCTCCTTGGAAACCCTATGGGGCAGTTCTACTCTGTCCTATAGGGTCGCTATGAGTTGGAATCAACTCAACAGCAACAGGTTTTGTTTTGTGGTTTTTAATGAACCACAAATTATCTTTTCATTAACTCCTGGTATAATTATCAAGGATGAAACCTCATCTAAAAAAAAAAATCAGCTTAAATCCATAACAAAAACTGTATTTAAGAAGTCTATCATCAAAAAAAGAAAAAAGAAGTCTATCATTTCTTTCCAGGAGCTGCGCGCTGTTGGCATTATAATTAATTCTGTACCTATAAGTTTCTTTTCCCAAAAATGAGTCCAGTGGACGATCTGCAGAGTTCTCCCCCTTTAGTTAAAAAACACACACGTGAAATTATCACACACGATTACTTTCAGCTTTCCTGGACTTGGCCCCGGACTTCAGGAGACAACGTGCTCTAAGTGCTACCACTGCCTCTGGTCCTTTGCAGTAGATGTTTTAAAGATAGAATAAGGTGCTTCATGCAACAGAAATCTAGACTCTAACAGATACTGCTACTTCGAATGTGGAGTCTACGCCCTTCCAATCCCCCTCAGTGTACATGTCAAAGATCAAGCCACTAAGGACTATGATTTGGGGGGTTCTCTGTCATTCAGCATGAGAAACGACAGATCTGCTTCTTGGGTTTAGCATTTCCTGGCTTTGTTTATTATTTAAAATGGAGATTGGCAAACTTCTTCCTGTAAAGGGCCAGACAGTAAATAATTCAGGCTTTGCAGGCTACATTCAGTCTCTGCTGCATAATTGTCTTTGTTTTTTTTTTTTTTTTCCCTAACCATTTAAAATCTACAAGCCATTGCTTGCTTGAGGGCCATATATAAACAGACAGGGAGTCAGACTGGGCCCAGGGATTTGCCAATCCCTGGCTTAAAAATAAGCCTTTCCTAGAATGTTTCTAAGTGAAGACATGCTAAGTTCATGTTGATCCATAAACTAAACAAAACTCTCTTGCTGAGCTGATAAATGCAACTTGCACAGATGTCATCAGGACAGAGGGAACAGGGAGAAACCCATCAAACAGAACTTAGGGGCCTGATTAATAATTCAGGTCATCTGAAACTAACCAGAATGAAACAGCCATTCTAAATCCATCACTGGTTCATTCCAGAGGAGGGCAGGAATACCATTTATTCAATCAATCTCACAGTAAGATGGCGCCTTACCGGTAACCCAAAATGCACTGCTTTCTTCACAGAATGCTCCAGCAGAACATAGCTGTCAGACCTCTTCTGCCCCAGCACATAAAGCCAGCTCTGGTAAGAGAAATCATCAAAATGCATCACGGCAAGGGGAACGGCTAAAGTTCCACTGAAATACCAGTGTGGCCACAAGAAAGAATTAACAATTTACAAGGATAAAATAAATCCTCTAAAATACTGTCAGGAATTATGAACCTAAATGAAACCCGTCAAACACATTAAAACTCTCAGACTGAAACAAACAAGCCATTGATCTTTTCTACCCCTGATGGCAGTGAGGCGCCAGTGGTCGAGAAAAAGAGCCTTAAATTGCAGAATGCAGCTCTCAGATGATGGGTAACGAACTCTGTATTCTACCTGCGCTGGGTGATGATGCTTTTACAGGACACTGTCTCACCCCGTCACCAGGTACGGCACACACCTTTCTGTTAATGTTAGTGTTAAATGTGGCGCTTAAAGGGTTACTCTTTCGCATGGCAAGTTGCATTAAAATTTGTAGACAGGAAATGCCCCTAAGCAGAACAGATGCCATGAATGAAGAAAAACAGTAATAAATACAGGTTGCCCTTCCTAAACTCCCACAACCACCTAACTAGTCTCCGTTCACTGCCAAAGGCCTTGGAACCCAAATCAAATGAGGCCTTCCAAAAGCCAATGCAATCCAGGAGCAAAAGCCGGAGACAGGAGGGGGGCCTCACCAAGCAATGCTGCAGACACACGTGATCGTTGGACTCCTGGGCAATCCTGATGGCCTCCTGCAGGGCGAGCTCCGCCTGCTGACTGATGACAGACTGAATGTTAACAACCCATTAACAACCACAAGCCTGCACGCCCAAAGGGGGCAGGAAGTCATCTGTACAACGGAAGGAATGCGAAGCTCGGGCTGGCCGTTGTAGCTATTTATGGGGCCATCCCTGGCAGCAGGAACCGCTGCCTTCAAAGGTGAATTTCCAAAGAAAGGGCCATTTCTCTATCTCAGCTCCCAAGATTTTATTTTAGCTTTCCACTGCTGAGGGGAAGGCCAAGGAGAAGTCACAACTGTCACTTTTCACTGCATTCCTTTCTGCATTATTTGAGGTTTTTAAAACCAAGTGCATTTATTACTTTTATAATTTTTTTTAAAAAACTAGTTGTAGAAAGTTATTTTGAGGGTTCCCATTTCTGAGATTTTGTGTGTGTGCCTGTGCTTACATGATTTCCTTCCACCTAGAACGTCTCCCCCGAACCTCTTAACTTCCGCGGCTGTTGTGGTCGCCCATCGCCACCCCCCAAGCTCTCACTTCCGAAAACTCCCACAGCACTGCTATGGGCACAGTGCCTTGTGATGTTTCCTTAAACACCATGGTATATCCCCTTCTGTTTATTTAATCTGTGTTCATTTGATTTCTTCAACTAGTTTATAAAATCCAGCAGGCACGGGCCACATCTTAAACGTTGTGTTTGAAGTGCCCAGTAAGTAACATAACAGAAGTGCTAGAAACACTGGTTCACTGACGATCTCAAAATCAGAACCAAAATACTAAGTGTCATTTATTTTTTTCTTTCTTTTTTTTTAAATTTATTTTGTTGTTGTTGAGAATATACACAGCAGAACACACACCAATCCAACGGTTTCCACATGTGCAGTTCAGGGACAGATTACATTCCCAGAGCTGTACAACCTTTCCCACCCTCCTTGTCTGAGTCATTCCCTTCCCCATTAACACGAACTCACTGCCCTCTAAGGTTTCTGTGTAATCTTTCGGGTTGCTGTTGTCGATTTGATCCCATATAGATAGCTCTTAAAAAAGCATAATGCTCGTGGCAGACATTTTTTACTAGCTAAGCTAATCTATTGTTTGGTTTTCAGAAGATTTCAGGGGACCAGACAGCTTCACTGGAGAATTCTACCAAACATTCAGAGAAGAGCTGACACCAATTCTACTCAAACTATTCTCGAACATAGAAAAGAAAGAAATACTACCTAATTCATTTTAGAAAGCCACCATAACCCTGATACCAAAACCAGGCAAAGACATTACTAAAAAAGAAAATTACAGACCAATAACCCTCATGAATATAGACACAAAACTTTTCTACAAAATTCTATGCAACAGAATTCAACAGCATATCAAAAAAATAATATATCATGATCAAGTGGGATTCATACCAGGGATGCAAGGATGGTCCAACACTAGCAAACGACTCAACATAATTCACCACATAAATAAAACAAAGGATAAGAATCACATGATCATCTCAATCAACACAGAAAAGGCATTTGATAAAATCCAACACCCTTTCCTG
>NW_004443997.1:15037569-15038651 GCF_000243295.1 Trichechus manatus latirostris
GGAGGCGCATGTCCTATGAGAATAAATTATAATGAAAATAATAGTTAACAATGACTGAGCATTTACTGTTGCCACCCTTTCACGTGCCTCACATAGATCTTCTCATTTAATACAGCTAGCCAATGACATCGTTTCTATTATTGTTCCCATTTTACAGTGGTAAACCTGAGACCCAAACAGGTTAAGGAACGTGCCCGAGTCGTACAGCTAGTAACTGGCAGAGCTGCGACCTGAGCCTGGAAAATGAAATAAAACATGTAAAGTGCTTAGCAGTGCTCAGGAAGTAATCAATGTTAGTTGTTAGTTTTATGGCATTATTACTATTGATTACGGTGCTCGAGGGTAGGGAGCCTCTATTTCATCTCCGTGTCTCCAACGCTCAGGACAGTGTGCTGCCCCATTTTAAAGAAGACGGAGGATCTGGGAAGACAACTCGCCCCCAGTCACTCAGCTAAGAAATGCTGGAGCCAGGATGTGACCCTGCAGAAAAACTAATGCATGCAAAGCGCCTGGCCCGTTGTACACGCTCAGTAAATGTTAGCTGCTGGGATTACTAGCGTTATTTTTTCGCGGTCCTCCAGGAGACCTCGAGTGTCTAACGAAGCCCGTGTCCCCAATTCCAGAGCGGTGTCCGGTACAGAGCAGGTGCTCAGGTGACGTTTGCTGAACGAGCGGGAGCCGGCGGGGGCCCCTCACCTGCAACAGCGGCAGGAGCAGCTGGTTGAGCCTCCGCCGCTCCATGAGACTGACGGCGCCCTCGCCCGTGCGGCCCATCTCGTTCAGCAGCACCAGCACCGCGATCTTATACGGTGTCACCCAGTCCTTGATGCCGAACACGTTGGCATGCACCACCCCATTGGTCATCATGGGGTTGAAGTAGAGGCTCTCGTGAACGCTGGCCATGGCGGCCGGAGCCTAAGCCCAGCCGCCTTACTGCACGCCACGTCCGGGATCCACCTCCCGCTACACCACAACCTGCCCTAGGCCTCCGTCCGCCGGCGCCGTAGCCCAGGAAACAGGGGGTCCTTGCGCTCGCGGCATGCCATCAGCCAATCAGAGCAGCCAGGGAAGGGCACGTGAGA
>NW_004443997.1:15039664-15041445 GCF_000243295.1 Trichechus manatus latirostris
AGTGTGGCCGCTATTTTGGCCCACGAAAGGGGGCAAGGTTAAACAGAAGATCACTGTGCCTGCGTCATATCCCATATCCCATAATAAGTGATGCCAAGAGCCACCGAGGGGACTCCGTCTTGAATATCAGCAGATTCTATCTTGGATTCTAGATGCCCGGGCAATCTAATTAGTATTCACTACCATTGCAAGGAGTACCTGCCCCTTCGCAGAGACCCACTGAATATTCATTGCTCTATTGTCTCCACCGAATCAATATAAGCCCTAGCCTTGCTTCTCCTTGCGAATCAGCCCCCGACTGACTCCTTTTACTTGTCACAAGTAAAATAAAACTGTTACAGCTGAACCCCAAAATTGTCTCCTCTATGTATTCTTACAAGAGAAAGACAAGGACCCATTGAGTCCGGAGGGCCTCCGTACCCTCGGCGGTAAAAAAGGGAGAATAAAGAAAACCAGAGACACAAGAGAAAGATTAGTCCAAAGGACAAATGGACCACAACTACCACAGTCTTCACCAGACTAAGTCCAGCACAACTAGATGGCTACCGACTGCTCTGACAGGGATCACAATAGAGGGTCCCAGACAGAGCTGGAGAAAAGTATAGAACAAAATTTTCACAAAAAAAGACCAGACTTACTACTGGTCTGACAGAGACTGGAGAAACCGCGAGAGTATGGCCCCCAGACTCCCTTTTAACTCACTACTGAAGTCACTCCTGAGGTTCACCCTTCAGCCAAAGATTAGACAGGCCCATAAAACAAACAATAATACATGTAGCTCAACCATGTATACCAGACTAAATAGGCATACCAGCCCAGGGGCAAGGAAGATGGAGGGGACAGGAAAGCTGAACAAATGGAAATGGGGAACCCAAAGTCGAGAAGCGGAGAGGGTTAACACGTCGTGGGGTTAGCAACCAATGTCACAAAACAATACCAATATGTATGTTGTTTAATGAGAAACTAATTTGCTCTGTAAACGTTCATCTAAAGCACAAAAAATAAATAAATAAAAAATACTGAAGTCCACCTTTCAGCCAAAGATCAGACAGGCCTATAAAACAAACAATAACACATGTAAGGAATGTGCTTCTTAGTTCAATCAAGTATACGAGACCAAATGGGCAATACCTGCCCAAAAGCAAAGATGAGAAGTCAGGGAAAGGAAAACTGGATGAATTGAAACACGGAACCCAAGGTGTAAAGGGGGAGAGTGCTGACACATTGTAGGGATCGCAGCCAATGTCACAAAACAGTTTGTGTATAAATTTTTGAATGAGAAAGTAATTTGTGCTGTAAACTTTCACCTAAAGTATAATAAAAAAATTTTTTAAAAAGCAATGAATTTAAGCTTGCATCTTTAAATCTTGTATTTGATTTATTATGTTAATTTTTAAACTCAAAAGTTTGAGAGTTTATTTAATTCTTTGCCTTTTTAAATACAAGAATAATTTTTTTTTTCCTCAGCATTTCACAAATGCCATTTGCCAACACCCAGACCAGGTTACAAGAGGCCATGTATTCTTAAGTGAAATGCAATATAAACAATGTCGCCTCCCTGTGGTGAGTCTGATTCCTACTTAATAAAGTACATGATCTTAGTCTGGCATTCAAAGCCCTCCATGGTCAAGCCCCAGCCAATCCTTTACCTACCTGATTTTCACAACTCCTCTTCCATGTACCTCCCCCAAAACACTTATCTCCCTATGTAGCCTAAATTATTATTACTAATGGTTTGCCTTCCCTAACCCATTGCTGTTCAGTCAATTCCAACTCCTGGA
>NW_004443997.1:15042796-15044251 GCF_000243295.1 Trichechus manatus latirostris
ACTCCCCAAGAGTATTGTCCTAAGATATGCTTCAAACCTTGAACCAAAACTAATCTGAGGTCACCTTGTAGCTAAATAACTCATTGGCTCACAAAATAATGCATATCTCCTGTAAGTACTGTGCTCCTTCAAAAAAATCATCTATATTGTAGTCAACAATTACTTTAAAACAAAGATGAGAATGTAATGGGGTAGGGACACTCAGTTAACAGAAACAGAACAACCAGAAAGGAAATAATGAGAATGTTCACACATTGTGAAGGATGTAACCAATGTCAACTGATTAATTTGTGTAGAAATCGTTGAATGAGAACTTAACTGCTGTGTAAACCTTCAGCAAAAACACAATATTATTTAAAAAAAAAAAAAAAGTCGCAAACTTTTCCAAAGCGGGCACACCATTTGACATTCCCAGCAGCAATGGATGAGGACATTATGTACATTTTAATGAAGATAGGGAAGCCAGCTTACTATTTAATCAAGAATCACGTTCAGTAATGTCATGATTATGAAAGAAGTGAATGATTATCACAGATTTGTAACTTATTCTGAGTAATGGATAATGATGTTTGTGATTTTATGTCTCTTGGAACACTGTACACCCCAAGTAGAGTTGTGCCATGACCAAGTGTCCTCAACGCTCATCGCACTATAGCTCACCAGCAGCGAAGTGCTCCCGCATCATGGGCAGCTCCCACAGTAGACAGGAAACCCAGCAGTGTTACAGAACTCAGGCTCTACTTGCAGCTGCTCAGACAGAAAACTTAAGAAAATGACAAACCCTAAAGGAGGTGGGTGTGCAACTCTAAGCCATCGTGTTAGGGAAAAGAGATAATCGCTCTGATTGCTCTGAGCAGAGAAAATGTAATGTGTGAACCAGTTCTCCTGTGTGGGTGCGTGAACGCTCTCTTTTGAAAATCCAAGAAAACCCAGCTGAGAGGGAAGAAAATACCTCCTACTAAATACAATGAGCCATGACTTTGAGAGACTCAGGCAGAGTCTCTCATGGCTCAATCAACACAGAAAGTTCTGCGTAATTAACTGAGCTGCTGGGGAAACTTGATCGCTAACCTGACAAGCATCACTAAGTATTTCCAGACCCAAGGTAACATTCCAGCTTCTCAAAGCTCACGGACTCGACTGAGCTGCCTCCGCAGAGAAAGGAAGTCTCCCCGTTGTTCCTGGACCTCCAATTTCATCCGTGGAGAGGTCACCACCTGCCGCTGGGAGGATCCATGGGCAAATTAATTAACTGGGGTTGGGTTACATTTCTGTTATCCACTCTCATCATTTGTTTGTTTGAACCTACCTTGAGTATCTCTTCAGGCACATTCAGTCATTTTCACAAGTATGTGAGTGCATTTGACATCTTTTTGATTGCTTTGAGGAGACCCTGACTCACTCTGGATACTTGACCTAATGGCAGTTTCCCGTAAAAGTGACTGCTTTTAGTAA
>NW_004443997.1:15045382-15047123 GCF_000243295.1 Trichechus manatus latirostris
GCACAATATAGTCCATGAAGATAATGTTCTACATCCTAGTTTGGTGACTGGAAACTGGGGTCTTATAAGCTTGCAAATGGCCATCTAAGATACAATTATTGGTCTCAACTCGTCCAGAGCAAAAGAAAAAGAAAGAAACCAAAGACTCAAAGAAGAAACTAGTCTATAGAACTAATAGTCTACACAGGCAACAGCCTCACTTGCCTTGAGACCAAAAGAACCAGATGGTGCCCAGCTACCTCTACTGATTGTTCTGATCAACAGGGACTCAATAAATGGTCTCAGATAGAATGGGAGAAAAATGTAGAACAAAACTCAAACTCCTAAAAAAAAATAAATAAATAAAGGCCAGACTTACTGGATCTGTAGAGACTGGATGAACCCCCAAAATTATTGCCCTGGAATATCCTTTAAACCTGGAGCTTAAACCACTCCCAGAGGTCTGCTTTCAGCCAGGTGACAGATCAGCCCATAAAATAAATAATATCATCCGTGAGTACTATGCTCCTCTAAATAACCATCTGGATGAAACCAAATGGTAAATGTTTTCCCTAGACCAAATCATGAGAAGGTAAGGGGGGACAGGGAAGCTACGTTAAGGGAAACAGAGCAACCAGAGTGGAAAAAATGAGGATGGTGATATATTGTGAAAGATGTAACCAATGTCACTGGACTATATATATATATATAGAAATTGTTAAATGAGAACCTAATTTACTGTATAAACTTTCACCAAAACCACAATAAAATATTTTTAAAAAGAAAGCAAACTCTATGGAGCACAGTTCTACTCTGACACACTTGGGGTGCCATGAGTCGGAGTCAACTCCACATCAACTGGTTTTCCCTAGCGAGAGGAGATGCAAAGTTACATGGCAAAAAAGTGCGGATACAGGAAGAGGTACAGAATTGGGGCCACAAGTCAACCTATCAGAGGCAGCCCCTTCTCATGTCCTTCTCAGTCCATTCATACATAACCCTCAGCTCTTTAGGCAAAGGGAAGGATTAAATCCAAGAGGAAGAGATCTGGCTGATTCCGTGTTTTTAACTGCGCCAAACAATTACATTAATAAATTTATGGTCTAAGTTTAATAATTTTAGATTTAGTATCTTTACACCTTTTTAATTCTTTCCTCAAATACATGTTTCATTTCTTATTGGGACCAGCTGTGAATAAACCCTCCTAATATAAGAACTCAAAGTCAAAACGTTAACTTTGCAAAGTCTCAGATACTGATTACAACAAATTGGAAACACATCTGTAACATTTGTTACCAAATCATTAAGAAACACCCCTACTTCTACTCTAGCTCCGAATACAATATATACTTGCTGAAAGCCTAACCTGATTTTGAGGGAATGACGAATCTATCTTTGGCAGGCCTGATTTATTGGAAAATTCAAAGAGCTTTCGTGGTTCCCAGTCAAAGCATGGGAGGGCATGTTTCTAATACAGGTCCAAAACGTCTGAGCGTTATTCACTCAATCTTAAAAAGTGGATGATTCTTTTATTCTTTATTTTCAGGCTTTTAATGGCCTTGAACCACAAAAGCAATTAAGTTGACAGAGAATTTGGCTCATATCCTGTTCATTTTAAGTTCTTTGAAGGGTATTTTACACATTGTATGTGTAGGGAAGAAAGGAAGGAAATTCTTCTTTAGGATCTTAATTTGTGTCAATCAATGAGTAAAAGAAGGAGCCCTGCTGGCGCAGTGGTTAAGTGCTCAGCTGCTAACTGAAA
>NW_004443997.1:15061627-15063569 GCF_000243295.1 Trichechus manatus latirostris
TTATTATGTGATCCTAATTGCTCTCCCTGTACTGTGACAGCACACTCCTCCTTTCCAGCCCTGATTTCCCATGTCCATTCAACCAGCTCCTGACCCTCTCTGCCTTCTCATTTCACCTCTGGACAGAAGCTGCCCATTTAGACTCTTGTATGTACTTGAGCTAAGAAGCACACTCTTCACGAGTATAATTTTACGTCCTATAGTCCAGTCTAATCTTTGTCTGAAGAGTTGGCCTCGGGAATGGTTTTAGTTCTGGGTTGACAGAGAGACTGGGGGCCATGCATTCTGGGGATCCTACAGTCTCAGTCAGACCATTAAGTCTGGTCTTTTTACTAGAATTTGAATTCTGTACCCCACTTTTTTCATGCTCCATCAGGGACTCTCCGGCTTTCTAATGAGAGAGAACTATGGCTTTGTACCACCAGTGGGTTTTTAATTTCTTGGTGCCCAGATTACTAGAATATTTTATTTTCTTATGAAGCTCAGCTGCTGCCCTGACATGGCAAATGAAAGGCTTTCTTTGCATTTTTCCAAAGAAGAAATCCCAGGACTGTCCTGGAGAAGAAGTTAAATTACATTATCTGAACAGTGCTTGAAGCAAGAAAAATGAGGATGTAAGCTAATATAAGGAGCCCTGGTAGCGCAGTGGTTATGTGCTCCCATTAACCAAACGGTCAGCAGTTCGAACCCACCAGCCACTCTGCAGAAGAAAGACCTGGCGATCTGCTTCCATAAAGATTACAGCCTTGGAAACCCTACAGGGTCTACAGGGTTGCCGTGAGTCGGAATCGACTCACTGGCAACAGGAAGCTAATGTATTGTTTCAGTCTGAGAAGGGAGTGGTATGGTTTTGTGTGCGTGCTTTAATCTGACATACGATATATAAGCAAGTTTGTTAAAAAGGAACAGAACAGTTTTAGGTCTTCGTGAGAAGTGAGGTGACATCTTCATCTCTCTCTCTTTCCTTATTTAAATACTTAACTACTGGTTGAGACACAGGTGAGAGGAAAAAGTGTAGGAACACTGGCAGAATGTCAGCAAATCCTAGTTCTCCCAGTTTCCGAAATCAACACCTTAATTTACAACCTCAACTTCTCTGTCCAAAACAGTCAGTTCCAAGAGATTGTGCTAGTATTTGGTTATCTTGACATCGCTTTAAAAGAGCGGTTGATGCTGGTGGGAATGTAAAATGGACCAGATGCTTTGAAAAACAGTCCAGCAGTCCCTCAAATGATTAAACATAGTTACCATATGACCCAGCATTTCCACTTCTAAGTATATACTCCCAAAGTATGAAAACATATGTCCACACAGAAACTTGTACATACATGTTCACAGACAGCAGCATTAGTCACAATAGCCAAAAGGCTGAAACAACCCCATAGCCCATCAAACGAATGGATAAACATAATGTCCTCTATCCATACAATGGAATACTACGTAGCCATAAAAAAGAACTGAAGTACTGACTCATGCTACAACATGAGTGAACCTGGAGAACATGAGGCTAAGAAGCCAGTCACAAAAGACCGTATACTATAGGCAGTCTCCAAATTACAAAGGCGTTCCGTTCCTAAATCTCCCTTTAAGTCGAATTTGTACATTAAGTCTGGACAGTTAGGTACGGTTCCTATCTAATGTCGGTAAGTCAAATGTCTTAGCATACACTATATACTGTACCTTTCTATGCATAAAAACATGAAAGAAATACTTTCAGATACTCTAAAACATCTTTAACATACTAATACAGTAATAATAATGTTTTGATGCGTGACAAAGTGGCGCGCGTTTGTTATTACGAACCATTGTATGTACCTCGAATTTTTAATACGCTTTACGGGGTTGGTTCGTAACTGAGGGTTGGTTCTAGGGGTTCTACGTAAATTCGGTTCATAACCTAGGGACTGCCTGTATAACATTCCATTCACATGAAATCTGTAGA
>NW_004443997.1:15064397-15068851 GCF_000243295.1 Trichechus manatus latirostris
CCCCTTACGTCCGGACGCTCGGTCGCCGCCCAGAAGGAAGGAGGTCGGCGGTGCGCGGAGCTGCTATGGTGCCGAGTTCCCTGGCAGAGCCGACCGAGTCGAGGCGGTCGCGGCCATGAAGGTGAGGGGCTGGTGGATCTGGGCAGACCCTCCTCGCCTCTCTTGTGCGGCCGGGGCCCGCCGGAAGGGCCTTCCTTCAGCCTCACCGGCTACCCCGCCGGCCGGCACCTCGGAGAGCTCCGCCTCGGGGGTCCCCCGGCCGGCGTCTGGGGCCCTCTCCGCCCAGGGCTGAGATCCTGGGCTCCCTGACCCTGTCGAGCACCCCCAGCGCCTCCAGTCAGCGATCCCGAGCAAGGGAAGAGGCCGGCGCCCCTCGCCCTCGTGCCGGGGGCCCCTCTCGGCCCGGGCTGCTTCTTGGGGGGGGGGGGGGCTGAGGCACAGCCACTAAAGCTCGCCTCAGCCTCTGTGCCTTTGCCTCCAGCGTGCCCTCTCCCGCCCCGAGTCCTTGAACTAACCCAAATGTCGAGGACAGCGCGGGACTGTCGCAGGATGCAGACTGCAAGACCAGAGGGAAAAGGAATGGTGTGAGAAGTCGTGAGGCTGGGGCAGGTCTCATAGGTCGGAGATGCCTCGGGGCGGGGGTCCCACCCTAAAGGTTTCTTCTTAGACTTAACATGGTGACCGTGATCTAGAGCGCTAGCAGACTAGATGCGTCTTCATCACCACTAGGTACGCAGCAAGTAATTTGGCAGCTTGAGTTCTCCAAGGTGGGTGTAAGCGCGTGGGAACATCACTGAGTGAGAAGTTTAACAAAAGGGGAGGGGGAAGGTTCTCTCGACTTGGTCGCTAAGAGTTCTAAAGATCTCGGTGTACAACAGTCAATTCAGGTATTGATTCAGTTGCTGAACTCAACCCAGGTGGGGTGAGTCATAAGGTGATGATACGCTTTCAGACAGACGATTTCATTAATCTCAGTAAAGAGGTGTGCTTGGTGTGGGTAAGGGAAATAGCAAAGTGAACTGCTAGATGAAAACTCTAACCTCACAAAGCGTCAAAGGTCTACTGTTGGAAGATGGAAACGGAGCCCCAAGTGGCTAGAGAAATGTTAGGCTTCTAGACAGAGACTATATTCAGTAAATACTTTGCTCAGTGTTTACTGTGTGCCAGCCAAGAGGGAGCATGATGAGTGGAAGTTAATTTCAAATACAGTCCTCACCCTTTAGGAGTCTGCCAGTCAGAAGAGATGAGACCTTCACAAGTAACCTCATTACAAACCAAACCCGTTCCCCTTGAATTGATTCCAACTCATAGCGACCCTATAGAACAGAGTAGAACTGCCCCATACGGTTTCCAAGGAGCGCGTGGTGGATTCAAACTGCCAACCTTTTGGTTAGCAGCCGTAGTTCTTAACCACTATGCCACCAAGGTTTCCAGAATGTGATGTAGGTATCAATAAAATGTAAAATCCTCAGGAGGAAGAAAGGATAGTCAGGGCTGCAGGAAGCAAGGACGATTTTTGGAATAGGTAACTTCTGAATTGTGCCTCGAAGTGTGATATTGTGACTTTTTAGCCTCCTAGATATAAAATACTATTTCAGCTTAGAATACCTATTAAAATATTTAGAACTAGCTTTATTTCCTGAAAACCATCATGTTGCTGTGTTAAGACCCCCAAAACAAAGCAGGGATCTTTAGCCTATATATAAAGCCTCAAAGAATGTTATTATCTTTAATTTCCTGGCCCATCAAAGAATGAGATGTGAAAGGGGAGAATTAGGGACAGGTCCATTTTTAATCAAGATCTTTCAAAACAAAGGTTTTTGAACTAAAGTGGAAGACACTGCTTTCTGAGTTGCAATTTTAGAAACAAGGTTCAGTGGCAGGTGAAGACATAACGTATATATTTTCTGAAGCAAAATGCAGGCTTAAATAGACATCAGTTTGTGAAAGATGACAGTTATGAAGATGCTTCTTTTCATTTATATTTTTGTGAAACTGGATTCACAACATTTAGGATCCAGGCTGTTAAATTATCATTTAATTTTATGTTGATTGATAATGAAATTGTGTTAATTGTGGGTATGCTCATCTGTAGTGTAGACATCTGTTCAGAGTCACTTATTCCTGATGTCACAGGAATTCTAACGTGAATGTTCATGTAAGCAGTACTTCTTTCAGTGGAATTAAAATTACTTTAAAAGCTAAGCAATTAGATAAGTACATTTTCACTCAAAGCCAGGAGCAGCTGATTTTAGTATACTATGTGAGGTGTAGATATTTACTGTGTCCCTTTCTTTGTTTAGAAACATTTTGAAATAGGTTTTACCTCTCAAACAAAGCTTAGGGAGTAACTGTGTCTACGTAACATCTAAGAGTAACATCTAATTAAAAAGGGTTTTTTTAAAAAATCCAAATTGGTGTCCTATGTTAATTTGATTTAATCCTTCTTCCTGTTTCTCCATATTTATATTGATCTCACTCTTAAGTGTTCAGAGCCCTGGTGGCACAGTGGTTAAGAGCTTAGTAGCTAACCAAAAGGTTGGTAGTTTGAATCCACCAGCCAATCCTTGGAAGTCCTATGGGGCAGTTCTACTCTGTTCTAGAGAGTTGCTGTGAGTTGGAATTGACTTAATGGCAATGGGTTTGTTTGTTTTTTTCTTAAATGTGCTAATCATGTTCATTATCTACTGAATGTAACTTCCTTTTCCTTTTTTTCCAATGAAAGGTGGGGGAATCAAGTGTACTGTTTTAAAAAAAGAAAACAAATATAAACATACATAAGGTAACATTTATGATCTACAGCACATAGTTATTTTAAAAATCTATCAATCAGTTTGGCCAAATGTCTTGCCTAAAAATAATACATTTTTAAGACCAACATCTGTTTTTGTAAGCTGCTTGATGTCCAAATGATAGACAATTGAAGATGTAGAATTTTCTCCTTCCTGGTGTATGGTCAGATATTTGTTCATTAAGAAAGTAGTGTTCCCTGGTGTAGGACAAAGAACTTGGTTTGGCCCTTTGACTCTGGTTTCTGAAAATAACCCAAGCAATCAAGATGACTTTGTTTTCCAGAATTGTTGGGCAAGGAGGGACTACACAGGCCCCACACCTGGTGAACTAACTTCAGGAATGGAGGAGGCATGATGTAGTCAGTCATGCATATTCATTGATTGGATCGATCATAACTATGCATTGAGGTCCAGATCATTCATATTCATTGAGGTCCCAATGACTAGGGGTCCTTGGACCTTGGAGCCCTCTTTGGGGCCTCCTGGATCAGGGGAGGGAGCAGCATGTCCCTGGGGACAATGGAAGTCCCATGCTGGGAACTCTCCCAGATTTTGCCTGTGTCTCTTCTTCGCTTTTATCCAACGGTAAGTACAGGTAATAAAACCAAACCCATTGCCAGAGAGTTGATTCCGACTCACAGCGACCCTATAGAACAGAGTAGAACTGCCCCATAGAGAGTTTACAGAAGCAGGCTGCCACATCTTTCTAATGGAGCCATCCACCAACTTTTTAGTTTACAGCCAAGAATTTAACCACTGCACCACCCGGGCTCCTCGTAGATGCCTTAGGATGTGGCATTTTTTTATTACTGCTATTTACCTAGTGTATCGAAAGCAACTGGCTTTAGAATTAGAGCATTAGTTCTCTGCTGCTTTCAAACCCATCCATTTGTACCATTTCTGTCTCTCTTTTGGCTGTCATTTAATCTTTACAAAAACCACCATAGCTTTTCTTTTATTATTATTATTTTATTTTTACCCCATTTAGTATTTTCAGAGACCTTTGACTTCTGATTGTATAAGATAAAAATATATTGCACTGGGACAGAAGTAGAACAGCAATAGAAATATAGCCCAAATTGAGTATCTTCAGTATGAAAGGTCTCTTGGTATAAAAATTATTTTTTCAATCCAAAAATGGATAGGTCTTCCTAGTCTTTTAGGACTAAACTTTTGGTTATATAGCAACTCCTCCATTCTTCCTCTGAAGTACTCAAATGTTCTACTTCTCTCTTTTGTTGATTTCTTCTCTTCCAGGTTAAACTCAGTTGACGCTCCAGGTATAAATCTCACTTGATCATGGTGAATTATTTTTTTGATATGTTGCTGAATTCTATTGGCTAGAATTTTGTTGAGGATTTTTGCGTCAATGTTCATGAGGGATACTGGTCTGTAATTTTCTTTTTTTGTGGTGTCTTTACCTGGTTTTGGTATCAGGGTTATGCTGGCTTCATAGAATGAATTTGAGAGTATTCCATCGTTTTCTCTGCTCTGAAATACCTTTAGTAGTAATGGTGTTAACTCTTCTCTGAAAGTTTGGTAGAATTCTCCAGTGAAACCATCTGGGCCAGGGCTTTTTTTTTTGTTGGGAGTTTTTTAATTACCTTTTCAATCTCTTCTTTTGTTATGGGTTTATTTAGTTGTTCTACCTCTGTTTGTGTT
>NW_004443997.1:15069513-15082933 GCF_000243295.1 Trichechus manatus latirostris
GGGCTGGGCTGCTGCTCTTGGCACAGAAACAAAACATTTCCTCTTGCATTTGTTGACTGAAATGATGATGCAGAGAAGGCTTAAATTGTCTGCCTCTGACTGAGGAGCCTGAGCGCTTGCTTATAAAATTGGTGGTCTACTGTAGTAGTAGAAATCGGCGTCACAGTAGTGGGAACTGTCAGCCCCACTCATCCAGACTGTAGAAGTTTGGAGATAACACTGCCCTCCACTGCTCTTAAGCTCCTACAGAGGCGCTGGAATTTCTAAGTCATTCCCCAAAAGGAACAGTATGGGAGGAATACTTTTAGCTTGTCTGCTACCAGAGGAAGAAGAGGGACTTTATGTTGGCGAGTTTCAGAGAAGAAACTAAGCATCTTGACTCAGTGCTTTCTGGGACCTTCTCAGATATGTCTTCCTACAGGAGGATGTGTTCTAGTCTCACTCAGCGAAGTGGTAAGCTGCACCGTGACTAGGCGGCACGCTGTCGGGACCGGTCGTGACCGCGCCGTGACTAGGTGGCACACTGTCAGGACCAGTTGGCTGCAGAGCTAAATCTTGTTCTCCAATTGATGTTATCACTAAAAAAAGCAAATATTTTAATTTCCATCTGTCTGCCTGTCTTACTTCTTAATTAGCTCCAAATTAGGAGTGGGAAAAAAGTGTCGTCATCCTCCTAAAATCTAAACATCTTGGTGCACTAGCTTTGAATCTTGAAACAGAGACAAGAACTGGCAGTGGAGACCAGAATAGCATGAGGAGATCCAGGTGACGGGGCAGTCCAGACGGGGGCCTCAAAGCTGAATTTCTTACTGTAGGCCATGTAAGTTTTTTAATAGGATGGCTGGTTTTTAAATGATACAAACCACGCTGACCATAGTAGGCAAGGATTTACTGATCCGTGGTTGCTGTATTCAGTTCCAACTTTGACCTTAGCGGGTGAGTCAAAAAGGGTTAGACTGTCAGGAAAAGTCTTTTATTTTCAGTAGTCACTGATGGCTAGAAAATGAACTACAAATGCAGCTGAACTCCCTGAGATGGGAGTTGGTTCGCTGCCAAGCACAGGTAGGTAGTTGCCTGATCCCATGATTCTCTGTGTTGGTCAGAGGAGGAAATTTAGCTGTCTAACAGCTTATGGCTGTTTCTAACCTCTTGGATTCACGTGGTTTAGCCTGTGGAGTCACGCTCTCAACCATAGTCCCAAGTAGTATCTGGATTGTTAATTACATAAGCCCAAATCAAAAACCACTGCCATCGATTCAATTCTGACTCATAGTGACCCTATAGGACAGAGTAGAACTGTCCCATAGGGTTTCCAAGGAGGGGCTGGTAGATTCGAACTACCGACCTTTTGTTTAGCAGCTGAGCTCTTAACCACCGTGCCACCAGGGCTCCAGCTATATAAGCTCAGGTCATGGCTTTATATTTCAGAGATCCAGACTTAGGCTTCGCTCACAGAAGGATGGTAGTTTTTTTTTTTTTTTTTTTTTAGTGAACATATAAAAGATGAATGGGGACCCTTATATAAGGAGTACACCTTTTTGGAATGGAGGCAGAGAAACAACTCAGTGAATTTACTACAAATTCACAAGCTAAAAGGCTGTGTCTGGTATGCTGTCTGCCTAGGACTTGGGTTTGCTCAGAAAATCTGGAAATGGAATGGCTTGGAAAATAATGCTTCCGTCTTACTGTCAAAGCGGGAGTGGTGATGAATAAAAGTAAAGGAGCACTGGCTGCTGGGGCTGCGCAAGTTCCGAGAGCGCGGGAAAGACAAATGAGAATGAACTTAAGTCTCTAAAACTTTGAAAGGGAGAATGCAAAAAGAGAAGTTTTTGGTTATTACCCTTTCAGATAAGAGAAAGTAATGGCTCCAAGAAAGTCGACAGCCCAGAGAATAAACTGGCATGTCCGCCTCACCCCACACACACTTTGAGAGCCCAGATCCAATGAACTGTTGGAAAACACTCTCTTAAATAGTTCCCTAATTGCTTTTCTAGATTCTGTCGCTTGAAAACTGGGACCATTATATCAAGTAGTTACAGACAATTCCAACAGATTTGAGAGGGGGAAGATCGGTAGAGAACACTTCAAGCATTATTAGTGCATGTCAGGTGACAGTTGTACATAGGGATACCTGTGCCTTCAGGGGACATGAAGAAGAAATTTATGAAATTGGGACTTTAAGGGAAAGTGCAGGAAGATAAAATGGACGAAAGGAGAGCCAGGTAGATGGAGCTCAAGCCTGGGAAGATCCGTCTTCTGGGTGGGATTCCTCACCTTGCAGGTGAAGGACAAAAAGAGTGTGAGTGATGGCTGCTACTGACAGACCTAGAAATTACTGACTTGCTCTCAGTATTGGAGGTTCTCGACAAGAAAACATTTATTTAGAGGAGCAAGTTAGGGGAAAAAAAGCTTAGGCAAAAGAGCAAATAAAATGAAGGAAGGCACCAAATTCCAGCAGACAGTTCCAGACCAGTATGTGGTGAAAAGGAAAGGAACTAATTTAAGGATCAGATTAAATTGTTAAAATTCAGCCAGGCAAAGCTTTTGAAAGGATTAGGGGAAGCTATAGAGGGAAATGAAACACTAGAGGCATATCCCACTACTGGAGGAAGAAAATCTGGACGGATCTTAAGGAGCACATGGCGAAAGCGTTGGTCCTGGAACTCTGGAGGCTTCAAAAATAACCACAGCTCCTTCCCTTCAGGAATCTGCTGAGTCTCCAGCTCCAACAGCGTCAGAAGGAAACAGAAGTCTTAGACTGAGCAGGGGTTCTTAGCCATGGCTGCGCATTAGAATCACCTGGGGTGGGGGGGAGGTTAAAACATTCTGATGCTCAGGCTTTACTCTGGACCAGTGAAATCAGCATCTGTGGGAGTGGGCCCAGGTATCAGTATTTTCTATGGCTCCCCTGATGAGTCCAGCCAGCAGTTAGGGTTGGGAACCACTCCTTAAAGGCAGTTTCTTAGCAAGAGGCAGTACAGTGGTCACTGTGGCACAGAACTAAACATACCTGCTCCAAAGAGCTTGGGGAGGTGCACACACCAAAGAGTTCACTTTCATTTCTGCACTGGGGAAGTGAAACGGAAATTAAGTTTTTAAAATACACCGGATGGGAAAGATAGGTACTTCAAGTAAAGCTGGTGACTGGGGCTTTCACTGTTGCAGATCTGTAAATTTTCAAGAGAGCTGGAGTGTTGCAGATGCTACTCTCAGGATAACATGGGTGGACTCACCCCCAGCATGCTGCGAGGAGGATTTATTCTCTTCTCGGGAGATTTTGTCCAAATTTAAATTCACGGATCCTGTTGTTGCATGCCATGGAGTCGACTGAGTCTGACTCATAGCGACCCCATGTGACAGAGTAGAACTGCCCCGCAGGGTTTCCTAGGCTGCAGTCTTTTCAGGAGCAGATTGCCAGGTCTTTCTCCCACAGACTGGTGGATTCAAACTGCTAACCCTTCCGGTAGCAGCCGAGCGCTTTGCCATTGCGCCACCAGGGCTCCTCACAGATCTAGCAAGGCTGAAACCTAGATATTTCGTTTTTCCCTTCCCCTCTGCTATGGTTTTTGGCTGACAACAATATGTGTCTGGATTGTACCTAGTATTGGGTTATAGCAACATTCTGTTGTTCTGGAAGGTAGCTTGGGTTTTTTTTTGTTTTGTTTAGTTAAGAACTATAACCAATATACTCGCATTTCTGGGATAAATCCTACTTGTTCGATTATCATTTGCAGTCACCGTTGGTTTGTTAATGTTTGCATCTAGGTTGGTAAGTCAGATTGGCCTGCAGTTTCCTTCTGGTGTTGTTCTAATTTGACTTTAGTGTCAAGTTGGTGCTAACTTTTAGGAACATTTCTATAGGGAAGATTCCTCTAGTAGAACTGCCTGATCGAGGAGTCTGCATTTTTTAGTTTGTTTTTGTTTTTTGATAATGAGAGGGCAGAAAGAAGAAATGTTCTTTTCATTATTTTCCCTTCTGGAGAACAAAGAGGAACCGCCCCCCCACCCCACTACTTTTTATAGAAACAGGAGCCCTGGTGGCACAGTGGTTAAGCGCTCAGCTACTAGCCAAAAGGTCGGCAGTTTGAACCCACCAGCTGCTCCTCGGGAGAAAGATGTGGCAGTCTACTTTCGTAAAGATGACAGGCTTGGAAACCCTGTGGGGCAGTTCTACTCTGTCCTAGAGGGTTGCTGTGAGTCAGACTTGACGGACAAGTTTGGTTTTTGGTTTTAGAGAAACATGAGGAGTGGGGCAAAATTCTTAACCCTCCATTGTTGATGTCAACACAGAGATTCCACCTATTTCCACAAAATAAATCCTTCTGTGCCCTTCACCACCAGAGCTGTGGTTGAAGAAGATACCTTTCAGCCTAGACTTGTGATGATGATAATCATTACCACGGTTTCAAAATGTGTATCCTGCCTTCACAATCATCGTGAAACTGATTTCTGACTCTGGTAGAAAGGGCAGTGTGTGCAGTGCTGTTTTTAAAGGGAGTACTGTTTGAGATTTGGGGCCTGCCGGGTCAATTATTTTTACCTTAATTATTCTTTTCCAGTAACACACAAGTTGAACTTTCTAAGTAGCATGTAAAATCTAAATAGTGTTAAACTGCCTTTAAGGCGGTGACATAGAGAAAGCTTTCACACAGTTACTCATTTGTCAGTGGTATGGTGACCACACCAGATGAAATACGGAAGTTTGCCTCCACGACGGGACAAACGTCACACGACGTCAGACGGGGACAAAGCTAACGCAGTTGTCTGAGTGCTCAGTGGCTAGGTGAGCAGGAAACTCAAGCTCCTCCAACCTCAGGGCTTCAGGCTCCTTGAATGAAGAAGTCTGTCCTCGTGGTACTTTCTACAGGTGAGGTGTCCCCCCCCAAAGAAAAGAAAAGTTATGCGCAAATTGAATTTTTCAAAGCCAATGTTTTTGGTCGTTTTAAGAGAATTCCCTTTAAACAGGACGGTGGATGAATCTTTTGGTAAAAGAACAATTACCTCAAATTAACTATTAGTAAATTGAGGTTTTCATGTAGCAGGTTCGCTTTCAGCAAAACCTTGTTCTAGAGTCTGAGTATATACTCATGTAAAGGAAAGTTGCTTTTGTAAGATGAACTATTAACTTTACCTGAATTTTAAAGGCATCACTATTATCTTGAGAATTACAGGGTGTAACACCATATAATATTTCTATCAGTGACCCCGGCACTTAAGACGGTTTGAACCTTGTACTGTGGTTTCTTACTGCTTTACCTTCTCCTTTCTCTATACTTAATATAACATATACTTGTGGGTAGTAGCAAGAATAGCGTCATCCTTCTTCAGCATTCCAAAGAGCCTCTGAAGCTTGTTCAGGAACTTGTCGGGCTGTAAACAGTAAATGTTTTGATGGAGTCACATAATAAAATCCATCAACTGCCTTACGGTCACATACTGCCATTTTAACTGATGACAGCTCACCTATCTGGACTTCCATATCTATCCCATTATCTAGACTGCAGACTATGCTTAGGAATTAGTACAAGGGGCAAAAGCCTCTTGGTTCCAAACATTATAGCTTTTATACTTTAAGCACGGGAAAATGCCCTGGTCCCCACTGAAAGTTAATTCTTTCATACGTACTTCTAACAAGTTTGGTTATTGAGTTTCTGAGTCTGCAGGAAAAAGAGACAGGTTGCCACAGGTAAGTATAGTGATAGTAGTACTGGTTCACAGACACGGAAGAGACAGAGAAAACAAAGCAGTCCATTAGTTCTGGGGCCAGTTAGTGGAGTGGCAAATGGCTCTCACCCCTTGGGAGGTCATCCTGGTACTAAATCATCAAAAGTTACATATTATTTTCAGTTTGAAAAGGAAGGATAATTCCTTTTTAAATTTTTCCTTAATGTCAAATTTATATATTCTTTGTAAAGAATTTAGAAAGTAGAGAAAAACTCAAGAAAATAAACTACACATAAAAGGCCAAAAAAAAAGGGGGGGGAAAGAAATCTAGAGATAGTTTCAGTTGGTATTTTGATGTTTACTCATTTTTTATAATAAAATTCTTATTTGTATTTATATACACCATAGTTTATAACACCCAGCTATGAATGAGAGAGAACAGAAGTTGAATGAAATTAAGAAATAATTTGAATTTCTGTTCTTTCTGCTAAGTGACAGCTGGGAGAATTCGGCCCAGGCTCTAGAGCTATGCTGTATGGTAACCACCAGCCTAAGGCTGTCACATAAAACACAGGACATCCAGTTAGATTTGAATTTCAAAGAAACAACAAACAAGTTTTTAGTATATGCATATCCCAAATATTGCATGAGACATACTTGTTGTATCCAGTTGCTTTTTCTATGCTCTTGTTTGTGTCTGTGTGTGTTTTTTTACAAAATTGGGATCAGGTTGTATTTAGGGCAAATGTATCTCTCCAGAATGGCAGCCCCTGTAGATCAGAGAGCCCAGGATTCACTGAGGTTTAAGCTGTGGTTCCTGCTTGTGTTCCTCTTCAGGCAGGCGCCACATCCATGTGGGCTTCATGCTGTGGGCTGCTGAATGAAGTCATGGGAACTGGAGCTGTCAGAGGCCAGCAGGCAGGATTTGCAGGAGGCACTGGTCCATTCAGATTTACACCAAACCCTGATTTCTCCTACCCACCAGCAGCCACGGAAGGGCCTGATATCGTTTGCAAAGCCTGTGGACTCTCCTTTTCCGTCTTCAGAAAGAAGGTGAGTTGGATGAGATAACGTTACATACTGAAGACGCCTGGGTCACAGTTAGCGATTGTAAGGTTGTTTTGAATAGCTAATGAATCTTCATTTCTTTTTATAAAAACATCACAAGTATAGTCCCATTAACCCTTTCCCATTTAGAAAAGTACTCAGTTGAAGGGACTATATTCTGATGGGACAGTGTTCCATCAGGCATCCTTTCTTCTGAACTCTGGCCAGTTTTTACCATGTGATTCTTCCTGATGATTTTGTTGTTGTTGCTGTTGTAGAGAATATACACAGCAAAACATACACCAATTCAACAATTTCCACATGTGCAATTCAGTGACATTGATTACATTCTCACCGTCCTTTTCTGAGTTGATCCCCCCCATGAACATGAACTTACTGCCCCGAGGTTCCTGTCGAACCTTTCGAGTTGCTGTTAATTTGATGATGCTTATTTTTTGAAGCAAGAGATTTACTTAGTCTGTTTAGTTCAGAGATGCTTTAGTGTAACTTGGATCTCAAGTTTGAAAAAATTTATCCCTAACCACATTCTTAACTCTCAAATGAAGCAATGAGTACAATAAGATAAATACTGTTTATAGAGTCAACATAAAATACTTAGGTTAAAACAGTTACTTTCACCGGGAAATAGTTGCAAACTTTGATCATCAATTCATTCCTTCTGAGATACTTAAGGAAAAAAGTGTTAGCCTTGTGGGAACAATGCCTGAAGCAGAAGTGACCGCATCTCTTGGTCCATAAGCCTCATGGGTGGACTGGCTCTGGCTGTAAGGCTACGTAGGGTGCGGACAACTGTGTTAATGGGGTCCTCCGTGTTCTTGGATTGACCTTGAGGTATCAGCTGCCCTTCTCTTTCCCTCTGTCATGGTTGTTTCTTCCTCTTCTTTAACTGGGAAACACTGTTGACATAGGCAGAGCTCAGTGTGGTTCAAGAGTCAGCTCTGTTCTGCTAATTACATGTTTGCATCAGGGGGTGGAAAGCTTTTAATTTATTAACACAAGAGTGTATGTTTTTCTTAAAGTGCTGTGTTTGAACTTCTGTGAACCCAAACTACCTCAGCAGCGACTGTTGTGATTTTCCTGGCTTTTGCAACACTAAAGCAACTGTGGAAATAGTCCGGTGCCACAGGGGGCTTCAGGAGAACTCAGATTTTAGTAGAAGGCAAGAAGAAAACTAGTGCTTTCCTAACTGTTGCTATCTGACTTTCATTAAATGCTTCTTTTCTGTTTCTTGCAGCATGTATGTTGTGACTGCAAGAAAGATTTTTGCTCCGTTTGTTCGGTCCTACAAGAAAATCTCCGCCGATGCTCTACATGTCACTTACTACAAGAGACGGCCTTTCAGCGGCCTCAGCTAATGCGGCTGAAGGTGAAAGACCTACGGCAGTATCTCTTCCTCAGAGACATACCAACAGATACGTGTCGAGAGAAAGAAGACTTGGTAGATCTGGTACTGTGCCATCATGGACTCGGCTCCGAGGAGGACATGGACACAAGCAGTCTGAATTCTTCAAGGTCCCAGACTTCTAGCTTTTTTACACGTTCGTTTTTTTCAAACTATACAGCCCCCTCTGCTACCATGTCTTCATTTCAGGGAGAGCTTATGGATGGAGACCGGACCTCAGGGCCTGGAGCGCTGGCACAGGTACAGGGGAGTGACTGCACCGCGGGCCTGGCGTGCTGACTGCCACAGACAGTGCAGCCTTCAGGGCTTCATGACCCCAGATAAAGGAGCAGCACGTGCGGGAACAGAGGTTCCACACCTGCCGAACACGCACGTGCAGGCTCTCCTGATGGCAAGTCTCAGTAGTTGGGGCTGTCTGAAGGGTCCACAAATAGCTCATGGATCCTTTGGCCTTAGTTACCTCAGTTTCCGTATCTTATATAGGATAGCATTTGTCCCCAGCTACTATTTATTGGGGCTGTTAACATAACCAAAAACCTGAAACCAAACCTGTTGCTGGCGCGTCGATTCCGACTCACAGTGACCCTATAGGACACAGCAGAACTGCCCATAGGGTTTCCAAGGAGCGCCTGGTGGATTCCAACTGCCGACCTTTTGGTTAGCAGCCAAGCTCTTTAACATATGTTAAAATAACACGAACTACTGAAGTAATGACTGAAAAGCAGACTACAAACATTTGGTAGGATACTTGTATAAGTATCAGTGCCCGGTTGCCTTACTACCATTAACATTGTTCTAATTTAGATTATGGGAACGAACCATTGGAATTAGTGAAAATGCAGGTTATTCACTGATTTCCAAGAAATGCCAGTGCAGAGTATTGTCCCAGTAGGGCCTTGGGCATCCTGACTAAACGACCTGCAACGGCTTGTAATTAATATTCATTTGTATACAGGAGTGAGTCTAAGGGGCCGAATTATTTTTTAACAATTCTTCCACATTTAATTCCCTTCCCTGAATTAAAAAAAAAAAAAAAAAAACCAGCTGTCATTTAGTCAATTCCAACTCATGGTGACCGATCCCACGTGTAAGGGTTTATTAAAAGCAGAGGGAAATTTAGCCTAGTTACCTTCCAAATAACCATAAATTAGGTAAGTCTAGGTGGGAGTTTTATTGTTTTCCCAAATGAGAATTGACACATCTGACTTTTTTGCCATCTACCGAGAAGACACCATTTGGGAGGTGGCTCGGGTGCTACAGTGTGAATGCTTCTGAATCAATGGAGCAGAATATTCACACCTGGGATGTGACCTAGACTATTGTAGAGTTATGGTCAAAACATAGCCAAAAGGAAAGACGTGAAAGAAGGTACATAATCCAAGTCTAAGGACTGTCTCCTCTTCCTAAAGGAGAATACCTCTGATTGTTGAGGAATTTTTAAAAACTTCAGTTAGCATCAGCCACCAGTGAAGACGTCTAGAAAGCGTTCTTGGAAATTAGAATGTCTACTCACGATGTAGTAGGATTGAGATCTTTCAAATCAGATGCCCCTCACACTTGGCTGATACCAGTCGGAGCTTTAGTTTCTTTCTGTCTCCATCCTCGAGGCTCCAGTCAAACCAGTCACCTGCAGGGCCTCTGACAATGAGGCAGTGCTATCCCAGTGGTAGACATATGCTTATGGCTTTGGCATTTCATGATGGGAGCTTCCTCAGGGAGTTAATACTTTGGTTAGGTTCTACACATTGACACACACACGTAAGTTGGCTTTTGAGGTAACTTGGAAAGTAAGCTCTTTATGAAATCACATGGGGTCCAACTCTTGGGGAGGGGTAGCAGCATTCTCCACAGAAGATGACAGGTGTTGGGGTCATCTTGGGGAGGACTTATGGAAAGGCCTTCTCTGGTGGTAAATATGAGTTGACAGTGTTTGGAAAATAGGATTCTTATCCTAATCATATACATTGTGTATGTAGGTGCAAAGTGAACTAGCTTCAGCAAATACCGAGGATGACGAAGATGACGAAGATGATGACGACGATGATGACGACTTAGATGAGCGGGTAAGACTGCCTGTGAGATATGGTTTCCCTGACATGTCAGCCTGGCAGGAAGGGAAGGTGCCTGTGTGGACATTTAGCTGGACAGCTCAGGCTGTTCGTCCTGGTTTGATTCAGGACCTTGTAACACCTCAAGGACTTACGAGAAAGAAGTCTGGGAAGAGTGTCTGAGGCCAGCGACAGACTAGAGTGAGGGGAGCAGGCCCCTGAACTTGCTGTGGGAGGTCTGGACTTGTAGGAACAGAGATAACGGAAACCATCTGTAATTTCAGACCCCAGGGCTCTCCAGAAAGAGAGCAAGAGCGTCTTTGTCTGACCTGTCGAGCCTCGAAGATGTTGAAGGGATGAGCGTGCGCCAGCTGAAGGAGATTCTGGCTCGGAATTTTGTGAACTATTCTGGCTGTTGTGAAAAATGGGAGCTGGTAGAGAAAGTAAACAGATTATACAAAGAGAATGAAGAAAACCAAAAGTCATGTATGTTTCTTTTTTCCCCTACAGTATCCTTCCTTAGGCTTTTAAAAGCTGGGCTGTAAGTTAATTACTGATGTTGGCTTTCAGACCACCACCCCGAGTCAGAGACTTTGTTCCATCTGGTTTTCCTTGCCATAATTAACTATTTGTTAGAGCCCTACTGAAATTCCTCGTCTCTAGAAAAATGCTTGTGTTCTCATTAACCCCTCTGGCAGGCCAGTGCTTAGGTTATCTCAGGTGTTACTTTCAGATCCTAACAGTGGGGGGAAAATCCCTACAGCCAAGATGTGAAGTAGTTCTTAGCAACAATTATCAGTAGGTTTCTTTGTAAGTCAGAAAAGCTGAGGTCAGGAACTTCAGAACTATTCACTGATGAAGCCTGGAGCAGAAACCCTCCCTCAGCCGGTGACAGGGCCAAGCCACAGAGCATTTATGACCCAGAAAAAAGAATCCAGTGGCGTTCAACAAATCTTATGTGCCTAAATAGTCCTCTCATCGTTAACTTTTATCACTTTTTTTTTTTCTTTAAAAGCTGATTGTAACACAGCACTTGTTGATAAACAGGCTTATACCCAGAATAGGCAAAAAGTATTTTGGCACCTGTTTTTAAAATGATGTCCCAGTGGTGCATACAGGACTCTAAATCCTCAGAGCCTTCAGGCTGGTGGTAAGGAAATGATATTCTGGCAGGGAGGGGCAGAATCGTTTATTTAATAAACGTAAGTGCCAGCCAGGCACAGTGCACCGTGGTAACGCATAGCCATTCCCAGCCTCCAAGAGGCCACATGACATTAATTTCACAAGTGCCATCCTGTGTTAATTCACTGCTTAACTGAACCCTGGTTCCCTCTTCAAGCTCAGGTGGGACACACACTGAGCACAGCTGAAATCTTTCCTGGCTTGACTTTGGCTCCGAGTGACTTCTGCCAAGATTCACCCAAATAGCCTCACCTAATCGTCTTGACAGATGTCTGGCTCCTCTGCTTTATGCTCCTAAGTTGTAAAGAGTTGGAGGGAACCCTCCAGACAGGAAAGGAGACCAAGGCCAAGATTTCTGGTTTAATCTAAAGAGCCGCCTAGGGTCTTCTCCATTGGCTCCTGTCAAGCTATCCTGTGGACCCTTTCTTCCCCAGGCCCCAAGAAGTAGTCATGGGCCACAACGGCCTGACACGGCCAGCTGTGAGGTGTTCACTTCTCTTAAATCCAGAGACTGCCGGCCCACGAAGCTTGAGTTATTCTAACCATATTCATGACTCCCATTGGTCCCCTTTGTGGGCCGTAGAAAGGGAAGCCTCAATATCCAGAGCTCTATGCCAGATCTCAGATGGAAGTTGACTTTATAAACCAATCATCCCCTTTCTTATTCAGAACCTGGCTGGCCCCACCCTTTGAAGTCACAGTTAGAACGCTCCAGATGCTTCGGAGGCTTGGGGCTGCCTTCTCCCAGCTCCAGCCACTTGCTGTAGGATTCTTCGTAACTCCCCTCTGAGTGTAGAAATAAAAGCTCTTACTCCTGAGATGAGGCTCAGGAGACTGTGACTCTCCCACGGTCCCACAGCTGGGGCAAGGTCAAACCTGGAAACTCCAATAGCATTCTGACCCCACAACCCATGGGTAGGGCAGCCTACAGTTTCCTTACTTTTGTTTTTCCTACGGACTTAGATTAAACATGTCCATTTTTATAGAAGCGATAGATCCTTATCACGAAAACCTTAAATTACATAAAGATTTAAGAAATAGCTAATGTTTGACTACTTCCTATGTGGCATTAAGCCAAGCATTTCTCATTTATTCCTCCCAGACCCTAAAAGGTATAGGCATTATTATTGCCCTCTTTAGGTGAGGGGACTAAGTGCAGAGAAGTTGGGATTGTTTCTTTCACAAACCCCAGGTCCTGTTGGGCCTGCTGTTGTCCCTGGCGGATGGCGGTGGCCTTGGGCTGGTGTGGGCGGGTGGCCGTGCGGCAGTCCCAGCTCTCCGTTGCCTTCCAGATGGCGAGCGGCTGCAGCTGCAGGACGAGGAGGACGACAGCCTGTGCCGGATCTGCATGGACGCCGTCATCGACTGCGTCCTGCTTGAGTGCGGTCACATGGTCACCTGCACCAAGTGCGGCAAGCGCATGAGCGAGTGTCCCATCTGCCGGCAGTACGTGGTGCGCGCCGTCCACGTGTTCAAGTCCTGAGGCCTCCTGGGCACTCAGACTGCAGCCCTAACACTTCCATGCACAGGAAGGGACTGGAGACATCCTGTTCAGAGGCTGAGGCTATTTTTAGAAGTTATTCTCACTAACTGTGGACAGAAGGTTTCCTCCTAAGTTGTGGAAACGGTGGTCCACGCCATAAGCCCACTTGCCCGTGGACAAGCTGCGTTGCTCTGAGTCGGCCAGGCTTTGTCACCCACACCTGGTCACAAACTCTGGCGGCCAGACCGTCTACAGCTCCTGCTCTCTCTGGAGGACATGTCTCCTGTTCTCCTATTTCCCCTTCATCCTATTTTTAACTCAGACGACTCAGATGTTTGAAACTTATGTTCCCTTTGAGTGAATGAGATCACTGTCCACAGGCGGCCTCCACGGTGTATGACGAGCAGCGGGCCCTCTGAGCGTCCACTTCAGTAGTCATGTATATTTTAAATGCTAAATTTGATGAATGTAAGTTTCCATTGTTGCTATTCCCACATTTAAACATAGTTGGGAACAAATGACATTCTGTAGACAACTGCCAAGGCCTTAGACTAAACACATCCATTTCTGTTC
>NW_004443997.1:15084239-15086124 GCF_000243295.1 Trichechus manatus latirostris
TGAATAGAAGATAAACAGCAGGTGTTTGTCTAAAATTAAGTTAGAGAATTCAGACTTCTTTGTGAAGGGTTTCAGCTTAAAACCACCTGTGTAATGTTTCCTCCTGCATTTACATGCGGTCCGAGTTGCCTGTTTCCTGAAGAGTACAAACTCTTCACGGTACACCTTCTGGGTGGCATTCTGAAGTAGCTGGTTTAGTGGGCTGATGTCTGGAATAACTGAGGTACCAAGTCCTAACTTGTCTGACAAAGGCAGCCACTCCCCCACCCCGAGTCCGCACTCCTTAACCGGCATGCTCTACCCTTTTAATTTTTTGAACAGGTAATATGTGACATGGATAAAATTCTGAAGATCCACGAGGAAACACGATGCCTTCTCTTGTGCCTCTCCTTGGGGAGCAGTGCCCCTCCCTGAAGGAACTGGTGTCACCAAAGTCCTTGGGTGTGCTTCCAGAGACTTCCCTATGGTGTGTAAAATCAAACCGTGTGAAAGGATTTATACGTTCTTAGATGCACCAAGTATCTTCCTTTGCAAACAGTCGAATTCCCTGGAGGAAGGGATGGTGTCTCCTCTCTTCTCTGGCTCAGGAGATGCAGGCTAATACAGGAAGCACTCCTAATATTTGTGGGCCTTTCATTACATCATGGGATCCGAGATGTGGGCTCAGAGCAGCTGTTGGTAGTGTCTATTTTAGGCTATTCTCTCCTAAAGTGCCTCATTTTTCGAGAAAAATGTTAGTGCAGAGACTGTGGGCTTGTCAGGAGGCATCATCTCACTAGATTGTTCAGGACATGGGGGGAGGTTCCTGGGGGGCACCGCACTCCTGCAGGCTCGGAACCTGCAGGGGGACAGTGTCTTTACTCCGCTGGTGTCCCTGCTGTAGCTTTCAGCTCACCTGTAGGCGTTCAGCGCCTTCTTAGCCACCTCTCTTGGCAGACCTGTGTGTTCTGGGATACTTGACAGGAGGAAAAGCGCCCTCTAACCCAAGCCCTGCACCCCTTAACCAGCCCCAGCTGCAACAACCAGGCTCGACGTCTGCTAGTAAGGGGTGGCCGGGCGGATGCTTCACCTGAAATCCACAATTATCCCTAAGGCACATGCCAAGGAAGTCAATGGCTGTTCTGGACATCAGAGTAACTTAGTCTTCTCTGAAGGTTCAAAGAACTCAGCTGCCAAGAAAAGAGCAGCTTTGCCTCTTGTAGGCGATGTTCCACGTCCAATGACCAGGCTTGCAAAAGTAAGCCACGTTTTTATAACTACACCAGAGTGTTAACTAATCTAATTCTGCTAAGTGGGTCTCCTCAGTTATATTCTGGGGTGCAGTGGCTTCAAAGGTCTCAAGAAAGGGTCTTTAAATCCATATAGAGTTGGACTTTGTCCTATTTTAATAAAACCTTTTGGACATGAATAAAGGGGCAAATATGAAACTATCACTAGTAGGAAAAGCTTGGCCCCACGGGCCAAAGTATTTACATTGTTATTGATTTCTGAGGCGGGAAGGTGGTTATCTTCTCCACCTTCAAAATGACAGGGGCAGGGCACTGTCTTTTAAAAAATTCTGTGGTCTAAAATGACTTCTCTGGTTGGTGTCTCCCACCAGGCAAGTTTCCTCATGATCAAGTGCCCCCTCCCAGCTGGAGGCCACCAGAGCACAGCCTCTGTGGGAGGTTGAGGCAATGTCCCCCTTCCCGCAGTGGGATACTTTCAGGCTATGGTAATGCCAAATGGCCTGGCAGGTTGTTTTTTGTACAGGTGTGAGCCACCCTGCCCCTGGAGGGAGTATGTACCTCAGCCCCACAGATGGCCATTGTCAGAGCAGTTCTTTCCATTGCCTTCATGGGCCACAAACAGTAAGTTCTCTTTCTACAGAGGAATGAACAAAAAA
>NW_004443997.1:15086747-15088820 GCF_000243295.1 Trichechus manatus latirostris
GTTGATGAAGTTCAGGTGAAGCTCTCTCCTACCTTGAGGAAACCACGAAGGCTGGCAATCTCAAAACAATAAAAACACTGCTATGCATTCAAACCTTGCATAAATAACTTTTAACAATTTGTACAAAAATAGTTCTGCATAATGTAAGATGTAACAAAACCAAACAGAAAAAAATGCGTTGAGACTGCGGCAGAGAAGTGGTGCGTGGTCCACTTTATGAGGACGCCAGGAGCCTCGGAGCTGTCGGGAATGAGGTGTTCACAAACAGAAAACCAGACGCCACCACCAAAACGCCCAAACTCAGGCTGAAATAAGAGAAGTCCTCCAGGCCCCATACCCCACCGATGGGAAGGTCTTCTCGCTCAGGGCTGCCACAGAAATGGTCCAGAAAGCAGTGCAGTCACGGTTCAGAAAGACCCAAGGAAAGGGTCTGGCTCACTCATTCCAGAAATGGCTGGTGGGACAGCTTTTTCCTTGGCAAGACTTGCAAAATGGAATCGTCCCGTGGTCTGTTGTCCAAGTTCGAAATTGAAAATAAAATCCCTTATTTCTTTTGTAAAGTCTTTCCCCATCCCGCACCATCTCCCTCCCCACACCCGCCCAGTATTTACATACTTGACCTTGGACTAACTCAGTTTTTGCAGGAGTTTTTCTTCCACTTGCCCAAACTGGACGCTCACAGACATTTCAGCTATGAACTGCTCACAGCCTTCCTTGGTGACTTGCTTGCAGTACCTTAGGTCAATATGACAGATATTTCCACAGCGTTTGAAGAAGGACAGGCACTGATCAGTGACCTTATTGCAGTCTGCAGGGACAAGGAAACAATGAGCGATGAGACAGTGCGGAGCCCAGAGGCCCCCAAATCCCAGGCGCTCAGCGATAGAGAACAGGACAGAGCTCTGAAGCATCCAAGCCCCTGATGCCCTCAAGAAAACTGTGGGTGTTTAAAAGCTCTCTTCTCCAAACAGGAGTGGTTCCATCTACCAGTTATAAAGCCTAGGACACGCCTGAAGAGCATCCAGACGGCTATAAGTGAAAACCACGTTTTATACACAGGTCTCCCTACCTATGTTTTGTTTTTTTTAAAACAAAGACAGGATCACATGGTATGTGGTTAAACAGCTTGCTTTTCCAGTTGCTATACTGCTGATGCACATGTCTCTATGTGCATCACTGCACACTTAGCTGCTGATTTCCTGCAGATAAATCCCCCGAGAGAATGGCTCGGTCAGAACCGCTGCAGGGGCATCTAGGACCCTGTCCTCGCATCACACTTTCGAGCCCAGGGGCGTTTTCTCCTGACCCCATTCCTGGATGTTCTACCTGGATCCTAAGCAGAAGGCCAACGTGCTGGAGGGCTGGAGAGGCTCTGTCTACTGAGAGCAGGATAGAATGCAGACTCCTCCAGTGGCCCCTCACCTGTGGGCTCACTCTGACTGTGGGCTTCCATCAACTTGTACTTTTCTTCTGTCATACTCTTAGACCTGAATCCAGTCAACTGGCTGAAATGCCAGTCAGCATCCAACTGAGACTTGCAGTCACCGCTCTGGGAAGGACTAGTGATTTCTAACATCCTCTTGGTGGTATTGTGAGGCCTTTGCTTATCATCATTTCTACTAAACGGAGCAGGAACAGGAACAGCAAGGCAAACTGTGATAACGGGTAAGAAGCCTGTGCTATCTAAGTGTCTTCAGAGTCCCTGCAGGTCAGCAGGTGGCTGGTGTGACGAAGTACAAGTCACAGCCCCACCCCAGTCACTAATAAACTAGCCGCTTTGTAAAATCAGCCCCTTTCAAGCCATCTCCTCAGGTCTGCACAAAATCTCTGCACAGAAACTCGCCCATTCTTGAATGTAAATTTCAGACACTGTAAATGTAACACAGTCTCATAACGGCAGCAGGATTTCATAAACTTGGAACAAATAATGGTGGAAAACTGAATAATACCCGTAGCCACTGACCAATGATGACTGGCCAGTTAGACAAGTTAACAGAAGAAGGAAAAATGGACAAAGGACGCAGACAAAAACAGATGCTTCAAAAGATAACAAATCCTACAACTTAACAAAAA
>NW_004443997.1:15089197-15112676 GCF_000243295.1 Trichechus manatus latirostris
CTCCAATTAGAATAGCTAATATTGGCAAGGATGTGGGGAAACTGGAACCCTCCTCCATTGCTGGTGGGAATGTAAAATAGTGCAGCCGCTGTGGAAAACAGTTTGGTGGTGCCTCAAAAAGTTAAGCATAGAACTATCATATGATCCAGCAATCTACTCCTAGGTACACACCCAACAGAAGTGAAAGCAGGAATGCAAACAGATACTTGTACACCAGTGTTCATGGCAGCACTATTCACAACAGCCAGAAGGTAGAAACAACCTCAATGTCCATCAACAGATGAATCAATAAACAAAACGTGGTACATACATACAATGGAAAATTAACCATGAAGACAACTGGAGTTCTGATATATGCTACAACATGGATGGACCTTGTAAACATGATGCTGAGTGAGAAGTCAAGTTACAAAAGGACAAGTATTGTATGATCCCACTTAGACGAACTACTAGAACACGCAAATGCATAGAGACCGAAGTTTATTAGTGGTTATTAGGGGTGGGAGGGAGGGAAGGACGAAGTCATTGCTTAGGGGCACTGGGTTTTCTGTTAACCCAAACCAAAACCCGTTGCTGCTGAGTCGACTCCGACTCATAGCCACCCTATAGGATAGAGTAGAACTGTCCCATAGGGTTTCCAAGGAGCGCCTGGTGGATTCAAACTGCCGACCTTTTGGTTAGCAGCTGTAGCTCTTAACCACTGTGCCACCAGGGTTTGAGTTTTCTGTTAAGGCTGACAGAAAAATTTAGAAACGGATAGTGGTAATGGCTATACAACATGACGAACGTAATTAATGTCACTATATTATACACGTAAAAATGGTTGAAATGACAAACGTTTTGTTATATGTATTTCTACCACAATTTAAAAAAAATAGCAGATAATAAATCAGGTTTTCCAAGGGCATCCCTTAATCTAATTAATCCCTCAAATATTTTCCTCAAAATGGCTGGCCCTCTTCATAATCTTACTGCAGAAAAATGAAGGATGCTCAATGCTATCACATAATCCATTCAGAAAAATCATGCCCCCAAAATTCAACAATTCATTTTCAATACTCGATTCATTCTAAGCTCAAATATGTTAGGAATTTTGCCAAGATATGATAAAATACACTGACTTCCATAGATGTTTTTGTTTTTCACGCTTCACCATTGCTGTTTTGGCCCCCATACTGAACAGGCCTTTTCCTGATACCAATTATCCTTGGATAAGAGCACTGATCCTCCAATGGCTTCAGAAGTCCCCACACTGCCTGAGAGACCATAGTGGCCATGTGACCAGACCACACCTTAGACTGGCAGCTACTCTGGGCATACCTGGGAGCGTCCATCAGGAACGGGAGAGCCTGCACACTGCGTGGGGGAGGCAGGCTGGTTACGAGGGTCTGCAGAACCAGGCTGCAGGAAGTCTAATGCCAAAAAGCAGAAAACTGTCTTCCAGGCCCAGGGACCAAGGACTTTCCATGGGAAAGTCCTTTCTATCCGGCTCACTTGATGAAAGGGTTTTTGCCAGGAAGAACTCTGGCTGAGCCCTCGAGCAGGGGGGTGAGGGGGCTTCTTACCAAAACTGCTTGCCAAAGACAACTCCGAAGAGAGTGAGCCCAGGCCAAGCAGTGATACCAGTACAAGACCTAAAGACACTGACGTACGTGTTTCTCCTAGAGACGACCTGGGCAGACCCCCCAACCACTGTGTCCACAGCAACAGGCTCCCCGCATGTGCACAGAGCTTCCTGTCATCCTTCCAGGGCCTCACTTTCAGTGGGAGTGGGCAGCAAAGCATCAACAGAAATCCGAGGAGAGTCTCCTATGAAGACCACTGACCCCAACAGAGGGAAACCGAGACCACACAGAAGAGACACACAGAACTATCCTTACCATCCCACAGGTAAGATAATCTCTGGACACAAGAAACAAAAAGAGGCCACTCTGCACAAACTCAGAGAACAAAATAAAACCGAAACTTCTGGCTATCAAGTCGCTTCTGACTCATAGCGATCCTACAGGACAAAGTAGAACTGCCCACCTTTTGGTTAGCAGCCGAGATCTTAACCACTGCTCCACCAGAGAACAAAATACAATTTTATAAAATTAAAAATATTAGATCAAATCCCATGAAGCCACCAACATTTGACTGTTTCTGAACAACATACACTGCAACTTCATATGGTTTGACCTTAGGAGAGCAGAGATGAAAACCTCACATATGGGTGGTATGATGAAGAAGGGTGGAGGAAAACTCAGAAAACAGAGTGAAAAGACACCAAAGTGGAAAACAGAAGAGAAGAAAATTAGAGGATTAGTCCAGAACGAGAAACCAGAGGGGAGGAAGTTAAGACATAATTCAAGAAAACTCCTCAGAACTGAAGGACACAGATCTCCAGACTCCAAGGGCTTGTGCGAATGCTTGGCATGATGGACAACATGAAATCCCAAGGCTCCTCAGCGAAAATCCCTGAAAACTAGAGCCAAAGAAAACTTCCTGCCAACGTCCAAAGAGAAAATCGATTCACTGAAGGATGAAAATAAAATGGCCATCAACTCTGGAAAGTAGAAGACAGTGGGGCAATGCCCCCCAGTTTCTGGAGAAATGTAGTTCCCACACAAGAATTCTATACTATCAATTAAATGTGAGGTACAACAAACACATTTCAGACATAACAAAGTTTATAGGACGTCACCCACCAAAGTGAAAGAGTAAGCCACCATTGCCCCCACAAAAGATACGGGATCAAGGAGAGCATCCAACACAAAACAGAGGTAAAAGGAACCCCCAGACGGTGGAGGAAGGCAGTCCCAGGATGCCGCTCCTGGAAGAGCAGGAGGGAGGTCTCATACAAAAACTGGTTCGGTATTAGAGAAATGCAAATCTGAACTACAATGAGATACCATCTCACCCCAACAAGGCCAGCATTAATCTAAAAAACACAAAATAATAAATGGTGGAGAGACTGGAACACTTACACCCTGTTGGTGGGAACGTAAATTGGTATGATCACTTCGGAAATCGATTTGGCGCTTCCTTAAAAAGCTAGAAATAGAAGTACCATATAATCCAGCAATCCCACTCCTTAGAATATATCCTAGAGAAATAAGAGCCATCACACGAATAGATATATGCACACCCATGTTCACTGCACTGTTCCCAATAGCAAAAAGATGAAAACAACCTAGGTGACCATCAACGGATGAACAGATAAATTATAGTATATTCACACAATGAATACTATGCAATGATAAAGAACAATGATGAATCCGTGAAACATCTTATAACATGGAGGAATCTGGAAGGTATTATGCTGAGTGAATTTAGTCAGTCGCAAAAGGACAAATATTGTATAAGACCACTATTATAAGAACTCAAGAAAAGGTTTAAACACAGAAGAAATCATTCTTTGACGGTTACGAAGGTAGGGAGGGAGGGAGAGGTGTATTCACTAACATAGATAGTAGACAAGAATTATCTTAGATGAAGGGAAGGACAACACACAATACAGGGGAAGTCAGCACAACTGGACTAAACCAAAGCTAAGAAGTTTCCTGAATACAACCAAATACTTTGAGGGACAGAGTCGTAGGGGTGGAGGTCTGGGAACCATGGTTTCAGGGGACATCTAGGTCAACTGGCATAACAAAGTTTATTAAGAAAATGTTCTGCATCCTACTTTGGTGAGTGACGTCTGGGGTCTTAAAAGCTAGCGAGCGGCCATCTAAGATGCATCAATTGGTCCTAACCCACCTGGAGCAAAGGAGAATGAAGAACACCAAAGACACAAGGAAAACAGTAGCCCAAGAGACAGAAAGGGCCACATAAACCAGAGACTCCATCAGCCTGAGACCAGAAGAACTAGATGGTGCCCGGCTACCACCAATGACCACCCTGACAGGGAACACAACAGAGAGTCCCTGATGGAACAGGAGAAAAGTGAGGTGCAAAACTCAAATTCTAGTAAAAAGACTAGACTTAATGGTTTGGCTGAGACTGGAGGGACCCTGGAAGACATGGCCCCTGGACTGTTAGCTCAAAACTAAAACCATTCCCGAGGCCAACTCTTCAGACAAAGATTAGACTGGACTATAGGACATAAAATACTACTCATGAATAGTGTGCTCTTTAGCTCAAGTAGATACATAGGCAAGTCCTGTCCGGAGGTGAGATGAGAAGGCAGAGAGAGTCAGGAGCTGGTTGAATGGACACAGGAAATCCGGGGTGGAAAGGAGGAGTGTGCTGTCACAGTATAGGGAGAGCAATTAGGGTCACATAACAATGTATGTATAAATTTTTTTTGTAAACTTTCACTTACAGCACAACAATAAAAAAAATAAGACCAAAAAAAAAAAAAAAAAAAAAAAATACCAGATGAGTACCTGCTGAATTTGTATGGGGTGGGGGAGTAGGATTCAACTCTGTTGTATAGTTTGCTCAGAAAACTAAGCAAGCAAAAATCAGGCAATTGTTAACTCTAGGAAACAAAAAATTGCACAAGAAACAGTCATAATACAGTATTTGGCTCAACAACAAAACATTATTTACATGGGCATAGTAAGGTAAATAATAGTAACTTAAAAAAGATTATGACATAATAGAAATTGTAAAGATGAAGAAGAAAGCAAAAGGGGGAACAGGAGATGCAAGAGTATTAAATGTCTGTGGTCTATAATAGCAAATTAATAAATATATAATGTCTAAATAGAAGAAAGAAATGAAGAACAGCAACTTAGGCTTGCTATTTGGAAATATGGAGATAAATACTAGAAGAAAGATCTAGAGAGTTTAAAGTGGTTGCTTCCTCAGCGGGTGAGAATCGTGGGGAAGGGGAAGGCAAGGGATTGCCGTGGGCACCCAATAAATAGTTCTAGAATGAAGTTCAGCCCAGATAACAAAAGTAGACAACTACGGCTCACTTTGTTACTAGTCCAGATCCTTCAACCAATTTCACTGATCCTGAAACGTGTCTATCATCGTTTTCTGAACAGATTATCACTCAACTAGTTACACGGATGGGAGGGAGAAGTAAAAAAACAAAACAAAACAAAAACCTAGAGGAGCCTGGGTATAGAGACATACTCTGATACACTTCACACTTTTAGAAAGAAGGCGGAGATCGTATGTGTTGAGATGAAAAGACAAGCTTGATGGATTATGTGGTAGAAAAAACAAAATGCATGTGGTTATTTACACCCTCTACATCATGGGCCACACCGGGGGAGGGGACTGGTACTGGTATCTCTGCTACACGTAATAACTAAATTAGAATGTAATAAAAGGAATTAATATGCATAAAGTGCTTAGAGAACAGGGCCTAGCACACAGTAAGTGCTCTGGAAGGATTGCCTATTATTACCATTATCTGTTTTTAAATTCCCTACAGCGGGAGGGAAGAAGACAGTTCCTTCTGCGCATGCTGGGAGAGTCCAGTTGCACCAAGATGCCCTCTAATCCTTCTCTGAGGGGCAAGCCCCTCTCAATCCAAGACCACTAGGGCCTTGGGCAGCTGTCGCTGGTCACACCTCACTCCAGCACGGCTCTCTGCTCTTTCACGGGGTGGGGACAGCCCTCGCCACCAAGACTTCATGAGGAGGGCAGCCTCCCAGGGACCTAGCTACAGAACGCTCTCCTGCCATCCAAACCTCCCATGACGCGGCGTGGCTCGCAGAACAGTGTCAGTCAGACATAAGCATGGGATTCAAAAAGTAGCAAATGACTAAACATGTGAACCCTGATGAAGCACAACATCATGATTTGACTGCATCAAAATGTAATTAAGTTAGGTAAGGGTGTCCTTTATTACTTGGTAATTTCTGGAAAAAATATCTAAGTTTCTCTGTTTGCCTTATCGAAATCTCACACACCCAATCCAGACCTCCCTAAGCTAGCCGACCGGAATGCTGCCTGTGCCCAACCCACCGTGCACTGTGCCCCAAGCTCTTAATGCCCCCTGCAGACCTTCAGCAAGCGGAGGGTGTGGGGATTCTGAAGAGTGTGTGACAGAAGCAAAGCAACGCTGGAAGGAACTGGGATTTTCTTTTTCCCTCCAACAACAGTCGCCCTGACATCTCGGGTCAGGGGTGCACCCATAAGCCACTACAAGGGCCGATGCCACATCATTCAAGCCCGCACAAACTGTCCTTGCGTCCTGTCCCCACCCCCCGCGTGGCCATCAGGCGCCAGCTCACTCACTGCCACCTCAGGAAGCCTTCCTTGCCCCTCATTTTGGGTCAGGAACCAGTTATGTGTCCTCACGCTGCCAGCACGACCTTTTCGTAGCAGCCATTACAAATCCAACAGTAACTTATTACTTGTCTGATGTAGGCCGGGCTGCGCGGCTGTCTGGCTCACTGGTCTCTCCCAGCACTGAACACTGTCCAGAGCACAACGGCCACTCGCCTCCATCAAGTGCAAAGCACCCCCCCACCCCCGGGTAGCTGGACAGAGCAGGCAGGCGGCCCCCACTCACCTGACAGGTTGATTTCTGTTAAGGAGTCTCGGGTGGTGGTGCCCACGGCGGTGAGCAGGTTGATGGACTGGTCGGTGACATGGTTACAGTAACTGAGGTGGAGCTTGGAGAGCAGGGGCATGTGGCGGATGATGAGCCGCAAAGAGGCATCCGTGATGTCCAGGCCCGCGAGGCGCAGCTCCACGATGTTCCGCAGCTTGCTCCGATTGTCCATCTGACCTGGTAGTACAAGAGGGGGAGGGGCAACACGTCACCCTGACCAGGGAGATGTGTTTACGCAGACATGACCCTCAAAAGACCTACCGGCCAGAAGTAACACCTGAATTACGTTTAGCCATAAAGTGTTCCCCAGAAATCGGAATTAGTTCCAACATTCAAAAATCAGAAGGTTTTTAGGTTTCCTGAGTCTCTGAGTTAACAAGGGGTTAAAGTGTTCAGATGTTAACCATCCAGGGGTGCCTTGGAAAAAAGGCCTGGTGATCTACTTCTGAAAAGTCAGAACCATCAAAAACCCTATGAAGTCAACTCGGTGGCAACCAGTAGAGTCCCTTGAAAAATCCGAAGATTGAGAAACACTGAGCCCCCAATGGAAGGAGGAAGGGCCTGGTGTCTCCGGGTTACCCCGCTCGCTCACTGAAGCTGTTGGCGAGGAGTGACAGTCCCAGCATTCAACCTAGGAGGGCTCCGTCATCCTGTGAGCCCCGTCCAGCCATGCTGACCTCAGGGCCTGCAGAACCTGGTGTGTGCAGAGTAGGGTCTCGGGGTAGTCAGAGGAGCCTGCACTAACGGACCCCCCAGAGCCCGAGGCTGACTGAGAACACAGCAGCCTGCACTCATCCCTGCGTCCTTGGGAGAAGAGACTAGTCAAGGACCTCGAGGCCGGGGAAGGCTCGAGTATGCACGCGCCAGATGGAGTCTGTGGTCAGATCAACCCACACTGCCTGGCACACCTCCCCTGCATGATCCCTGGGGCCTGGCCCCGCTGGGCAACTCACCTGGCCTGTTATCCGTGGGAGGGGACAGGAGATCTCGCATCTGCGTGTCCTTGAGTCCTTCCACCCACTGGACATCCAGGGTCCGGAGCAGTGGACAGCTGGAGCTGCAGAGGGCCGAGACTGCGATCCACGAGCAGCCAGACAGCACCAAGTCTCGGAGCCCTGGGTGACAGGGAGGGGGTGGCAGGTCAGGCACTGCCCCCTGGCCTCAGCCCCAAGTGGCTCATTTGGGGTTCGGCCCAGGGCTCACCAGGAAGCCGGTTGATGAGCCAGCTCAGCTGCTTCTTGGAGATGTTTGTCCAGCTGAGGTCCAGGGAGACAGGCTGGCGCCGGATGATGCCACTCAGCATCAGGGGTGTGATGGACTTGCAGTGGTTCAGGTCGATGCGGGTCCACAACCGCTTATCGCAGCACCTGGGCCAGCCGGCCGGAGGGGGCTGTCAGGTGTGGGGCGCACCTGAGCCCCCGTATGGCTGTAGTAACTCTCCCGCACCCACCAAGCTCGGCCCTCCAACCCCTCCTCTGCCACCACAGGCTCCTGTGGGGGCGGCAGTGAAGTCCTCATCGAGCTGTACTGTGTGCTCACTGGGCCTCTATGTGCCATATCACAAAACCACCCTGTAAGGGAGACATCACCTCGTGTTCACAGATGAGGTTACATAACCTAACCAAGGCCAGAAAGCTAATAGATATCGGAGCTGGGATTACATCGATAGCAGGAGGCCCTGCTCCTAACCTAGCTAACTGTAACACAGGGCTCGTCTGGGCCTGACCGCAGCTTCTAAGGAGCCAAGTCCGTAAAGGCAGGAGGTGGCCATCCTCTCACAAAACCAGTCTGGAGTGACCGCCGTGGCCACCTGGGGCTCTTTGTGGAGGATAATAAAGGTGTCATGAGGCCAGTGGAGGCGGCCACGAGTGACACGTTATGTCTACCATGGCTACAGGGGTGACATGTGGGGACACACGTGCCACACAGTCTAAGCCTTGAACCCAGAGCCCCGACCTAGGCCAGCCCACGTGTGCCAGCACAGCCGACACCCTGCTCACCAGCGGTTCCAGGTCCTGCAGACCCGCATGCAGACACACAGGTCTGGGTGGCTGAGGTAGCTGAAGACGGCCATCCACACCTCCCTATGCATGACGTGGGCTGCTCCGTCATCCAGGGGCAGTGAGTCAGGTGGGGGGCTGATGGGGGGCGGCCGGATCACATGCCGCTCCATCTGGATGCACTTGGGTGGGGACACGGAGGGCGGGGGCCGGGAGATGACGCGGGGCGGGCTCCGCAGGCCTGAGCCCAGCTGGTGCCGCAACTCCCGGGGTGTGCCATTGAGGCCCTTGCTGAAGCGGTGGGGGCGCTCACAGAAGCCCAGGGGCCGCTTGGGCTCCTCGTTCTCACTCTCGGGCTCCGACTTGATGGGCTGGTGGTTCTCATTGGCCAGGCTGTTCTCTGTCTTCTGGATCTCTTGGTTGAGCTCCTTGCTCAGCTCCTTGCTCAGCTCCTTGTTGGGAAGCCGCCGTTTTCGGCGCATCTTCACCTTCTTCTTCTCCTCAGGGCCCTCTGCGCCCTCAGTGCTGGGCCCAGCCGTGGGTGAGCTAGAGCGCGAGTGGTCACTCTCCCTAGACTTGGGGGGCGCCTCGGGCAGGTCATCCTCCGGCTCTTGCTTGAAGCGCCGGAGCGGCTTGTTGGCTAGAGCCATCCGGTCCTCTGCGTTCTTCCAGGACCGCCGCTGTGGGGAAGAGGTAGGCGGTGAGCCCCTCAGGCTCAGGGCTGTGCCCACCCAGGGCCTCCTGACCCTCTGCCATAGGACCTAGGGCTCAGGGAGGGGAAGGGGAGACAGTACCTTTTTCCTGAAAAGCTTATCTTCTTTGCCAGATTTTAGCTGTCACAGGAAAGAAAGGATGCAGAGCTTGCTCCCAGGGTTCATGGAGTCTGGTCCCCTGTACACCCAACCCACCATGAGTGCCCAGTCTCAACAGTAGGAACAGGAGGGAAGCCTTCTCCACAGAGCCCCCTCCCTCACATCTGACTATCAGATTGGGGGGCTGGCTGCTAGCCTCAAGGAAGAGGCTGGAAAGTCGGAGTATGGTTGAGCTGGTCCCACCCTACTGACCTCCCACCCCAGCAGACCCAGAGATCTGGAGTCTCCCATTTCCATCGCATTTGGCTCTGAAGCAGGTTCCAGAGCCTTCAGGCATTCCCAGTCAAACCTTAATGGCTAGACCACTGGGAGAAGAAACTCCAGGCGCCACCTGGTGGCTGACGATGGAAAAGACTGGTGGGCAGAGCAGGGCTGGCCAGGTCCTGAGGTACCCTAGATCACAGGGTTTCCCATGGGCAGCTTCAGCTTCCGATCCCAACCGACCCAGCACCCATCACACAGAGAGCTTCCCAGGCCCCACGCCAGAACCAGCCTCAGAAAGCCGGGCCTGAAGCCTGGGAACCCTCGGTGAACAGGTGCCTCAGGAGAGTCTGCCGCCAGGGGTTCGCGGCCCAATGAGGGGACACAGCCAGGGACTCGTGAGTCCTCAGGGCTCAGGAGGGTGGGGCACGTGGGAGCACCTGCTGCTGGAAGTAAGTGAGACTGGATCTCCACCAGGGGCTGAGGCTGCTGCCTAGAGGGGGCCTCGGCGAAAGGTGAGAGGAGGAACCGGGGGACGTTGGAAGCGTCGAGGCCTAAAGGGGGCGGGAAGAGGAGTGACTTGCTGATTGTCCCCTCCTGTCATCTGGGCCGGGCTCTCGGGATGTATGTGACCTGCTCAGGGCAGCATGAGGCCAGGATCCCGAGTTCTGCCCGCTGCCGCCCCTGCCACCATCCCCGCACCCCAGGACCAGCCAACACCAAACCCTCCTGTCCCAGCCCCTCTTAATCCATACTCGCTTGCGTCCACTCAGCTCCTGGGGCTTCTCGTATTTCCGCTTCCTCCTCAGGTGCACGTCGTCAGACTTTCGGCGCAGGATGCCATCTGGGGGCACCTTCTTAGGGTGCTCGTCCGACCTGCGTCGGGGCGCCTCCTCACACTCACTCCTCCGCTTGGCAGGCTCCTGCCCTTCCTTGTTGTCCCGGTTCATCTTCTGCTCCTTGAGCAGGGAGCCGGGCAGGTTTGAGGCGTACTTAAAGCCTGGGCCACGCTTTTGCTTGTAGGCCAAAAAGAAAGAAGGAACAAACCAACTGTATATCTTTGGACCTGCCCCCTGCCGCACCCGGAATCTGCCGCCCCCACCAGCCCAACAGCCTGGTACAGGCCAAGGCCCGCCTTCCCACTGACCCCGGGACCTGGAGCCCAGCACTCACTTTCCCGGTCTTGCCAGCATGGTTGCACTTTGGACACTCCCAGCAGTTTGGAAGCTCATCATTGACCACACCCTCTGACTCCTTAATCTGCAAAGGACACACAGGAAGTCAGCAAGCTGGCAGGGTGGTGAGGGAGCCCTGGCTTCATGGGCATGCAGGTCTCTGTGAGGCCCCATCAGCCAGAAACAGCCAACACTCCCTCCCAAATGCCACCTTCATGTCCCTGTTAGCCAAAAAAAACAAGAGTGGTGTAGAGCTGGGCAGGACGAGGGGCTCTGGAGTCAGACCGGGGTTCAGACCCTGATTTTTTACCTCACTTGCTCTGCGATTCTAGGCAAATCCCTTGGTCACCTGGCTCACTGGGGGGTCGTGAGGGCAGGGCCAGGCGCAGACAGCATGCAGCACACTGCTCAGTCAGACGTGGAGATCACTGTGGCCACACCCACCCTGACTCTCTTAAGGCACGCACATCCATACTGGCTCTAATGCAGGTAAAACAGCCAGGTGCAATGCTGTGTCCCTGCGACAGAAGGCCCAGCCCAGAGGTGTCATCCCCAAACTGTGGAACCCACTGCCTAGGAAAGACAGTTCCAGCCCAGAGGTCACCAGAAGGTGAAGAAGGGAACCCTGCCCTGGGCACACCAAGGGAACAGGTTCCCAGCACAAAGGAACAGGAATGCAGCCACCTGTTGTTTTAAGACCTGCCCTCCCCTGGCTCAGGCGCCTGTTCTCCCAGAAGCCCCAAGGCAGGACACCAGCGAGCAGCCCCACCACCTGAGTCTCTCCCTCTGGCCCAGTTTTTGAGTGCAAGACACAGCACTCTCTGTCTTTGGACACTCTCTGCAGTCAGGGTACTGGCAGCTAGGTGTGTATACATGTTCATCCCCTCACAGACGTGGGTAGAAGCTCTGAGCTACTCCAGACCCTTCTTGCCCTGGATTCATCAAGACACACGGAATCCCCCAGACTCAGGGGTCCTCCTGGAACTCACCAAGCTACCTGAAGTCCCCATCCCCTCACCAGCAGTCTCCAGGGAGGGAACCTAAGACCCTCCCCAGCATCAGCACCACCGGAGGCCCAGGGGTGAGGTGAGGGTGGGGCGTGTGGAGCAGCACAGCCAGACCCCCCGGGGACCACTCACCTTCAGGCATCCAGGGTGGATGATCTCATTGCAGATGGAGCACTCCATGAGCATGAGGTTGAACTTGCCTTCCTCCTCTTCCACTGTGTCTTCCTTCCCAGCCTCGCCACACACAAGGCACACGGCGGTGTGGGGCAGCACAGGCTGGAGGGCATGGGGCAAAGTCAGCATGTAGCAGGGAACAGACTACTCGGAGTGCAGGCCCAGGGGGAGAACTGCTCTCCTCAGGCCGGCCAGAGGACGCCAGAGAAGTGGCTGAAGCACTAATATCCACCCATTAATTTACCCAACCATTCATTTGTGTACTTCCTGGGCCACTACCTCTTGTGCCAGGTTCTACTCTTAAGTGCTAGGGATATAGCAATAAACTAGCCAGATCCATATCTCTGCCATCCTGAGCATGCACTTCAGTGGAGGGAAACAGAGACAGACAAATGAAGGACAGCACACCAGCTACTAGTATCACAGCATTGTATGTGGGATGGTGATAAGGGACATGGAGAAAAATAAAGCTGGGAGGGCCAGGGATGAGGAGTGGGAAGGAGGTTCATTGTGAATTGGGTTCAGGGACAGCCTCACTCAGGTGACGTGGAAGGAGGCAGGGAGTGACCTAGGCCCAGATCCAGGTAGGGCATAGGGTGCGCCTCAGAGGGAACCCCCAAACCAGCAGGTGTTAAGATACAGTCCATGGGCCCTTAGGGGTCCCCAAGACCTCTTCAGGGAGGTCGGTGAGGTCACAACTATCTCTAGAATAATACTAAGCCGTCCTCTACCTTATTCACTGTGTCAATACCTGCCCTCTGGTGCAGAGCCAGACACCGTGGCAACTTAGCACGAACCAAGGCCACGGCACCTAACCGACTAGTCATCACAGGATTATTGCCACATACCCAAAAAGTTGTATTTCACTTAAGAATGTCTCTGATTAAACAGTAAAACCTACTGTTTATTACACTCTCAACCCTCGAGTACACATTCTTTCACCATTCTGTGCAACAAAATAAAAGCATGTGTAAAGGACTGCCGCTGACGGACGACAGAAAAGCACCAGTGTGACTCGGCAGTGAGCTGAACAGCCACTTTCTTCAAAGAACAACATTTTTACTCAGAAGAATGGCTGGTAGAAAAACCATGGTTACATAAACATAGAATTACCATGTGACGCAGAAATTCCACTCCTAGGTATATATCCAAGAGCACTGAAGGCAGGAACTCAAAAGAATACTTGTACACCAATGTTCATTGCAGCACTGCTCACAACAGTCAAAAGGTGGAAACCACCAAGGGCCCATCAACAGATGAATGGATAAACAAAAAGTGGCACGTACACACAATGGAATATTACTCAGTCATGAAGAGAAATGATGTTCTAACACATGCTATGGATGAACCTTGCAAACAGTACGCTAAGTAAAAGAAGTCAAATGTAAAAGGACAAATATTGTATGATCCTACTTAATGTAAAATATCTAGAATAAACAAATGCATAGAGACCAAAGTTTATCAGTGGTCACAGGGATGAGGGGGAGATGGGGAGGTACTGCTTACAGTGTACCGAGCTTCTGTCAAGGGTGATGAGAAAACTGGCAAACAGACAGCGGGGATGGCTGCACAACACAGCAAGTGTGATTAGTGTCGCTGAATTGTACACGTAAAAATGTTTGAAATGGCAACCGTTTTGTTACATATATTTCACCACAATAATTTTTTTTTTTTTTTTTTTAATTCAAGTCCCATAAGGAAAAAACAAAAAACAACCCATGGTTATGGAAACCTGAGTATTGGGCAGATATTTTCTTAAAGACGAAAGAAGTGAGCCTGTTGCTTCTAGAAAAACAACTGACAGCATTTGCTACAAATGATAAAATTTAAGTTTTTAGAAGAATTAGAATTTTGGAAAACTTACATTAGTCAATACAAACTGGACAGCTCCCCAATGCTTAAAGATTTTTTTCTGATGAGATTAGTGAAAATATTAACAAATGTGATTTTTTGGATGATATCTGACGTGCCAATATTTGGAAAATCTGCCTAATTCGTGTGAGCCAATATTTTCCAAACGATCAATGTGTGAGGTTACAACTCATGCATGAGCAAATGAGCTATTCAAAGGGCAGACAAGAGGAATGGATTTTAATGTAACAGTACAGAAAGTTCACTGATAACAGTTTCAGATTCTGTGTTGCAACTAACCTTTAAGAAACCGCTACCTGTTGAGTTCCAGTGGAGCATCAGAACTATCCAGTTACCTGAAAAGGCTATTAAAACACTCCTCTTTTTCCCACCTATACACTGGTGGAAGGCCAAACTTTCCTCATACATTTCCACCAAAACAACTTATTACAACAGATTGAATATGTAAGCAGATATGAAAACCTAGCTTTATTCTAATGAACCAAACATAAAACAGATTTATAAAAATATAAAACATCATTCTTTCTTACTAATTTTTTTTTTAAAAACTCTTCCATAGAAACACATTATTTATACTAATATGTAGCAGGTTTTTTGTTATTTTAAAAAAATGAACTGAAAATACCTCTTACATTTCTCAGTTTTAATTTCTAATACGGTAAATATCAATAAATATAACCCACATAAAAAAAGTTCTTTGGGGTCCTCATAATTTTTAAGAGCATAAAGGGGTCCTGAAACCACAGGTCTGAGAACTGAGGCACTAGACTGACTATAAGCCCCTTGAGGACAGGGCCCAGGTCAGACTTATCCTCGCCCTGCCCCTAGTATATGCCCTGCCTCCCAGCACCTATTACAGTCCCCAGTAAGACCTGGCGATCTACTTCTGAAAAAAAGCAGCCAACGAAAACCCTACGGATCACAATGGTTCAACTGGACCAACAACTGCATGGGGTTGCCAAGAGTCAAGGACTGACTTGACAGTAGCTAAACACAGAATGAGCACACAGTCAGTTCTTGTTGAACTGCTTCAGGGGAGCTTCAAATAAGCTGGGGTATCCATTCTACTGGTAAATGGAAAAGACTCCATAAAATGGCACAAAAATTTGAATTCAAATGCACAGAACACTAAAGGTAAAAGACATCATCCACTCAACAGATACCCAACGAACATCTGAAAAGCATGAAACAAGGCACCAAGAAGGACATAGCAAAGAGGAAGACAGCCGCTCCCCGCGAGGTATTTGGGAAGACAAAGGCACAACTCTCTAAAACCCAAGGAAAACCTGGAAGCATCAGGTTCAAGTGTTACAAGAATCAGAAGCAGCAGAGACTGATTTCTGGAGGACTCAGGCGACAGGGAATCTGGGCTCTAACAGAGACAGAGAAATGGGCAGTGGGAAGGCAGAAGGGACCTCCAAGAGTAGACAGCAACATGACCAGGGCAGGGAAGAGAGCACGGGATGCAGCAGCAGTGGGGAGAGGCTGGGGTGTGGCAGGCAGGGGCACCAGGTGGGTAAGGTAATGATTCTGAAACAGGTGGCATGATGAGAGGGAGAAGCAGAGCAGAGGCTACTGCAGAGATCCACGGGGAAAACCCAGGCCTGGGCTCTGGAGAAGCTGGCACTGGATAGTGGAAGGGGAGGAAGTCTATGGAGGAGCCGCACAGACCACGAGAAGCAAAAGGAGGGCTCGGCTGCTTATGGGAAGAGAGAGGCTTTGGCACAGCAAGAGAGAGGGCAGCTGAGTGCAATAAGCCAGGTAAAAAAGGACAAATACTGTATAACCCCACTTATAGGAAATATCTAGAACAGGCAAATGCATAGAGACATGGGGGCAAGGGGAATGGGAGTCACTGAAGGGGTACAGAGTTTGCTTGGGGTGATAAAAGTTTTGGAAATAGACAGTGGTTATGGTCGCACAAAGGAGCCCTGGTGGCGCAGTGGTTAAAATGCTTGGCTGCTAACTAAAACCTCAGTGGTTTTAACCCACCAGCCACACTGCAGGAGAAAGATGCGGCAGCCTGCTTCCATAAAAATTTACAGACTTGGAAACACTATGGGGCAGTTCTACTCTATACTAGAGGGTCACTATCAGTTGGAATCGATACAATAGTAGTCGGTTTGGTTTTACTGTGTTTGTACAACATTGTAAATATAAATAATGTCACTAAACTGCATATTAAAAAATGGTTGAAACTGGAAATTTTAGGTTATATATATTTTGCCACAAACGAAAGGAAAAAAAAAAAATTCTACCAAGGTGGTCAAAAACAAGGAAAATCTAAAACTGTCACAGCCAAGAGAAGCCTAAGGAAACGTGACAACTAAATGAAATTTGGGATCCTAGATGAGATCCTGGAACAGAAATAGAACATCAGGGAAAAACTAAGGTAATGCGAATTAAGTACGGACCTTAGTTAATAATAACGTATTACTACTAGTTGGTAAAAACACTAATATGTTAATAATACAGGAAACTGGGTGCAGGGTATATGGAAACTCTCTGTACTACCACTGCAGTTTTTCTGTAAATCCAGAACTTCTTAAAAAAAAAAAAAAAAGAAAGAGAAGGGCCCAGAAAATGAATACAGATGGGCTTGTGTATGGATGTGTACAATGTGGAAGTGCCCCAACAAAGCAGCAGAACTCGAGGGTGACAGAGCCTGCATCTGGAGGCCACAGCAGAGGTCGGGGAGAGGAGGCCCACACGAACATGAGCTTTCCTCAACCAACACTCACCATGCCCAGCAAGTGACAAGGATGAATGCGACACGGGGAGAGCTGATGCCCAGGACAGCTGGGCTGGGACAGACAATAAAGACCGGCCAGGCAGTCATTACAGCGTCCCACACTCAAGACGGTGATGGCTCAGCTTGACAAAGAAACCGTGGAAGGGAAGAGACAGGGACCACATGGCTCTGGGGAAGGGAAGGAATGTCTCAGAGAACAGCAGGGGGGTGGGGGGTGGGAAGGAGGCCAAAGCGGAAGACAGTCCTGGGTTCACTGCCAAGATGCTAACTTTTAGGTGAGACTGTCTTCAGAACCAACAAGCCCAACAGACAACCTCTCTTAAATCCTGACCAAATCCAATGGCCACATGGACCCCGGGACCCTCCGCACGCACGCGCACACACACACAATTTCATTTTAGGGGGCTCACAAATTCCCTGAAGTCCATGTGAACGGCCTGGGGCACAGGTACCGAGTGAAAACCACACTCCAATCAGTGCGTGTGTGGTGGGAGAAGGAGAAGGGGCCTCGGGCTTGGAGGGATATCAGCAGCCAGGGAGAAGGGCTGGCACTCAGCCATGCCAGACTGGGCCCGTTGAGGAGCTACCCCAGGGCTGAGGAATTCTGCCCCTCCAGCCCAGCCTGCTTTTCCACGGAGCAGGGAGATCACTGCTCCTACATGAGGATTGTTGGGCCCTGGGAGCAGAGCCCTACCGAAGGCAGAGTGTGTGTGTGTGGGACTCTACTGATGTCCATGAGTGGGGGGCACTCATGGGTAAACCGAAGACTGTTCCAAGCTACCAAAGCCAAAGCCTGCGCCCGCACCCCTGACCAGGAGCAAGGCTTGTGGCACTACCCCTGCTGGAGGTGAGGCAGGCTAGAGGGGCTGGGAGGCACCATAAATCACCTCTGCTCTTCTGGGCAGTCCCTCAGGAGGGGCTCTGACCTTCCACCCAGACCTCTGACTTTGAAGACAGAACAGGAAGGAAGGGAGGGCCCCGAATTAAATGTTGGCAATGGGGTCACAGACAGGACAGGCTGCTTGACATCTTTAATGGCAGAGGACTTCAAAGTACGTGGCCATCTCAGGAAGGAAGGAGTTATGAGGCCACTGGAATGTGACGGAAAATGAGCCTGAACACGCGGCAGGGCTGCCCCAATGCTGCATAGAGGGACCTGGGAACAGAACCCGCCCAGATCCCCATCTTCCCAAGGGAGCACCCTCAGATGGTATGCAGTCCCGGAAGGATGAACAACCAGGTCTGATGCAGAGAGGGGTGGTATCTGGAGTCAGAAGTGGCCCACGGTCCTGGAGGGTGGAAGAGCTCCCACCTCCACTCTCAGGGGTGGTCCCCTCCACCCCAGCACTGGGGTATCAGCCACGCACTCACCGCGATGCACTGCCGCATGATGCAGCTCTGCTTCATCCGCCCGGGGCCCCCGAACTTCTTCATGTCCTTGCAGAAGTGGCACTCGCCGCACTCCGTCCGCAGGCAGGCCTCGCACTTGCGGCATCGCGTCCGGCGCCGGCGAGCTCCCGCCGTGGTGCGGTTCGCAGCCAACTTCACTGCGGAGGCCGGGCCCAGCTTCCCCTTGGGCCGACCCACCGCCCGGTTCTGCAAATGAACAGACAGCACTGGTGAAACGGGAGGCTGCAAGGCGGCCAGATCTTATTCCAGGGCATCAGCCCTGCTTCTGACCACAGCATGCCCTGGTGCAAGGCCCTCATGGGCCCCTGTGCCACTCCACGCCACAGGATAAGGCCCCGCTGGCCTCTGGCCTCGCCTGCGGCCAGCCAGGTCGTGCCACTCGAGCTTCCCCAGCTGGCCTCTGCTCCTTCTGTGAGAATGCCAACCCCTCCCACTCCACTGGGCGAGGGCATCATGGCTCAGGACCCAGTCCACACTCTGCTTTCTTCTGGAACCCTTCCCCGTCGCCGTGCACTGGATCCAGGCCCTCCTATGGGTACCCATCACAGCATGTCCGTCGTAATGGTCTGCTCCCTCACTGGTCTTCCCTCTGAGACAGGAGCACAGGAGGGCAGTGACCAGGGCATCTTGTCCACCACTACATCTCTAGATGACTGCCTGGCACATCACCAACCCAGGGAGAATGAGATTTAACTCCAAGGTCCACTGACTTCTGAGACCGTCCCTAAGTGGGCTCCAAACTCCTCGTTCCCTGTGACTCAGGAAGAGCAAAAAGTAGATAAACAGAAAACCAAATACTCATTGCCATTGACTTGATTCTGACTCATGGCAATCCCACGTCATAGAATAGAACTGCTTCGTAGGTTTTTCTTGACCATAATGTTTATGCAAGCAGATCACCAGGCCTTTCTACTGTGGCACTGTTGGGAGGGTTCGAAGCACAACCTTCAGGTCAGTAGTCAAATGCAAGCTGTTTGTGCCACTCAGAGACCTACGTAAACAGAAAACAGTGCTAAATCCTAAACAGTGACCGAAACAGCATAGTTCCTGCCCTGGAACACCTATATCCTGGCCACCAGTCCCAAGCCTCCTGCACACTCAGGATCCGTGGTGGAGCGCCTAGGCTGGCCGCTGGTGGACCTGTCCCCCTAGGTCCCCTGTCCCCCTAGGATCTGAAGCAGAAGGACTAGGATAGTAGAGTTCATCTTGTCTGAAACATCTTTTCTAAAGTTTGCTGAAAAGCAGTTAGTCCCGCTGTCGGGGAGACACAGGACTCACCCCTTGATCTGATCTAATCGACATCTAAGGCTCAGAGCCCTTTTAAGCTCACTGAACCACCTCAGTCACAAGGTTTCAGTCTTTGGTCACACTTGGCTCCCTAAACAAAATCCCATCCAATATCCTTTTGCTAACTCATGTGTCCAGAGGTTACTGCTACTATGCACGGAAACAGTGGAGAGGGTTCTCCTTCCCCTCTCCCACAGCACCCCCAACATCATAAAGGAGAAAAACCATCCACCTGTCTCCCCAGTTAAAGCCTCCCCTCATCAATTCCCTCTACAGTGTGGTGGTCCCTGCAGAGAGCTGGCAAGTTCACACAACAACTGCACGACCCCCTTTGGTGCTGACACCTAAGCTGATTCCTCCCTGGGATTTAGTTCTCCCCACAGCCTGCAGCACCCACAGAAACCGCCAGACCATTGACGGCCAGAGCGCCCACCTTAGGTGCACTGCTGCTCCGGAACTTTGTCCTGCTCAACTTGCTCTGCCCCCAAGAGGAAAGGAGATGCTGGACCCGGCTTCCCTGACCCGCATGTCCTCGCGCCCTCCGCCCCTAGGTTGGCCTCTCCCACAAAGGGACTCCAGACTCAGTCATGTCTGCCCTCGCCTCTGGGGCACCCTAGCCACTGGCCCTACCACGAGGGAGGTGCATGAGGGCAGGCCAGGGCTGAAGGGCCACCTGTGGGCGTGCCGGCACACAGACCAGCTGCCTCAGGAAAAGGGGCTGCTCAACACCAAGTTACTATTCATTCAAGCAGCACAGGGTCTCTCACTAGTCCTATGTGACACTCCTGTGAGGCCTGTGGTGCCCCCTCTAGTCACACACGTTAACAGTCCCACAGCAAACACTAAATGGGATAAATAGGATAGGATGTCACATCATTTCAGACCAGGTTTTGCCACCAAATGAATAGAAACGATCCATTTTTAGAGCTCTTTGGATTTTAGAACGGCACACAGGGACTCTGGACCTGAACACAACAGGTGACCACAGAGCAATGACGAGCACCGAGAGGAGGCAGAGGCAGCAGTGATGACGACGGTGAGGATGGCAGTCATGGCAGGTACTTTGCTGAGTACCTTCAATGTGCAGGCACTGTGCTCATCACATTACATGTGATTTTACCTCATTTCCCCAATAATAGCCCTATGAGATGTATTAATGTTCCCATTTTCCCAATGAGGAAACTGAAGCTACAGACTACATGACTTGCCCCAGGTCACTGAGCCAGCTGAAGATCTGTATACTGCAGGCCACACTCCTAACACTATAAATGACAGCGGATATACCAGAGAAACAGGTGAGGTCCCTACACAGTTCACGGAATTGACCAAATCCCCTGGAAGAGGTTCACATTTAGTGCTTAGGCGCCCTTAGAAGGAAGGGTGCCAACCAAAGGTGCAGAGAAGTACTTCCTCTTCCAGGGAAGTGGAAGGCTGGAAAGCTTCCTTCTCTCTTCCCTGACCATAAGACTTTCTGATTCTACCCCTATAAAGAGCACACGTCCTGTTACCAACTCACTCTTCAAATCCCCGAGCTAACCCCAAGGATCCAGATGAGGCTCAGGGAGATCAGATGAAAACAACCTGAAAAATGGGGAGCGACGTGGGCAGATTCTGAAGCCTCGAGTCAGGCGCAGAGGGAGCAGGCACACAGCAACTGCCACGGAACAAAATCAAAGAGGAAGGGCTGGAACTCCGACCCTCAGAGCAAGAGATACTAAGGTCTAGCTTCTTTGGTGAAGGACTTCAAAAATTCCAGGAGTCCAAGAATGGCTCCCTCCTTCCACTCAGGTATAAATGGCCACTAGCAGCCTCTGACCACAGACAGCAGTGTCTGTGGCAAGCAAAAAGTGGGAGCAACTCCACCAGAGTCATAAAACTCACATGAGACTGTGAAACGATACCACCTTATTGTGCTTTCCAAAGCACTTTTCCAACTTACGGAAAAAACAAATCTGCCTGGATTTCAATAGCAGCTGACATATCCTGCAAAACAACAGATAGCAGCAATGCATCCAAAGGAAAGGTGCAAGAAGCTGCTGCTTCTGAAGACCTCCATTCAGCCCTCTCTACCCAGCTGCCAAATCAAGCTAGAAAACTTTTGCTCCCTGTAGCCTCGCTGTCCAGCCTTTGGAGGAACTGGCCACCAGCTGGCTTGTCAAGAGTGACTTGAGCAACACCTGAAATGCAAGATCCTAATAAAGAATGCCGAGAAAACCAACAGGTAAGAAAAGAACCTTGGAGGTGGCCTCTACTGACAAGTCCAACGAGGATTCTGAAGAAGCCACAAGGTAACCATGTGATGGCAAGACAATGGAAAACAGTGACACACAGAAGACAAAAGGAATAAGAAGGAGGGTGAACAAGCCAGAGCACTCTCATTCTGGCACAAAGCTCCTGTCCAAATCTCTTTTACATGATAACCAAAGGTCTACACACCAAATCTAAATTCCACTCTCTCCTACCTTTGCCCCACTCACTGGTTTTTTTAAGTAAACCAGAATCCCTCTTTGTTAATTTGAGCATAGGAGTTCTTCTCAACAAAGGGAATCATGGCATCCATTGATTTTCACTTACAAACCAGTCTCCCCAACCCCAAGTCCCCTTGTTGAGTTTATCCACCCAGGATCCTCAGCTCCATTTGGTAAAGAAAATATGGGGTCCACACAAAGAAGTTCTAATATTCCAATACCATTTCTCCATCAGCAACTCGTAAGTATCTCCCTTAAAGAGAGCGGTTAATTCATTCATTCCAGACATACTTACTGATTGCTTCCAATAAAACAGATAATGTCCTCTAGAATATTCATGAGGAGAACATCCTCAATCCTTCATCTCTAAATTACTGGGATTAATTTACTAGGATTAACCTAAATAAATGAAAAGACAACTCATGTTCATGGATTGGAAGAATTAATATTGTTAAGATGGCAGTACTCCCCAAAGTGATGTACAGATTCAATGAGATCCCTATCAGAATTCCAGCTGGTTTTTTACAGAAATTGACAAGCTGATCCTAAAATTCATATGGAAATGCAAGGGACCCTGAACAGCCAAAGCGATCTTGAAAAAGACGTTGGAGGACTCACACTTTTCAATTTCAAATTTTGCTACAAAGCTACAGTAAACAAGATAGTGTGGTAGTGGCATAAAGATAAACATACAGATCAATAAAATAAAACTGAAAGTGCAGAAATAAATGATCAATTGATTTCTGACAAGGATGCCAAGACCATTCAGTAGGGAAACCAGTAAAAAACACTCAGCTGCCATCAAGTCGATTTTGACTCATGGCAACCCCATGTATGTGAGAAAGGAACTGTGCCCCACAGGGTTTTCGATGGCTGATTTTTCTGAGGCACCTCTGTGTGGACTCAGAACTCCATACTTCTGGTTAGGGCAGCTAAGCGTGTTAACCATCTGAACAATTCAGAAACTCCTTCCGTGGGGAAAGAATGGTTTTTTTTAACAAACGGTGCTGGGACAACTAAATATCCACACGCAAAAGAATGAAATGGATCCCCATCTCACAATAAATAACAAAAATTAACTCAAAATAAAACAAAGATCTAAACATAAGAGCTAAAACTATAAAACTCTTAGAAGAAAGCATAGGTGTAAATCTTCAGAACCTTGGGTTAGGCAATGGTTTCTGAGATGCGACACCAAAAGCACAAGTGACAAAACAAAAAAGATAAACTGGACTTCATCAAAATTAAAAACTTCTGTGCTTCCAAAGACACTATCAAGAAAGTAAAAAGGCCACAGAATAAGAGAAAATATTTACAAATCATATATGTGATAAGATCTGTACAAAAAACTCTTATAACTCAACAATAAAAAGACAAATAACCCAATTTTAAAAATGGGCAATGGATCTGAATACGTATTTCTACAATGAAGACATATAGATGGCATATAAGCACATGAAAAGATGGTCAACATCCTTAGCCAATAGAGAAAGTAACCTACACTGGAGATTCACTGATTACCCTCCTCACTCACACACCCACCCACCCATCCCAGTGTTTGCTGCTATTACCTGCTGTACAGTCGGTCCTGACTCATAGCGACCTCCTGCACATGGACTAAACGATGCCCAGTCCCCCGCCATTCCCATGATCAGTTGTGGATCGGACTGTTGTAATCCATAGGGTTGGTTTTCATTGGTAATTTTCAGAAGTAGATCACCAGGTCTTTCTTCCTAGTCCATCTTAATCTAGAAGATTC
>NW_004443997.1:15113296-15117294 GCF_000243295.1 Trichechus manatus latirostris
GTCGCCAGGAGTTGAGGGACAACTCAACAACAGCAGCTAATAACAACAACATACCGCTAATAAGTGAGAAAGCTGAGATATGACCCAGGCAGTGGCTTCAAAGCCTAGACCCTGGAGTGGTGACCCAGAAGATATACCTCATGCCCTGGGAAGGGAGGCTGGAAAAAGGGTCTCCAAACACAGGAGCTGTTGACAGAGGTGAGTCTGGGAGGGAGACTAGGACTCTGCAGGCCCGGGGTAGGGTGGGGTTAGGCAGTGGATATTCTAGGCAAAAGGCACAGTAAGATAGAGATGTGAAACTATGTGACACCCTCAAGGAACTGCCAACAGCCTGACAGGGCTGCTGGAAAATGACTCTGAGGTGGCAGGAGCCTAATCCTGCAAGGCCTTGTGCCACAAGAGGAATATTTACCCTGTGAGAGAGAATTAAAGGACTTCACATGCAAGAGCTACATGATGGGATTCTGGCAACAGGGTGGGAAGTGGACAGGTTTTGGGCGGAAGGAAGACTAAAAACAGGGAGGTGCGCTAAAATACTACAACAGTGTAGGCTGAAGATTATGAAGGTATAAGTCAGAGCAGTGACAGAAGGGATGAAGAGAAGGAGATGGTTTCAGGAAGGGTTTCTAAAGGAGACTCCAAAAGATCCGAGTAACTGACTGAGCATGGAGGAATACAAGTATAAAGAGTCCCAAAAAGCACTGAGGTTTCTGGCTTGGGTGACAGAAGAACAAATGGCTTAGGGGAGGGGAGAAAACAATGCCTCCACTTTGGACATGTTGAGTCTAAGGGACCACGGGATCCAAGGAAGGTGTCCAGCAAACACATGCGACTGGAGGTGAGATACACAACTGGGAATCAACACTGTATGTGGTTGCCGTTAGGTGCCGTCGAGTCAGTCCCAACTCTTGGTGACCCTATGCACAAAAGAACGAAACACTGCCCGGTCCTGCGTGATCCTCGCAATCACTGTATAGATATTAAATCTAGTTACATCGATGAGGCTGTCCAGAAAGAACAGGCAAAGAGAAAAGAGGGTCTTGGACAATACTCAGATGACCAAAAATATTCAAGAAGCAGATGAGAAAGAGCCACCTGCTGAGCCTGCTGAGGAACAGCCAGAAAGGCAGGAAAAGCAGCAGGGGTTATGGCATCACAGAAGCCAGGGAAGAGTTTCCAGAAGGGGACAGTCAAGAGTTTCCACTGTGAAGAGAAGGCAAGTTAGAACAAAAAGGCAGACGAGGCTATGTTTTTACAATTAAGACTGTCCTAAGCTTTCCATCCAACTACCCCTAACAATAGCACACTGACACTTAGGCCCACAAGGGGTAGCCATAGCCCCCCAAACAGCCTGGGATTCCTATCAGGCTAACATTGCATTCTACTGCCTAATACCTTCATATTTACTTCAACATTATGTCTGTCCCCAAATCTTCAAGCATAAATGGATGCCCCAGGAAAAGTTGTATTTTACCAGTGTTGCAGGCCTCTTAATACACATCCGTAGACTACGGGGAGGGTTTGGTTTGTTTATATACTGACGGTAAGGAGCAAGAAAATAAAAAACACAAGAACTACCAAAAAACCCAGGAGACAGGAGGACCTCTGGAGAGTATGAAAAAAGCCAAGGACATTTTCCCCAGAAAAATGCACATGGACACCAAGGCACAAAACCTGAATATACAATTTCAGTAAAGTTCAAAGAACCCAGTCTTCAACACTACTTAAAAAGCCATAATGGGTAACGTTGTGGTTATGTCTGCATAATTTCTGAGCGATTTTCTTCTTGATGATTTTATAATTATTAACGGTATTTTTAACAAGAAGCAGTAACCATTTTTACAGGTTAAAAAAAAAAAAAACCAGTAAGGTAATAAAGCTATTTTCACTTCAGTGGGTTAAAAAAAACCCCGATGGAACAAGAACTCTTCTCACTAACAGCCCTTCTTTAAAGGCACCTACCCAAAGTGGAAGCAAAGCTGAAGAATTTTCTGGCACCTTTTGACTGGAGAAGCAAACGAAATCCTCAGGAATTGGCCCAGCCAAAGGTGCACACTGGCCAGAGGACATGCAAGAGGCCCCTGCCAACGAGGCTCACTCCAACCCCATAGGCAGCGCATTTGGGGCTCGAGCACAGGGGAACCCCAGGCTACTGTGGGAAGGTGTAGGGCAGACAAGCAAGCCCAGTGCAACAGGCCTAAGGAAGCCTGATGCAACACACGACTGGACCCCACTGGAAGGTGGGCTGGGAGAAGCGCAGAGACTTCTAAGGCAGGGCAGCTAAAATTCTGATGGGGGGTGAAGAGGAACAGGCCCTGCTGCAGAGACAGACTAAGCAACAATAACTTCCCAACAGGGCCTCTTGCTTGGTCCTCTATCTAGCAGGTGGGTGAGTATGCCTCCGGGGCTTCTCTGAGCCAAACCCATTCTGACAGGGTGGAGGTGGGAGCAGAGGGTCATTCAGACCTCCTGAGCCCTCCTGCAAGGACCCTTGGTGAAGAGCGAAGTCTACCACCTGCAAGGTGGAGACTCTAGCTCTCATTTGGAAAATGCAAATGGCTTTGAGGTTGTCAAAGGTCACTCTTCTCAGGCCCAAAAAACCCCAGGGCTGAAAACACTGCTGAGCAAAGGGTGGAGAGAGGCAATAGGCAGTGCCCCCAAGTGCAGGGCACCTTATGTGACAACTGTCTTCTCTCTGGGACTACGGGAAAAGCCTTGCTGCCCTGCTGCCCTGACACAGACGTCTCCCTCAATGCACCTAATTGGAAAAAAAATCATTTAAAAGGGAGCATCACAACTACAAGAACTTCTATTGCAAACAATAAGTGCCACCACCTGGCTGGCTGACAAGAACAAACGAAATCTGGCTACAGGATTTACAGGTCCTCTCTGGATGGAAGTCTCTCTCTCGCGACTGGCAGGACCTGAAAATGTTTCTAGGCCCAAAGACATAAAAAATGTTGCCCCGTGCAGTGTCAAATATCTTATCTACCACACAGGGTGTGACAAGTTAACACACACACGCTCCAGGTAACAGAAACCTCAATCCTGAAACACCAAGGCCCCTTCAACACTAAATACAAACGTCCTGTGAGCCACCAGATGCCACAGAAATGGTACTGTTGGTAGGGATTAGGTAGATCCCTACTGATCTGAAGATTTTCACACGGAAGCTGAGAATGAGCAGCAAGAATATGGGAGCCGCTGACACACTGTGCTACTGTTTCATACAGAAGTTCCAAGTCAAAACCACCTGCATTGTCGCTGGGTTAATCCAACTCCAAAAGAGCAGTGAGATGCAAGAACACCTCATGAGGTACATTTGCCTGAAATACATCCAACAAAACTCAGAGAGAGCGAAAGAGGAAAAAAAAAATTAGCTTTGTCTCTATTTTTAAAACAAAACCACTTAATAAAATAACATGCGTGATTCGATTTAAGTGCTGCATATGTAGTACTTCCTCAATTAAGCCTAATGTGAGGGAAAACGTTCCTACATTTCAGCCTGAACATTCCAAAACATCTTGATTCCACTAAGGTAATTCACTAGGACTATAAATAAGCATCTCATTCAGCGAGCGAGTCCAATGCCCACACCATAACTCACCCCATCCAATTCTCAACGCCTTCTACACGGCCACCTAGTCGGCATCCTGTTTCAAATATTATTTGGCAGGTTACTTCCTAAAACCTGAACTTTCTTGCCCCGCTTCCTAGACGCGAACCTTCCCGGAGCCCATTCACGCCGTGAACACACCCAGGGCTTTGTTTTACACGCACATTTCTCCCCCCCTCCTCCGTCCCAAGAGAGGGTGCTTTTCCTTCTCATTCCGGCCGAGGCCGTACGCTGCCACCCGGGGTCGCGGCTCCCCACGCCGCCGCGCGCACTCGCTCGGTTCCGGCTTTTCCCGGCCGCCCGCCCGCTGGCTCGCCCCCTTCCTGCCCCTCGGCCCACGGCAGGCGGGCGGCGCGCAGACAAAAGCCCGGCCGTCGGGCCC
>NW_004443997.1:15118675-15120906 GCF_000243295.1 Trichechus manatus latirostris
GCCTGACTTGGGGGCTGCCAGACAGAACACTCAGGGTGGGCCCCCACCCTCTTTGACGGTGCTCAGGAGTCGATTTTGCAAGGGGTGAGGGTGCCACTGGCAGAACCCAGTTAACCCAGGAAACCGGCAGCCCCTGGGTTAGCCCAAAAGGTATGGGTTTCTAAATTCTTAGCCTGGTAAGTTTCCTCGTCCTTACTCCAAAGCAGCCACTCCTACAGAAAATAATTACTAGCAATCCAAATTAAGATTACTTAAAAAAGAAAAAAAGTCAGGCATTTATAGGTGCAGCCCCTGAAGGAGGCACTCAGTGACCAGTGCTGAGACATGCATCAAAACCACCGATCAACATAAGCTAAGGAACAGGAGGACTTGGCCGGGCAGGTGGCATTCAAATCATCTAACTTGGAATGTCCAAGGTGACACTACATATGCATGCATGTACATGCTAAGGAACTCAGTTTATCTGTAAAATGGAAAATTTTGCCCAACAGAGGGCCAGGTAGCCTGTAAGGAATCAGAGGCTTTCCAAGAATGAGCCCATTAGCTGTGAAAGCGGGTGACCAACTCTGCAACAGCAGCCCAGCCTGTTATCCTGGCCAGGCCACTGGCACCAAAATCCCCAGGTGAGAACAGAAGGGACCTGAAGCCGTTCATGGCTTGGGCATTCAAGGAAAGTGGCATGTGTATGGAGGCCCTGCACATAAAACCCAGGAGGCATCTAGCAGCGAGTCAGCAGGAGTGATTGAGCGGGATGTCAGTTTTACTGAGTGGATCTCAAAGTCTGTCTGAAATTTATACGCCCACTGACACTACAGAAAAAAATCCCAACCAACTTGCTCCATACTAAAACATATCTGTTCTGTGATTCCTTCTGCCCCTCTTCTATTTTTCACAGTCCACTCAAGGTTACTACCAACAAGAAGCAAGCAAAAGGACAACTCCCCACCTCACTCCACCCCTAAAGGTCTCAGCTTCTTAAAAGACACCTTATCTGGGCTGAAATCTTTATCTGACCCAGTAGGAAGGTTTCTAAAAAAGGGGAAGACGTTGGTAAGATGTTAATCATGCTTTCACTTCAGTGGTCATAGTGACTGGTCAGAAGAGGATAAGGAGGCACCCAAACCACATGATACATCAAGAGAAAAGTCTGGAGGCAGGGCTGTTTCTGGAAGGTCTCTTCCCATCACCTATCCGGAGACTAAGGGTATTTAGAACTATCTTTGGGGGTGATTTCTTTTGAGGACTCTTCAAAAGCTCGCCTTTGTGTTTAAGGAAGTTAAGACACAGCCAGGTCTTAATTATCGCAGCTCAAACAAGAGAAGGGGGAGGTGTGGATAAACAGAAGCTGCAGCTAACACAACCTTCATGTTAGCCACCAACTCCTTCCTTCCGTTACAGTCATTTCAGACCCCCTCCTCCCTTCAACAGTGAGGAAATGGAGGCCTAAGACCATCAGGAAGCAGCTCTCATGCAGAGGGTCCCTTATATAACACCGTACTGTCCCCTCCACGGGCACAGTCAATAACAGCAGCTAAAATATATACAGTCCCAGGGTGTCACAAACAGTTAAGTGCTCAGCTACTAACCAAAAGCCTGGCAGTTCAAACCCACCCAGAAGCACCTTGGAAGAAAGGCCTGGCAAGTTGCTTCTGAAAGGTCACAGCCATGAAAACTCTACAGAGCAGTTCTACTCTGTACACATGGGGTCGCCATGAGTCAAAATCAACTCCAAGGCAACTGGTAATATTTACTAAGCACATTCAAAGGCCACGTATTAAGTGTGCTGTAGACATCTCGTTCATTCTCCTCAAAAGCCCCAAGGAAAGTACCACTGCTCATCCCATTTTACAGATAAAGAAACTGAGGCACATTGCTCTGAGGAAGTGAAGAAAGCAGGATTTGAACCCCGAGGCAGTTGGAGCCCTGTGTCTGGGCCCATAACCACACCACTCCCAAAGCCTTATTCAGAGGCAAGACCAGTGTGATGGTTAAGACTGTGTGTCAACTTGGCTGAGCCATAATTCTCAGTGTTTATATGTGACCACTCCCATGATTGAATATGCTGTGAGTAGCCAATCAGTGGAAAGGGAGTTTCCCTGGGCATGTGGCCTGCACCTGAATATAAGCAGAGTTCCGGCTTTTTGCTTGCTCTGGATCCTGCAGCTGCCTCCTGTTCATCTAATCTCTGGTTCTTGGGACTTGAGCTGTTAGCTTATCTGCCAAACGTGGGA
>NW_004443997.1:15121368-15122607 GCF_000243295.1 Trichechus manatus latirostris
AGGAAAAAAAATTAACTTGACTAGATCTCGTAAACTCTGCATTCTTGGTTCAAATCCAATTCCAGGATGGGTAGCTATGGTCTTGATAGCCAGACTGCTGTCTATTAGTCAGGGGCACTGTGGAACTAGGAAACTAGAGTTGAAGACACAGTGAGTTTTCTCCAAACCTTAAGCAGGCTCCTATCGGCCATCAAAATTCCTCTCCTGACATTTGCAAAAAGCTTCTTACTCTTCTATTTCCCTCAATCACATTTCCTTAACTTATGCAAACAATTATCCAACATTTATTTTATATTAATAATGCGCTGGATTGTATATACAATACAAATCACACCATCCCTTACCCGGTAGAATTGGCACCTTAAAACTCAGCATTTACATTGCACATTGTCCTAGACTAATCCCTTCTCCCTCTCGAACACATCTTTGAGCGACCCTAAGGACTGAACAGGGCAGTGGTGGTTCAGTGGTAAAATTCTTGCCCTCTATGCGGGAGACCTGGGTTCAATTGCCTGCCAATGTACGTCAGATGCAGCCACCACCCATCTGTCAGTGGAGGCTTGCATATTACTCCGGTGCTGAACAGGTTTCAGCAGAGCTTCCAGACTAAGACAGACTAGGAAGAAAGGTCTGGTGATCTACTTTCGAAAACCAGCCAATGAAACCCTCAGAAGTACAACGTCTGATGCACAACCCATCAAGGGGACGGCGCAGGACCAGGCAGTGTTTTGTCCTGTTGTGCATGGGGTCACCATGAGTCAGGGACCAGCTAGACAGCAGCCAACAACAACAAGGACTGAGCACTCTCTCTGCTCCACTTAGCCAAGACTTTCTTTTTCAGTCCTCCAAAGCTGATTCCACCAGGGCAGTCTGGAGGATAGAGAAGCTCCACCAAGTAGTGATGAAATAAGCAGAAACAGATGGACGCCAAGGCCTCCTCAGGCACACTTGTCACCCAACCCCCTGCCTTCTCTCTGGGTGTCATTTAATTTTCCGGTCTGCCTATCATATCACAAGGCCTCAGGAGTGGACCCCTGGCTGCCAAGGGATCTTACCAGCACTGAGCTACCTCCCGGGGCAGGAGCAGGCAGTGTGCTAAGGTGAGGGGAGGAGGAAGGGGTAGGACGGCAACTCCTACCTGCTGCCCTCTCCATCCCCACTTCAGGAACGGAAAGGGACAAAGACAGGCTGGGCAAGTGCCTCCAGGACCCTGGGCTTCCCTAAGGGGAAGGTCTCTCC
>NW_004443997.1:15123282-15124526 GCF_000243295.1 Trichechus manatus latirostris
GTGTTTGACAGACCAGGGTGGTGCAAATGGTTTGCACTTGACTACTAACTAACCTAAAGGTTGGCAGTTTGAACCCACCCAGTGGTGCTGCGGAAGAAAGGCCTGGCATCTGCTTCCAAAAAATTTACAGCCAAGAAAATCCTATGGAGCACAGTTCTGCTCTGTAACACACGAAGTCACCAAGAGTTGGAATGAACTCGACAGCCACGGGTTTAGTTTTTGAATATACATAAAATGCCATCGTTAATTCCAGCCTGCAATCGGGACTGCTGTGATTTTAAAACATTTTTCTTAACATAATCAAATATCCCCTTTGTCATCTTATCAATCAGATGACTCATCAAACACTTGTCTATCCCCCCCATCCTCCAAAGAAAGACCTTGGAGAGAGAGGATCTAAAATCATGTGAACTTGGACTCAAAACAGACTACAGAAACAGTTATAACAACCAAAAAAAAAAGTATGTGATGGCATAGATAGGTATTATGTATGCATATATGTGTATAGGAAGGCACACATGAGGATATGGGTATGCACGTATAGTTGTATCTGCAAGCATATGAATGTACATGTTTGTGTGCGCTGCATATATATTCATACATATATTAAAGCACATAGGGGGCACAGTTACGGATACTTCCCAGACATAACCAAACACCTCGAGGGAGTCTGAAGGCTTGGAACCATACTGTCCTGGGACAACTCAGTCAACTGGCATAATACAGTTCATAAAGACAATACTCCGTATCCTCGTTTGGTGAGTAGCATCTAGTGTCTTAAAAGCTTGCAAGCAGCCATCTAAGACACAACTACTGTTCCACTCATCTGGAACAAACGAGGATGAAAGAAACCAAAGACTCAAAGGAGGACCTAGTAAGGACCAACAGCCCACATGAACCACAACCGCATCGAGCCTGAGACCAAAAGAACGAGATGGTGACTGGCTACCACTACTCACTGTTCTAACCAGGGATACAACAGAAGGTCCCTGACAGAAAGGGAGAAAAATGTAGAACAAAATTCAAATTCCTAAAAAAGGCCAGATGTACTGGACCCATAGAGACTAACAGAACCCCCGAGACTATTGCTCTAAGATATCCCTTGAACTTGGAACTGAAGCCACTCTCGGTGGTCACCTTTCATCCAAATAATAGACTAGCTTATAAAATAAACGCTATCACCCATGACTACTGTGCTTCCTTAGATAATCAACTATAGGAGACCAAACGGTCGATGTTTACCC
>NW_004443997.1:15126165-15128233 GCF_000243295.1 Trichechus manatus latirostris
AAGAAGTAAGTAAACGACTGACTGCTGGGGCCACCAGGTCCTTGGGTTCCCAGGTTTGCGGTCGGCTGGCTTCCTCCCCATTTGATGGGGGCTAGGTTGAAAGATCAAGGGTGCCCACTGAGGCTGTCAGGATGCAAGCTGGGAGCGGGCTGGGGTCTGGGTCGGGTTACTTAACGAGTAATTAATGCTAAACGATGATTAGTAGGCAATGCTTTGATCCCCCACCTCACCTCGGTAGAACAAAGCCCTTTTCTGGAACTGATTAGGTACTGTGAGGTCACATCTGATGTGCTGTCCTTCAAATCAAAGGTGCTCCTGAATCGCCAGCATCCGTCACCACACACTCGATCGGCTCTTTCCTCCAAGCTGATGGATGGCTTTGGAACTGGCCACCCTCTGACCGCTTCCTTTTATGACCAGGTGGCGGGTTTTTGGGGGCTTGACTGTGACCTCGGAGCTGAGCCGAGTGAAGGGAACTGAGCTTATTTGAGACCCAGCCTCTGATCTCAGCCTCATTAGTGAGTTAACCTTCTGCTTGCCAGCCAGACACTTCCAACCGGCTAGCTTGACAGTTAATTCCCCAAGAAGGAAACTGAGGAAGGAGGGGAGGCCAGGCCATGGCTGCCTCTGGAAAGAGAGCCTCTTGATGCATCCTGCTTCCCAATCCATTATCTCTAGTGGCCAAACCAGGCTGCCACTTGAATTTCAATTATTGGTAATTTTTTCTGGAGTGTAGGAGCAGAGAGGCTGAAGTGTGCATGAACACGTGCCCCGAAAGGAGGAGGTGGGGACAGTGCTCTTCGGTAGTTATTGGATCAGCTTCATGACGGGGCCACACGAGAACCACAGGAGGAAGTGACATAAACATACCTGTGCTGTTTCTTAGGGGACAGTGAGTTTATGTCAACGGGGAAGGAACAACTCGGAAAAAGGGGGTGAGAATGGTGGCACAGTTTGAAGACTGTAATCAATGTCACTGAATTACACATGTAGAAAGTGATGAATTGGTGCATTTTTGCTGTGTATATTTTCAGCGTAGCAGCCTTGAAGGCGCACGCCTAGAGATTTTGGCTGCTTTGGGGTTGCCCTGGGCATTGGGATTTTGAAAAGCCTCTCCTCCCGCCGCTCCCTAAACTCAAAAACCAAACCCGCTGCCACTGAGTCGATTCTGACTTATGGCAACCCCATGTGTTGCAGAGTAAAACTGCTCCACAGGGTTTTCTTGGCTGCACACTTTATGGAAAGAAGCCCTGGTGGCACACTGGTTAAGCGCTCACCTGCTAACCAAAAGGTCGGCTGTTAGAACCCATGGGAGAAAGATGTGGCAGCCTGCTTCTGTGAAGATTGATAGCCTTGGAAACCCTATGGAGCAGTTCTACTGTCCTATAGGGTCGCTATGTGTTAGAATTAACTCCATGGCAACAGGTATATTTTCATCAACAACAACAAATTATTAAAATAAAAAAATTGAATAAAATGCCTATGCTTCTAGACGACAGGGGCTTATCTTAATAACCGTTCTCCTTATTCATTTTTTGAGTCCTGTCGTGCAAGACTGCCCCAGACAGTGAGCACCCAGAAAATACTGTTGAACCAATGAACTCAATAGCAAGATTGTCCCAAAGCATCTGAAAGATGAAGTCATATTCTGTCACTTTCGCTCTCTGCCCTTTCTGCTGCTTCTCAAATGCTCCCGAGTCCTCTCCTTGGTGACTGAATCTCCCCTTCTTTAACTTTTGTGCCCTACTCCCAGCCAACTGTTGAAAGAATACTAAATGGAAGATTCCTCAGTGCCCCCTGCACTCACAATGTAGATGGCCTTCCCTACTCACCTTCATCCCATTGGACTTAGAAAGCTCTTCTCTCACTTGGGAAGTCCCGGTGGTACAAATGGTTAATGCGTTCGGCTGCTAACCCAGAGGTGCCCCGGAAGAAAGGCCTGGTGATCTAGTTCCAAAAAAATCGGCCACTGAAAACCTTATGGAGCCACACCTAGGAATATATCCTAGAGAAATAAGAGCCTTCACGCCAAAAGACATATGCACACTCATGTTCACTGCAGCGTTAC
>NW_004443997.1:15129741-15131286 GCF_000243295.1 Trichechus manatus latirostris
GCCAAAGACAAATTCTTAGAAAGCAACAGAGGTATTGAGGCTCCTGCTTTCGTGGAAGCCAGGCAGGTACTGTACGTGATTCCTTGCCATCGTTGCTGTTAGGTGCTGTCAAGTTGCTTCCGACTCACAGCAACCCTATGTACAACAAATGGAATGATGGCCTAGTCTTCACGTTTTTTCTTCAAATGCCATGCTATACTTCCCATTCTAAAGGAGGACAACTGATCAGTGGCACTGGATATAAGTTGTCTTTTTTTTTTGTTGTTGTTGTTATAATTCAGTACTGTTAAGCAGCACTCAACTACTGGCTAAAAAGGTTGGTGGTTTGAACTCATCTAGAGGCCTTCCAAAGACAGGCATGGTAATCCGCTTCCAAAAGGTCACAGCCTTGAAAACCCTATGGAGCACAATTCTCCTCTGACACACACAGAGTCGCCATGAGTCGGAATCGACTCGATGGCAACTAACAATAACAAGAAGCAGAAAGAGGTGTGTAACCGCACAACGCTGTCAGATAATCTGTTCTCAGTGAGTTTCATGTACTGTGGGTGGTTTGTGCATTACTGTGAAGATGGAAATTATGCCACAGGTATTTCAAATACTAGCAGCGTCACCCATGGTTGACAGGTTTCAGCAGAGCTTCTACACTAAGACAGACTAGGAAGAAAGGCCCGGCAATCTACTGCCAAAAATCAGCCAAAGAAAACCCTATGGATTACAGCAGAATATTGTCTGATACAGTACTAGAAGAACAGCCCTTAGGCTGGAAATCAAAAATCCAAACCCACTGTTGTCAAGTCAATTCCAACTCACAGTGACCCTATAGGACAGAGTAGAACCACCCCATAGGGTTTCCAAGGAGTGGCTGGTGGATTCGAACTGCCAACCTTTTCGTTAGCAGCTAAGCTCTTAACTACTGCGCCACCAGGGCTCCATCAGGTTGGAAGGCACTCAAAATACAGTGGTCACAATGATGGAGTTGAGGATACCAACGAACAAGAAGATAGTGCAGGATTGGGCAATGTTTCAATCTGCTGCATGTGGGGTCGCCATGAGTCAGAGCCAACTCGACGGCAATTAATAACAACAACAGCCTTGTTATAAGGATTAAATAAATAGCACATCTGAAAACTGATGTGTAGACCGAGAAGGAACACCCAGAAGGTTTTGGTTTTATTAGCGGTAATTGTTTTCTAGAGCTGGTTAGGGAGCCTGTGGTATTCATTATTGTTATTCTTTACATGTTTTTGTAGTTCTGAAATAATATATAATAAACTTCAAATAAATTTTAGAAAACAAACTACGACTGCACTAGGATGACTGTCTTAGGCGGGGTTCTCTAGAGAAGCAAAACCATTACAGTGTATAAATAAATATACAGAGAGATTTATATCAAGGAAATGGCTCACACCATTGTAGAGGGTGGAATGTCCCAACTCCGTGGATCAGGATAGAGGCTTCTCCTGATTCACGTAGTCACAGGGGCTGGCGAACCCAAGAATGGCAGATTGAAGAGCAGGGCTCTTTCTCACAGGCTGTGAAGAT
>NW_004443997.1:15134044-15135282 GCF_000243295.1 Trichechus manatus latirostris
AACCGCTGACCTTACGGTTAGCAGCCAAGCGTTTTAACCACTGCTCCACCAGGGCTCAGCCTTGGAAACCGTGTGGGGCAGTTCTACTCTGTCCTATAGGGTCACTATGAACTGGAATCAACTTGACGGCGATGGGTAATCTTTACAGGATCAGACCGCCAGGTCTTTCTCCTGCAGAGCTGCTGGGCAGATTCGAACTGCCAACCTTTTATTAGCAATCAGGTGCTTACCCGTTGTGCCACCAGGATTTCTTGATGGAATCAACTCGATAGCAATGGATTAATGTTAACATTAATGAATGGGGGCCCTTTCCCCTAGCAATTCCACACTTAGGAATGCACCCTAAGGAGACCATCAGATAAAAGCTAAAAGAATAATCTAGAAGGGTGCTGTCCAACAGAAATATAATGCAAGCCATGTATGTAATTTCAAATTTTCTTGTAGCTACATTAAAGAAGGTAAAACAAACAAGTGAAATTAATTTTAATCTATTTTATTTAACCAATATATACAAAATATTACCATTTCAAATCAGGCCGTCAGACTGAACAAATAAAAATCCAGGGCACCCAATTAAATTTTTTTTTTATTGTGGCAAATGTAGTAAATACATATGCAACAAAACATATGCCATTTCAACATCCTTCACGTGTACACTTTAGTGACATTAATTGTGTTCATCATGCTTTCAATTAAACTCTAATTTCAGACGAATGACTTTTTTTTGGTATAAGTATATCCCATGCAATATTTCGATCATACTCATACTAACAAAAATTGTTTATCTAAAATTCAAATTTAACTGGGCATCTTGTTTTTTATCTGGCAACTCTAATTTTAATGAGGCCTGTTCCATTCTTTCTTTCATTCTAAGACTTTGAAATCCAGTAAGTATTTCATAGTTACAGCATATCTCAGTTTGGACTAGCCTCATTTTAAATGCTCAACAACCACATGTAGCTAGTGGCTACTATATCAGATAATGCACATCTAGAATGTTCCTCTCAGTGTTTACTACAGTAGCAAAAATATGAGCACTTAGCTATATTCTAGTTTGGTGAGTAGCGTCTGGGGTCTTAAAGGTCTGTGAGCAGCTATCTAAGATATCCACTGGTCTCATCCCTTCAGGAGCAAGGGAAAATGAAGAAAACTAAAGACACAAGGGAAAGATTAGTCCAAAGGACTAACAGACCACAATTACCATGGCCTCCACCAGACTGAGTCCAGTACAACTAGAT
>NW_004443997.1:15136178-15137756 GCF_000243295.1 Trichechus manatus latirostris
CAGGGTGGCCTGGAAGGTGGGGCCCATGAAACATCAAGGTACCGAGACCCCCAGGGCCCAGGGGAGCCTGGTGCGGTCAGCACAGGTTATCCACAACCAAACCCTCAAATGTTTCCTTATATGTTGTATTTGGTCCTGTTCTCCGATATATGTTCCATTCTTTGATATACATCCTGTTCTCCAATTGGGATTTCTGAATTCTATTATAACCTATGGGACTATGGTCAGGCGTTGCCTGAATGGACGTTCTGCAGCACACAACTGTATATACCACCCTGGCCAGACCTTGGCCTCCCTGGGTGGTGCAAACTGCTAAGGTGCTCAGCTGCTAACTGAAAGGTTGGAGGTTTAAGTCCACCCAGAGGCACCTGGGAAGAAAGTCCTGGTGATCTACTTCCAAAAAAAACAGCCAATGAAAACCCTATGGAGCACATTTCTACTCTGACACACACAGGGTCATCATGAGTCAGAATCTATGCAATGGGAACTGGTTTGCCTTTGGAAGGATGATCACAAAAACATCACTGTTCTCATCTGGATAATGGGCTTTGAAAGTCTGGTCTGAAGGCAACCAAAGTCTCAGAGAAGAAACTACTCTATAGGGCTAATAGCCTACACAAGCCAAAGCCTCATCTACCCTGAGACCAGAAGAACTAGATGGTGCCCAGCTACCATTACCAACCGTTCCGAATAGGGCCACAATAGATGGACCCTGACAGATCAAGAGAAAAACGCAGACTAGAACTCAGATTCTTAAAAAGCCCAGAGTTGCTGGACCAGTTGAGAGTACAGGATTAGTATCCTTGAGATACTCTTTTAAACCTTGAGCTGAAACTATCCCAAGGACACCTTGTAGCAAAATAACAGATTGGCACACAAAATAAAGGATATTACCCATGAGTATGGTGCTCCATTAAAAAACCATTTATACGAGACCAAAAGGTTAACAATTACTCTAAAGCAAAGACGAAAAGATAAAGGAGCAGGGAAACAAGAGCACTGGAAACAGAACACAACTAAAGAGAACGTTGACACATTGTAAAAATGTAACTAATGTCACTGAACAATTTGTATAGAAATCGTCAAATGGGAACCTAATTTACTATGTAAACTTTCATTGAAAAAACAATAAAGTATTTAAAAAAAAAAGAAAGTAAGTTTGGTCTGTACCATCAAAGAGACCAATCTTTGAGTCCTGGCTCTGCCATTTACTAACAAAGCACCCTAACAAATGACTTCACTTTGTCAAACCTCAGTTTCCTCATCTGTAAAATGGAGCCACTATTGTCTACCTCATAGGGTTGTTGTGGCACAAACAAGATAAGGGCTGTAGAGAACTACAAAACTACGACTGGGGAGAATGTGGTAAGTTCTCAGCGAGGTAATTTATTCTTCTCACCAGTTTCTGTGTCCTTTCCTCTTTGCTTAGACGTTTTTAAGATCAGCATCAATCATTTTTACAAAGAGAAAAAAAGTTACTTTCAAAAAGGGGGAAAACAGCCCATGAAGCAGCCGGAGGAAAAGAGGAAGGAAGGAAAGAAAGAAGACAGGGAGGGAAAGGAGGGAGGGAGGGAGAAA
>NW_004443997.1:15139106-15141468 GCF_000243295.1 Trichechus manatus latirostris
TAATCTTTACGGGAGCAGATTGCCAGGTCTTTCTCCCACAGAGCGACTGGGTGGGTTCAAATGGCTAACCTTTCAGTTAACAGCCAAGTGCTTAACCACTGCACCACCAGGGCTCCTTGCACCCTACCTAGCAGGGTTATTTGAAGACTCTAATAATTCTAATCAATCGGTCAATGTCATCTAATCCTCTTGACCATCCTGTGAGATGCATTAGTACCATCTCCGTGGCACGGATGAGGAAACCAAGGTTTCAGCAGATGAAACGAACTGTCAAGACCATATTGCTAATAAGCAGTGGAGTCTAGGCTGAACCCACATGCATTGACTCCAAAGCTTGTGTTCTTTAACTGTGACATCATTCAACTCATCTTAAAAAAAAACTGGAAAGTGGGCCAAATAGTCCCTCCTTGAGCAATATATTGAGAGATTCTAGAAAGTACAGCGTAGAGACTTAGTATCTCACGAGTTAAACTGTTATTGCTATGCTTGGGGAAAAAAACTAGTTCTGGACTCAGGTCTGAGTTCAAGTTCTGCAACTTACAGGCTCCATGACCTTGAGTAAGCCTCAGCTTCCTACTGCCCCACCTGGGGGCAAAACAGTGATACTCACCCACCTTCTCTATGAAGCTGATGGGATTTCTACACTTCTTACTAACATTTGTTGAGTGCTTACTCTAGGCATTAAAATAATTCTATCTGCGGAGTAGGCTGATTCTGTCCATTTCACAAAAGCAGAAACTGTTATTGATCCGGGTCCATCTAATTCCAAACCTAGGACGTAAGCATGAGGAAGATGTAGCCTCGGAAAACCATTCCAGCGCCATCTTCACCTGACCTAAACTCTGTTCTTCAAAAACAGAACACCTAGAAGACAACCCAGCTCCAGATTCACCACTCCATTAGCAAATACAGAGGGGAGCCATCATTGTTTACTCCTTTTCACTCACAAGGCTGCAGACCAAAAGGTTGGAGGTTCAAGTACACCCAGAGGCACCTTGGAAGAAAGGCCTGGCTATCTACTCCCCAAAAATCAGCCATTGAAAACCCTATGGAGCACAGTTCTACTCTGATACACATGGGGTTATATGAGCTGGAATCAAGTTGACAGCAACTTGTTTTTGCTTTTGGTTTTTGTCTATTCCTTACAAATTAGACAGAGAACTAACTCAGTCACTAAGACAGCATTTCTCAACCCCCCATCCACCACCTCACCAAGTCACAGAGCAGCCGCTCCTGCCTGAGGTGGGCCATCACAAGGCTGAAATTTCTTTGACATTTCATGTTTTCTCTTAATAATCCACATGAATCACATACTCTCCTCCAGAATATATCAGTGTTTACTTAATTCTAAAAGTAACGTTTCCCCTAAAAAAAAAAAAACCATTAAGGAAAAAAAGGCTTTCCAGGAAGACACTGTGTGTTTAGCCAAAGTCTTTCAAGTCCCCCTTATAGGGAAGCCCCATCTAGGTGGGGAAGGAGATTCATCATTTCTAGAAGACATTCTGCACCCTTATCTCAGACCCAACCTCTAGGCTGGAGGTGGCAAACTTACATGCCACCAGGGAGCAGGCAGGTAAAGTGAAAGAGATAAGTGGATTAGGGTGATAGGATAACAGGGAGTGGTGAGGTCTGTGGCAAACTAGAGACCAGACACAGCATTTAAAAGAGGACAGATGCTACTCAATTCCAACCTACCGCCCTCCTGTGGAATTGTAAGCCTCACCAGATTTCTGATTTTTCAGAAGAATACAAAGATTCAGATTTTTAAGTAAAATCTCTCCACTTTTAAATGTTGGTCACTGATTGGATTTTTTTTTTTAAAGAAACACTGTAAGCCAAACACATCTGTGGGCTGGTTTGGGCCATCAGCTTGCAAATGATGCTTTGCATATGACTGAAAATAATGCCCACTCGCCTTGGTTTTTTTTTGAACTTCCTTTTAAATTATCTCAAGATTTCTTTTCTTTTTAATAATACATTATTGCGATTTCGGTGAATGTGTACACAGCAAATGAGGCTCCCATTTGACAATTTCTACACAAATTGTTCAGTAACATTAGTTACACTTTTCACAATGCGTCAACATTCTCTTTGTGTTCTGGCTGTTCCGTTTCCACTGCTCTAGTTTCCCTGCCCCCTTATCTTCTCTTTTTTGCTTTAGAGTAACTGTTGACCTTTTGGTCTCCTACAGAAGGTTGTTGTTGTTGTTTTAATATATTTTTGTTGTTGAGAATATACACAGCAGAACAGACACCAATTCAACCATCTCTACATGTACAACTCAGTGACATTGATCACATCCTTCAAGTTGTGCAGCCATTCTCACCCTTTTACAAATAGTTCCTCCCCCATTAACATAAAC
>NW_004443997.1:15142341-15143889 GCF_000243295.1 Trichechus manatus latirostris
GCAGGAAGCCGCGTTCTCCTCTGTGTGTGGCCCTCTCCGGCCACCAGGGGGAGTCCTGGGCTCTGTCCTTCAGGGAAGTTTTTCCACTGGTGTGTGACAGGCTGCAGGAAGAGATTATTCTAACCGGAGATTTTTCTCTCTGAGAAATAAATTGTGCTGGAGGGAATCATGTCACTAGCTTCCCTAGGCTGTGCGTGAATTTATACACTCCCTGGGGCTCTTGGAAGCACAGAGGCAAAGGAGGCTGGGTGTCCACACCAGCCCAGGGCCAAAGGTTACATCCGTCAAGCCATCACTTAACGAGAAAGATCCTGAGCCAAGGAACCTTCTGGAAGGTGCTCGTGTTTGACATAACAAGATAACCACAAACAAAGGCTTGCTGGGCCTCTGTCCTCTTTATGCCAACTTCCCTCAAAGAGCTTAATTAGCGAACAATGGATTCAGGGCCCCTGCCTCCCCAGGGAGGGACGTTAATAATTAGAAACTCCATTAATGCTGTGACTAAAAATACCACCACTGTGATAATGAGGCAGAGGCAGGCATCAGGAGAGATTACCAACCACACACTGCTTAAAAACAAACAAACAAACCAATCGGCACTGAATCGATTCTGAGATCGAATATGGAGTAGAACTACTCCACAGGGTTTTCAAGGCTGTGACCTTTCAGAAGCAGATCACCAGGCCTTTCTTCCGAGGCTCCTCTGGGTGGGTTCGAACCACCAACCCTTCAATTAGTAGCTGAGTGTTTAACTGTTTACATACCAGAGAAAGTAAAATGGCAGTGGAAGAGTGTGGACTGCTGCTCTGGGGAAACTCAATAGTCTCCGGGGTCCCCCACTGCCACAGGTAAGAGCCCCCACAACTGGGCATCAGTGGACCTTGGTCCTCCCCTAAGGCCCCTCCCCTCCAGCCAGCCATCTTGTGCCTGCCTATAAAAACCAGATGTACCAGACTGACTTGTGTCTTCCAAGAGACATGTTCAAGTCCTAACGCCCAGTACCTGTGGATGTGACTTTTATTTGGAAATAGGGTCTCTGCAGATGTAATTAGTTAAAGATTTTGAGATGAAATCATCCTGGATTTAGGGTGGGCCTAAATTCAATGACTAGTGTCCTTATAAGAGAAAAGAGAAGGAGACATGAGACACAGAGGGAAGACAGCCACATGAAGACCAAGGCAGAGCTCCAAGCGATGCAGCCACCAGCCAAGGAACACCAGGAGCACCAGAAGCTGGAAGAGGCAAGGAAGGACCTTCCCCTAGAGCTTCCGGAGGGAGCATGGCGCTGTCAACACTTTGATTTCCAACTTCTGGCCTCTAAAACCGTGAGCGAATAAATGTCTGTTGTTTTAAACCACCCAATTTGTGGTACTCTGTTACAGTAGCTCTAAAGCAAAAAACCAAACCCATTGCCGTCGAGTTGATTCCGACTTACAGCGACCCTATAGGACGGGGTAGAACTGCCCCATAGGGTTTCCAAGGCTGTAATCTTTATGAAAGCAGACTGCCACATCTTTCTCCCACAGAAGAGCTTATGGGTTTGAACCG
>NW_004443997.1:15145569-15146751 GCF_000243295.1 Trichechus manatus latirostris
TGCAGGGATATAGGTCCCCGTTAGTATACTCATTTCACAGTGAGGACACTGAGGTTTCAAGAGGTTAAGCCAAGGAACCACAGAAACTGGCCTCTAGAAGGACGGAAAACGTTTACTCCAATATCCTTATTTTATCTACGAGTAAACAGAAAAGTGGAGTGACTTGCCCAAGGCCACACAGCAAGTAGCTAAGAGCAGAAGCCAAACTTAAACTCCAGGGTCTCTTGTATCCCGATTTCTTCTTCTCCCCGTTACACACAGGCCAGTATCCTGGCACCCGCATCAGAGTACATGTCTTTATAGGAAATCACTGAATGCTCCTCAATGTCAAATTCCGAAAGGATTTTGCAAATATGGGCAAAGGAATGGATTTCTTAGTCAGACTTTTACAACATGCTAGGATCTCCTTTCCTTTCACAAACTCAATTAAATAAGATGGTCACTTCTGTTTGAATTTAAATCCAGGTCCCTAAAGGCAAGGGTTCAAGGTCCAAAGAAGCTCACTCTGATTTGCTGGAACACAGGGTCAATGAGATACTCTCAGCCACAGGAGCAAAGGTACTAACTTTCAAAGGGACACAGCCGCACTATTCACAATAGCCGAAAGGTGGAAACAACCGAAACGTCCGTCAACAGATAAAACACAATGTGGTCTATCCGTCCAATGGAATATTATGCGGCTGTAAAGAGAAATGAAGTTCCGACGTACGCCACAACATGCATGGATCCTGCAGACGTGATGCTGAGCAAATGTCAGTCGGAAAAGGCCAAATACTATATGATCTCACTTATATGAAATAAGCAAACACATAGAAAGCGAAGAGTATTAGCGGTTACCAGGGGTGGGAAAGTGTGGTGCCATGGTTACGCACTCAGCTGCTAACCGAAAGGTTGGCTGTTCGGACACACTGAATGGCTCCGCAGCAGAAAGACCTGGCAATCTGCTCCTGTAAAGATCGCAGCTTAGAAAACCTACGGGGCTAGTACTACTCTGTCACACAGGGTCACTATGAGTCGGAATCCACTTGACAACACCTAACAATAACAACCACAAGGATGGAAGGTGAGGGGAAGGGGTTTTTGTTTGAGGGGCATGGAGTTTATGTTCATGGTGGTGGAATATTTTGAAAAAAGGATAGTGAGAATGGTGTACAACAAGAAAACTCTAATGCCTGTCACTGA
>NW_004443997.1:15147943-15150313 GCF_000243295.1 Trichechus manatus latirostris
AAAGCGGGATTTGTGCTGAGGCGGACACTGAGCTTCTGTTAAGGGTGATGGGAAATTTTGGAAGTGATGAACACAACTAATATCTCTGAATTGCACACAGGAACAATGTTGAAATGGTCAACGATTTGTTACCTATGTATGTACCACAATAAAAAAAGAAAAAAATGCACTGCTATGAAATATCCAGACTAGGTAAACCCATGGAGACAGAAAGCAGGTTAGCGGCTGCAGGGACTAGTCGCTGGGAGAAATGAGGATTGGCTGCTGATGGGTACAAGGCTCCACCCGGGGTGATGAAAAAGGTCCGGAGCTAGATGACGGTGGTGGCTGCACAACACTGAATGTACTAAATGGCACTGAGCTGGACACTCTACAATGGCTAGAATGGTAAACTTTGCTATGGGTGTTTCACCATCCACAAAAAAGAAAAATAAAAAAAACACTCTACATATTATGAATGAAAATAAAAACAGGTTTCTGATAAAAGCCAAAACGTAGCTATCGGGGGACTGAGTTGTGCTGGGTACCATCCCCAACCCCAGGGGCTCCAGTTACCACAAGCCATGGCAAGCAGTGGTCTCTGAGGTCCCAGAGAAAGCAAGAGAAGGACTAGCCCAGCACTGGTGTCCGGCAGGGAGTAAGATTTCAACAAATGTTATGATTATGAACAGCACAGGGCAAGGCTTCCCACTGTTATGGAGTGAACTGTGTCCCCTAAAAATAAATCCTAACCCCTCTGCTTGTGGTTATAATCCCCTTTCGGAATGAGTTTTCTTTGTTGTGTTAATAAAGCAGTATTAGTATAGGGTGCACCTTAAATCATTCTCTTTTCAGATCTAAAAAGACCAGATTAAGCAAGGAAGCAGAGATGGGGGAAGACAGACACCATGCCACGTGAAGATCACCAAGGAGCCAAGGAAGAGAAGCGGAGGAGACAAGGCCCCGCCCCTGCAGAACAGAGAGAGAGAGAGAGCCTTCCCCTAGAGCTGGCGCCCTGAATTCGGACTTCCAGCCTCCTGAACTGCGAGACAACTAATTTCTGTTGGTTACAACCACCCACCTGTGGTATTTCTGTTATAGCAGCGCTGGATAACTAAGACACTATTTCCCGTTTCTTAAACACTCTACACATTCGCACGTGCAGCCCCTCTGCTTGTAACAGCCTTCCCTAAACTGGAGAACTCCCACGCGGCCTCTAAGGCCCAGCTCAACTGCCCTCTGCACAAACGTCCCACAGCTCTGGCCCCTGGTGTGGCCAGTCAAAGTCCCCTCGCCCGTCCCCATGCCCTTAAGAGTACCCTTCCCTGCTCGGTGGCACCTCCCTCCCTCTCATGGCTCCTTCACAGCCTGCTTCTTGCTAGACTCTAAGCCACCTCAGGGCACTGACTACGTCTTCCTCTGTTCTGCCCCTCAACGCCCAGCACAGCAGGTGCTCAAAGAGTGTTTGCTCAGTAACTGATCCCCATATTGGTCAGCAGTCTCTACATGGAGCCCTCCTAACCCTGGGCAGCCACGTGGCGCCTCACGGAGGACCGCCAGGATGTACACCTGTCCTGTGCAGCAGATGCTGCTTCAGGGCAGGCCAGCCCAGAGCAGCGAGTCTTCCAGGTGGAGGAGTCTGGCCCCCAAGCCCCACAACAGCACCACTACACCCGTTTAACGCCTTCCACCGGTGAAGCCTCAGGTTTCAAACAAGGGCTGAGAAAGAGCATGCTATCAACCACGGACCAAGGGGCCACCAAGAGACCCCTCCGCAACTCACAACGGTGGCCCCTCCTTTGACACCCTAGATTGGCTTGCTTGGACCAGAGGGCCCCTCTCAGCGCCTGGACAGACCCCCAGGACGGTGTGCAGCCAGCACCCCCTAGCCGAACCCATGGGACAGAACTTGTCCACCCCTCCTTAGCTGCCCACTCACTGCAACCCCTGCCCACCTTGACACCCTCCAGGAGCGCCTGGGGGTCCTCGATGCCCTCAGGGACACACTTCTTGTTCTCTGGGAGGGACTCGAGCTTCTCCACCAAAGCTTTCAGGCCCTTCAGCTCAAACTCAGTGAGGTGGGTCCATTTGGCAGAGACGTCAGTGGTGGGTGAGCCGGTGGGCGTCTTGGGATAGTCTGCAGGCACCGTAGTGGACTTCACGCTTTCCTCGGACTCATTAGACAAAGTCCTTTTGAGGAACCGCAAGGCAGGGGCTTTGGGCTTCTTCCCGGGGGCCTCTGAGTCCTCAGTGGGGGTGCTAGGGGGCGAGGTGGGGCCATCGGCCAGCGGCTTGGGCACTTTCTCGCCACCCTCCTCCTCCTCCTTCTTCTCTTCCTCCTCCGGGGGGTTCTGCTCACAGGACTCCTCATCCATCTCTGGCCAGGAATCT
>NW_004443997.1:15151549-15157555 GCF_000243295.1 Trichechus manatus latirostris
CTTCAGAGGGGCAGGTTTTAGAGTGTTGGTATTTTTCTACATCTAGATATCCCATCGTCTGACAGAAATGAGATTCCAGAGAGACACCTCAGAGAAAACGAACATTTCCCAGGAGGCAAACAAGCCCTGCCCAGGACAGACTCTCAGCCAAAGAAGCGTTTGTTCCTCAACATGCGCCCAGCCTGACACCCCTTGTCATGGATTGAATTATGTCCTCCCAAAAACGTGCGCATCAATTTGGGGGGACCATGATTCCTAGTATTGTATGATTTTCCTATATGTTGTAAATCCTGCCTCTATGATGTTAACGAGGGAGGATGGGTGGCAGTTGTGTTCGTAAGGCAGGACTCAGTCTACAACATTGGATTGTGTCCTGAGGCAATCTCTTGAGATATAAAAGAGAGAAGTGAGCAGAGAGACAGGGGGGACCTCATACCACCGAGAAAGCAGTGCCAGAAGCAGAGCGCATCCTTAGGACCTGGAGTTCCTGCGCGGAGAAGCTCCTAGTCCAGGGGAACAATGCTGAAAAGGCCGACAGAGAGAGAAAGCCTTCCCCTGGAGCTGATGCCCTGAATTTGCACTTTTAGCCTACTTTACTGTGAAAAAATAACTTTCTCTTTGTTAAAGCCATCCACTTGTGGTACTTCTGTTGTACCAGCACTAGATGACTAAGATACCCCTCAAAGTGACTGAGAAAGGGAGAAGGCTTACTGTGAGGAAAACAATAAAAATGAAAACCCAGCAGTCCTGGAGACTGCAGGAGAAGTCGTGCGGACCCCAAAGAAGACAAGAGGGGCTCTCCATCCAGCCAGTCTCATCTCCCTGTCCCCCGATGGAAAGGCCACTGTGAGCGCTGCACAGCCGGCTTCAGCATCCAGAAAAAAAACCCTCAATGGTAACCTCTCAGAGGGAGCTGAGGGAAGGGATTGCGTTTTCCTACACAACCCTGGTGGGAGCTCACTGCCAGCTACAAGATGCAACTTCAGGTGGGCATCTGTGGAATGAGATTCAAGGACAGGGCCATTTGGGGGAGCTGGTGTCCCTTTAAGTACGGGCAGTCGGGCAGGAGCTGCAGCTGCGGCTATAAACCCGCTCTCTCGGCTGCGCCTCTGAGTACCACCCACTGCTCCTCTGAGCTCCAGCCGTGGTCACCCCTCCCACGGACTCCAAGACGGCCTGGGGTTGGGAACCCTGGCTGCATCTCACCGGCCTTGCCCTGTGCAGAAAACGCCCACCCAAAGCTAATGGCCATGGAGGAACAAAAAGACCCAGGATTCCTTACTTGGTGGGTCTCTTGCGTCAGCGACCGTACCAAGGACCTGCCTGCGTAGTTGAGGACAAGCCCCAGAAACCACAAACGTGACGCTCTGGGGAGTCAGGAGTTATTCCTTGAACTCAGTATTCCAAGTGGGAATCTGACAAGGAACTCGTTCCCTTCTCTGGATGCTATGATCTCTAGGGTTCTTCCCAATACCGTGGCTCAAAAGAATTCCCTGAACCCAGGGCCCCATGGAAAACATTCCTTTTGCCCGAGCTGACCCGCCGAGGTCACCCACTGCCCAGAGTCCACTCACCAACCAGCATTGATTCTCTCTGGTGTTCCTGAGTGAGGTGGGACCGCTGGGTCACACAGTACACGTACCGCTCCAAGACATACCAGCACATCTCATAGTAGAAAGGGTACCGGAATTTGGGCTGCACCTGAAACCACAGACCCAGGTCGGGGAGGTCAGTGTCCGAGGAGCAAAACGGAAGGAGAGAGAGAGGTTTACGGGCAAGGGGAGTCACTGAGGCGTCACTGTCACCAGCTTAGCAACAAGAGCACAAATGGGGTGGGGGGCTGGATGGAAGGCAAGAAGGAGGCGCTGGAAGGGGCCAGATGCCAGAAGCATGCACAATGAGGAGGGGGAGGAAGAGGCAACAGGAGCGCATCATTTCAAAGTTTGCTGATCTGCACGCCCAGAAAAGTTTATGGGGTCCACTCTGTTTTTCTGTGAGCTGCAGAAAGAGAGTTCCCTGATCCGCTGACAGGGTGGGAGCCACTGCCTGATTCTAGCTACAACAGACAAGGGGACCTCTTGTCTCTAGAACATTCTTGCACAGACTCTGCTATCCCCCCCATCCTTGAAAAATAGAAGTCAACTTCGTATCCTTACACATTTGCAGCCAGGTTGTAAGTATCTTCCCGCGCTCTGGAAGCAGGCCATGCTGGCCGGCCAATGAGGGCGGGGGCGTGGCCTCAGGCGGGGCGTGCTCTCCGAGTTCCCGCCTCTGGCTCCTCCCCCACCACCACCTGCCACTGCCCTGCCTGCGTTTCCACAAAGTGCTCCCAGCACTCAAGTCCCTGGTGTGGCCTGGGCCCATCCTAACTCTGGGGATGCACGCCCCTGGTCTGGAGCAGAATCTGGATGGAGAGCCCTCTTGGTCTTTCTTACAGGAGAGGAAGTACAGGCGGTCATAGCCTGGGCATCGGAACTGTAAAAAGGCTTGGGCCCAGGAAATTCTGACTGCGGCAGGGCGGGGTCTGTATGGACGAGAAGGCGGGGGACAAGGGGAAGGAAGCAACACCACCGACAGCACTGGCAAAGATGAACCTTCCGGAAGCTGCATCCAGGACAGGCAAGGAAGGAAGGAGGGTAGTGGGAGAGCAGTCAGTCACTGCCTTCCCCGCTGGGCCCTCTTCTTCAGAGGCTACCTCGTCCACACTCGAAGGCCTGCATGTCTGTCTCGAAGAGCCTCTGTGGATGCCAGAGACCCCTCCTCACCTTCTCTAGCCTCCAGGAACTCAGGAAGCTGAGTATTAAGCAAGCATGCTCTCCCACCCCAGCTGCCGCAGCCTCTGCTGATGCAGTAAAGAAATCATGCAACAGGTGACATTCTATATGGGGAGGAAGGGAAACAAACCCATTGCCCTCAAGTTGATTCTGACTCGTGGCAACCCCATGTGTTACAGAGTAGAACTGCTCCATAAGGCTTTCTTGGCTGTGATCCTTATGGAAAATTGCCAGGTCTTTCTTCTGCAGTGCCTCTGGGTGAATTCTAACCACTAACCTTTAGGTTAGCCATTGAGTGCAAACTGCTTGCATCACCCAGGGATCTTCTACATCTGGGACAAGGACACAAGTACAAGCAGACCAAAGTTCTCCAGCTTCCCCTAAAACACTCCTTCCTCACCTCTCACACTGCCCACCTGGAAAAGCCCCCGACTCTGCCCTTTTTGAGTTCCTAGCTCTCAGCTCCTCGTCCACTCCAGGCCCTGCTAACTCCGTTTTCAGCTCAGCAGCCTTTTTCCCGTGTTGAGGGTCTCACTTTTCCCATCTGCGTAATGGGTCCATTTGCTCTCCCTGCCTCTGGTGGATGGTATGCTTTGGAATGAGACCACGGCCGTCGCATGCTTTTGAGCTCCGAGGGGAGATGCAAGGAATTGGGATCATAATCTAGCGGTTTCCTTGGCTCCAGCTACTTTCTTGAGAACTCCAGTTTCATTGCTGGGAGAGTATTCATCTTTGTTCCAAGTCACTGGGTTGGTGCCCCACTGAGTTTAAAAAAGAGTGAGGATCTTCACCATTAGGCAGACCCTGACCTCCCGAGTCCTCCTAAGAAGGATTCGGGGCGGGGCGGGGTGGTGGTCTCAGCCCTACCCCCACTCCAGAGCGAGAACCAAATGATTTTGAACAATATCCTTAAAAACAGGCCAAGGCTGGGCCAGCCAGCCACTCCTCAGACCCTCACACACCTCTCCCAACTCTAGAGTCGATTGGTAAAAGTCTGAAGTCGGTTTTGACTTTTCAAATTTTCGGAAACCATCTGAGCCACTCTACCATTGATTGGCTCCATGACACCTGAGAATCCTTCTTGGTTAGGGGAAAAAAAATCCTTGTTTTTGGCTGTATTTCAGGAGGGGAAGAGAAGTCTCTCCTCATTGTTGCTGAACCCAATGGAAACCAGCTGGGTGAAAACAGATGCTGATGAGGGAATTCAATTTTTTTTATTTTTAAATAGTGTTTTTTTTTTTCCAAGAGAGCACCGCAGGAAACAAAAAGTGCAAAGAACAGACTTACAAACGGATTGTCGCCTTCCACCCTTCGCCTTCAAAAGGTTTCAGCCACTTCTGGACAGAGCTGGAGAAGGATGTAGAACAAAATTCTAACTCACAAAAAAAAGACCAGATTTACTGGCCTAAAGGAGACTGGAGAAACCCCGAGAGTATGGCCCCCAGACACCCTTTTAGCTCAGTGGTGAAGTCATCTCCGAGGTTCACCGTTCAGCCAGGGAGGGGACAGCCCCATAAAACCAAATGGGACTAATGATGCACAGTCTGGGGACAAGGGCCAGAAGGCAGAAAGGGACAGGGAAGCTGGTGCTAGGGAACCCAGGGTTGAGTAAGGATAGTGTTGATGTGTTGTGAGGTTGTTAACCATTGTCATAGGGCAACATGTGTACTGTTAAATGAGAAACTATTTTGTTCTGCAAGCCTTCATTTAAAGTGAGAATAGCAGCAAAATTCGAAGAGCGTAGTCGATGTCACTGAACTGTGCATGTAGAAATTTTTGAAATGGTGTATCTTTGGCTATGTATATTTTCACCAGAAAAAAAGGTCGAGAAAGGAGAGGGTTGACATGTTGTGGGGTTGTTAACCAATGTCATAAAACAATATGTATACTACTATTTCATGAGAAACATTTGTTTTATAAGCCTTCACCTGAAGTACAAAAAAAAAAAAAAGAGAGAGAAAAAACAAAAAAGGTTTCAGCCACACGCCTGGGAACATTAAACACAGGATTGCTCAACATTACTCGCTGACTAATGCGGAGCCTCACCCAGTGAGCTGTTCACCAACTTCAGGCCAAAAGGAAAGACGAGGCAGGCAGATGGCATGCAACCTCTGGCCGGGAGGGGAATCCATTCTGAGCGGATCTCAAGGGTTCAATTTGTGTTCCCAAAGGCCCACTGGAGTGGCACCTGGCCTTTCAGCTCTTCCTCGGAGGCCCAAGTCATCTTAAAGTTGAACGAATCAAATGTGAGTCTAGAACTCCCAGGTCTCAAGTACTTGAAAACTATAATAGGAGGGCGGGTGGAAGTGTTTTAAATTTTTTTTCTCCTGGAAAAAAAAAAAATCAATGGCAAAAAAAAAAAATTCCAATGGTAGGGGGAAGGGGAGAAGGGTAAATTGTTTGCAATTTCCAAATAGATTCACTGCCCCTGGGGGCTGGGGCGTGGGGCATTACCTTTCCGGGGAAGACTGCTTTCACTAAAGCCATTAGGGAAAAAAAAAAAAAAAGGATAAGTATAAGAGAGACGGCAGTTTAAAGAATGTCCATTTGGATCCTCCTATCACTTATCAACCTAACTGGAGTTAAAACTACGGAGGGAGACTTTCTGAGATGTCATCTTAAAGTAACCAGCCACAATGCATCCATTCTGTGATGTGCCCTAGGAGTTCTTCCAGCCATCAGCACGTGTTTACAATGGGAGGAGGAAAGGCAAGAACTACGCTGGGCAAAAATGGAAACGCCTGTTCGTGCTTGAGAAGGGAAACTGTAGAGGAAGTGCCCTATCACCTGGCTCGAGAAATTAAAATGCAATGACTTCCCAAACCCAGGAGCATGATCTTGGGGGCCCCTGATCGGAACAGCGGTCCATCAACCTACAGCTGCAAAGGCAGATTCTTTGTCGAAAACAAACCTAATCCGTGGGGCTTAGAGACTGCTGTTTTCCTGTCTGCCCCTCTGCACCCAACCCTCCGCCTTCAGTTTCCAACTGAAGCCACGTTTTCGGACTCCTGAAGACCTGTTTTCAAATGGCCATAACCTCCTTAAGCAAGTGTGCAAGGACGTAAAGAATTGAGCTGTAGTGAGCTGACAAGGCACCCTGGCATTTTATCTAGCTGTCAGGACCGCCCCTCAGCACTTTTTGTCTGCTTTGGCTCCTAGGACAGAAACAATTGGGCCTTGTAGCCAAGCCCCTCTCCAAAGACCAGAAATCAAAGCAGATTAAACAGCCTGC
>NW_004443997.1:15158541-15172461 GCF_000243295.1 Trichechus manatus latirostris
GGGAGGACTCTGAGCTTCTGCGTCCGTGAGAAGTTCCTTTAGGGTCCAGGCATGTCAACACCTTTCTGGGGCCAAAAGTCATCCCTGAAGCAAAGCCCAAGAAGAAATGGTACAGTGGATCCATACAACGGAAAATCATCCTACCATAAAAAGGAACGAAGTGCTGAGACACATACACAGACCTAAGTTTATCAGCAGTTACCAGGGGCGGGCGGGAGAGAAGGGGAACAGGGCTCACTGCTTAGGAGGCACTAAGCTTCTATAAAGGGTGATGGAAAATTTTGTAAACGGATAGTGGTGCTGGTAGAACAACATGATGACTGTAATTCATGTCACCGAAGTGTACACGTGAAGAATGTACAAACGGTAAATGTTTTCTTACGTATATACTTACCACAATTTAAAACTAAAAAAAAAAAAGAAAGTACTGCTACGTGCTACAGCGTGGATGAACCCTGAAAACGTGAAGCTAAGTGAAAAAAGTCAGAAGCAAAAGGAAACAAAGCGTAGGATTCCATTTCTATGAAATTCTAGAACAGGCAAATCCATACAGGCAGAAAGCAGACTGGTGCTGCCAGGGGCTGGGGAGAGCGGAGGTAGGGAAGCGACTGCTCATGGGTAGGGCAGCTTCTTTTCGGGGTGATGAGAATGTTCTGGAACTAGACAGTAGTAATGATTGCACAACACAGTGAATGGACTAAATGCCACTGCATTGTACACTGTCAGACGGTGAATTTATGTCAGTGGGGGAGGAACAACTCAGAGAAGGAGGGTGAGCATGGAGGCACAACTCAAAGAATGTCACCGACGTCACTGAACTGTATATGCAGAAACTGTTGAATTGGTGTACGTTTTGCAACGTATATTCTCAACACCAACAAAATACATAAATTTTTTCAAAAATGGTGAATTTTATGTTTTGTGACTGTACCTCAATTTTAAAAAAAGGAAAAAATATTTGAATAGTTATTCAAAAAAAAAGACAAAGAAATGGGCCCATTTTGCGCCAGGGTTCCAGCCTGCCACCCTCGGCCCTGTCTCAAATGCCTGGGGGACACGAGGTCGAGTCCCCGCATGGGAAAGGGGGGCATGCATCAAGCCACCCATGCTGTTCAGGAGAAACGTGCGAACAGGCGCCGACCGCACCAGTAGGTGTCTGCTGCCTTCGCCCAGACTCTGGGCCGGGGAGGAGCAGACTTGATGTCTGGAGGGCAGCTGATGTCACTGTCACAGGAAAGGCAACCCTCAGTCCGAGGCAGGTAGGGACCCACCAACCAGACACCGAGGCTGAGCTCAGGGGTAGTGCATGGAGGACTCACGGACACTGGCCGCCCCAGGGACTCCTTCCCCATCGCCTTTGCGGGGGCACGTGGCCAAGATCTGACCTCAGCCTAGGCTGGCCGCTTTTCCAAGGCCCCAACCTGCTCATCACACAACAACAAAAATCCCCCCACTCCTCGCATTCCATTCTGCACCCAAGAAGGAAAAGGTGGGTTCCTGATATCTCACGGTGCTTTCTCAAGAGGTACTTCCTCATGGGCGAGGGAGTTTTGGCGACTCCTGGCCTGGAGGTGAACTGAAACTCCAGGGGGCTCGGAACAGGGCTCTTGCGGACATCCCCTGCCCTCCACCACCAGGACCAAGGCCCGGCTTCTGGCAGGGAGCTGGAGGACAGGAGGGAGCCTCCTTACCCGTGTTCTGTCCTCGATCTCGTAGATCCGCAGCTGCATGGGCACATTAAAGCTGTGCAGGATGTTTCCGCCAAACACCAGCGAGTCCACCGGGGTGTAGACCGCATGGATCCAACCTGAGGTAGAAAGGATGAGAGAAGGTGAGTCTTCGGCCTTCCCAACTAACCAGGCTGCAGGGAGGGAAGACCAGCGTGCAAGAGGGCAAAGGGGACGAGGGGAGCGCCCGGGGACAGGAGCAGAGATGCTGATGTCCAAAGCCAAGCCCCTGCGGAGACCAGAGGCCGCAGCCCCAAAGCCCTCCTGGACTGCGTGCATGGTTGGGGGCCAGCTCAAGCTGGCTGGTGGGAAGCTGCAGACCAGCCCCCCGACTCTTGAGGACCACGATGACAAAGGCGTCCTCCTGGTACCTGGTTACAGCAGCCAACAAGCCTATTCTCCCACCCCTCCATGAGCAGGAGACCCCTTGCTCAGGCAGCATATCAATCCAGTTGCAGGAATGGATTGAACTGTGTCTCCCCAAAACACGCGCTAAATTCCTGTGGATATGATCCTATTCGAAAAGAGGACTTTTGTTATGTTAAGGAGGTCATACCAGTACAGGGTGGGTCTTGAACCTAATCCCTCATGGCGACCCCACATGTGTCAGAGTAGAACTGTGCTCCATAGGGTTTTCAATGGCTGATTTTTCCAGGTCTTTCTTCCGAGGCACCTCAGGGAAGACTCGAACTGCCAACCTCTCAGTTGGCAGCCAAGCACTTCATCATTTGCACCACCCAGGGACTCCTATGGAAACACTTAGGGGAGGCGAAAAGAGAGATGGAGAAACGAGAGACGAGGCAGAGAGACACACAGCAACATAGAGACCCCCCTCTCCTGTGCCTAATTCCGTCACTCAGAGGAAAATTAAAGACGTGCCCCCAAACCTAAGCCCTTCCAGCCTGTCCCCTCAATCACAGCAACCCTACAGGTCAGGGCAGAACTGCCGCATGGGGTTTCCAAGGCTGTAAATCTTTACGGAAGCAGACTGCCACATCCTTCTCCCAAGGACTGAACCACCAGGGCTCCTCTCTGTCCCCCGTCAAGGCTCAGACACGCTGGCCCTGAGCAGGGACAAAGTTGCCAGCCGGGACGAGAACACAGTGGCTGGGAGGACACCGCTGGTTTCTGTGCCAGCTCCACACACACGCCCAGCGGCTCCCATCCCTGCTGGAGGCAGTGGGTGGGACAAATCAATGGTCCTCCGGGGAGGCAGCAGAAAGCTGCTGGGGCACAGGCCCTAAGGCTTCCAGAACCTTGTTCTGCCCTCAGCTCCCCATGTCTTGGGCTCAACAGGTGTGTCTTTGTGATCTGGGCCCCCCTTCCCCATCACCTCACCTGTGCGGAACAAACATGACTACAGCCTTTCCTTCACAGACTCTCCGTTTCCACATTTGCTCCAAACTCAGCTGCATACCGGGTTATTTTCTCAACAGCTACATTGTTACGTTTCTTGGTCCCAAGGTGGCACAAACAGTTTGGGCTCAACTACTAACCTAAAGGTTGGCGGTTCGAACCCACTCAGTGGTACCACAGAAGAAAAGGCCTGGTGATCTGCTTCCGTTAAGATGACAGCCAAGAAAACTATGGCGCAGTTCTACTCTGTGGCACGCGGCATCGCCAGGAGTTGAAATCAACTCAACGGCAACCAACAAAAGCAACAACTAAGCAGAACCGCGCTGCCTAGTATCATTATTATCATTACCGTGATCACTACCATCGGCGTTATTTAAGCAACCTTTCCTAAAACTAGGAACTAAGGCCGCTGGGTTCAGGCTGCTGAGCAGGGTGAGGGGAACATCCGGAATCAGACCAAAGGCTCTTGGGTCCCCCTACAATACTGTCTCATGTGCCCACCCACCTCCCTACAGAAAGCAGAAGTCCAGGGGCCTGGGTTTGAGGCTTGTCCCAGGGCTGACTCGCCATGTGACCCAGGGCAGCTGGCAGCCCCTCTCCTGGCCTTGACTTGCCGGTGTGAAGAATGAAGGAGAGCTCCATTGATACAAGGGTTACCACGGATATTAGAAGTAGTCTCACTGATCGTGAAAAGGGCCTCTCCCTTTCCCTAAACATGCTCACCTGTCAGGTGGAAACATACCTGGCTGACACCTGTTACCCTCAAGTGTGAGCAAAGCGGAGAGCAGAGAAAGTAGTTGTTGTGGGGAGGGGGCGGGGAAGCTGTCCTCCCAGACACTCGAGGGATTCTAGAAGCTTCTCCCAATTCTCCTTCCCAAGACAGGGCCTCACAGGTGAGTCAGGCAGCCTCCCCTGGATTAGACTGGTTCCAGCCCTCCTCACGTCTGCTCCCTCGGGAGGATCCAGGCAGGAGGAATAATCGCATTCCTAAGCCCTCCTGATGGCATAAGACAGCAAGCATCCCCAGGCTGGTGCCTGGGCTGAGGCAGCTGGCATTTGCCTCCTGCTTCCAGGACGGAGTCATCGACAATGTGAAGGCAATAACAGAGGATACTGGGCCCAAGCGACAAGGGACAGACCAGTTGTGTAAGCAAAGCAAGCAACCCATAAAACCTACTGCTGGTGTCCTCTGGGACCTCAGGCGGCCAAGAAGGACAGCAGGGCCACGTGAGAGAAGGGCAAGCTCAAAGTCATAAAGCAGCAAGGCCATGACCATTCCAGTGTCCCTTGAATCCACTGGCCCAATCCCCCAACACCTGCAGAGTGGCTTCAGCACACTCGGCAAGGACCTTTCCTTCCTGAGTCTCCATCCACACCTGCCAGAGTGTCTGCCATATCGCTACCCGCCAGATATAACCTCTTCCTGTCCCAATCAGGAGTTCCTCTCCTGGAGCCAGGCAGGCCTGAGGACTGACCTGGGGCCAGGGTAACAAAGTCACTCCACTAAAACCTGCCACCTCCAAACCCCAAATTTCCCTAACTGCGAAGTCTCCACCTTCTGCCCAACTTTCTAGAAAAGCCCAGGTATGCAGGTCCCATTCCTGTGTTGGGAACAGTTACAACCACAACCCCTTCACTTGACACCAGACACTACTGCTTGATGTCCAGGACCAACGCCAGTTTCCAGCCTGACTCTCAGAAACCTAAGTGTGGCCAGCTTCTCTAGCCAATGGATTCTAGCGGCCTCTAGGAATACTCCCATTTTCTGGTCCAAGCTGCTATCCAGTGACAGATTGTCTGCAGGCTCCTTGACACACCAGTATCTAGCCTAGACTTATATACCTCCAGTGACGGGAAGCTCACCACCTCACGAGGAAGTCACTCTATTACTACTCAGCTACACCTCTTCTTCCAAGAGACAGTCCTTCACCTGGCTGACTGCAGCTACCATTCACCTTCGCTTCCTCAGGTAAGAACCCCAGTTCTTTCCTCAAACTCGTCACACCTGTTGTGGTTTCCAGACCCACTCTTTCTCCCGGTCAACTTCCACTCCAAAGTCCAATGACCAAGAGGAATGTGACCTTCTACATGTGGCCTGATCATCCCCCCACACATACACTATACAGCGGGATTGTCACCTCCCTCTTCCTGGGTAGAATGCTCCCATTAACGCAGCCTAAGACCACAATCCCTGACTCCTCTAAGTCACCAGCCGCACCTACTAGTGCCAGCTTGTAACCAGTCAAAAACCCTCAGTCCATCTCCTACGATCTATAAGCAAGTAAGTCTCAACTCCCTCAGTCCTCCCAACCATCCTGGGAAGTCTTACTCCCATTTTACAGATGAGAACACTAGCCACAGGGAGGTTAAGTCACTTCTCTGAAGTCACAGTTTGTGAGCAGCAGAGCTGGAATTTCAGCTGAGGCTCCAGGACCCCTGCTCTTTGCTACTGCCCTCAGCTGTACTTGTGGGCTTATTTTTTTATTTTTTTTTTTTTTTTGAGTACAGGAACTAATTTTGATTCCAATTCCGTTTCATCCTGTTCTACAGGAAGGAGGCAGGATCCTGCCTCCCCTCTCCCCCACCACATTCCCCTCAGCCCACCCTCCAGGCTTGCAGGTACCCCTGGAAAAATCACTTCAGCTCCCTGCCCCCAGGGTCCACCTCTCCCCAGAGCTGCCTCCTGAGCCCTCAGGGCCGACTTTTTTGGTTAGCAGCCTAACTCAAACCCTGCACCACCAGAGCTCCATAAAGACTACAGCCCAGAAAACCCTATGGGGCAGTTCTACTTGGTGACGTGGGGTCACTATGAGTCAAAAATCGACTAGATGGCACCCAACAACAGCAAGCAGAGAACGAGGTCCCTGGGTAGCACCCCTGGGTAGCACAAACAGTTGGCACTCAATTACTAACCTGAAGGTTAGCAGTTTCATCCCACCCAGTGGCGCTTCAAGAGAAAGGCCTGGCAATCTGCTTCCATAAATATTAAAGTCTAGAAAACCCTATGAAGCAGCTCTACTCTGCAATACATGGGGTTGCCTTGACTTAAAATCGACTCAAGGGCAACACATTTAAGCAAGAAGATCCAAGTTCAACGTGAAGGGAAAACTGAGTTGTTTTTCCCTGTAGCCTGAGACCTGCTCTCCTCAGGGACGTTCAATGACCAGGCCAACCCACAAAACCAGAGAAGCCCCATCACTTAGCCTAAAACCCTGGCTGAGACCACAGGGCTGCAGGAGACTGCTCCAAATGCCAGGAGAGCCAGTGACTGAGCGAGAGCCATCCCCAACCCCACCGGAACCTACTGGAACCTACCAGAAGGGATGAAAAACGTGTAACCCTGTTTCAGCTCAATTCTTTGGCATCGCTCCACGCGGTCTCCCAGAAAGATGTCACTCTGTTTGCCTGACAGCACCCACTCCTCGTACAATGCCAAGTTGTGCAGGGTTGGAGGGATCAGCCAAAAGATCTTGGGAGGAAAAGAAGACAGTCAGCTGAAGACCAAGGTCCATGTCTCTGATTTCTTCCAGGCCCTGCCACAATCCAAGGAGACACCACCTGCCTGAGGGCGGAGAAGATGAGGGGGAGAATGCATCCTTCTGGAGCCCCCTCTACGTCCAGGCCCAAAGGGTCACTGCGGTGGCAGCGAGGGCTGTGCCAGCCCTTCAAGCACTCCCTTTGCCTAAAGGGAATCTTCATTCCAGCTGAACGACCAGGGTGGGAAGACTTCCTGGACAGGGAGGGACAATTTCTCCTGAGCCATGGGCTTGTCAGGGACATGGAGGTAGTAGAAGAAGGGGGATTTCATAAGTTGTAGGATAAAATGGCCCAATAAATAAACCCAGCTTGTGCTCCCTTTGGAGAAGGAGGAAAAACATCTGGAACCAAGTGGAATGGCTTCCTCCCAGACTGTCTTCCAACACATTCAGTTCAAACACGCACACAGGCAGACAGAGCCACGCAGGGCAGCACGCACGCACGTCCGGGAAGCACAGACTGCCACCTCCACGAGGAAATGGACACAGAGCAGACACAGCAGAACCGCCCGGAGCACACAATCCACCTTCTCCCTGGGGGAAGTCTATCCCGAATGGAAAATGTTCTTGGAGGCAGCTGGAGCTAGCAACTAGACTTTTAAGTAAAAAGGTCCCACTGCTGGAACTGGGAAAAAGTAGCACTAGAGGCTCTTGGAGACCACCAACTCAGGTGTTCAAATCCGGCCGAAGGTGCTTAGACACTGAACTGGGCCAGAAGGTGACCAGAAGTGATGCAGGAGAGCTGACCAGACCTTTCTCACCAGGAGGGGACAGAGAGCCAGGAGACCCAGGAGTAGCCCTGAAAGTACTCCGGGGCTGGGGCTGGCCGGAGGAGGGAGGCGGAAGAAAGGGGGAGAGGGAGCGAGCTTCTCCACACACAAACAGCCAGGGATCTAGCCAAAGTTGAAGAGTCTCTAGCGGAACTCACCTTCCCACCCCGGAATACATGGTACCAGACGGAAGTGCCTCCGAAGTCGATGTGGAAGTCAGTGAAGCAGCCTTTCACGCTCATCAGACAGTACCTGCAGCACAGGGCCAGGAGAGCAGGAAAAACCAGAGGTGAGCAGACAGCCTCGGAGATGCCCGGCCTGCTGCCCTTTTACAATGCTGACGTAGGGGGATTTTTTTTTTTTTTTTTTTAATCCAAATCAAATCGGAGTTCCCCATGGGGGAAGCTTCTGTGGTCAGGTGACAAATCTCAGGCATTGGCCACCTGCCCTGAGGCTGGAGGCAGCATTTTTTCAGGTTACAGCGAGAGCAGACAACCCACAGGTGACTTCATTCCTTCCTTGCAGTGGGTTTACACCCTTAGCCCGCCCCCAGTCCTACCCAAGCCAGAGAGAGGCTTCCTTTCTGCTCCTTTGCAGCTCCATACCTGCAGTTCTCCCAAGCTGCCAGCCCCCTGTGCAGCAGCTGGGCCCCCTGGAATTCTGTTGTAAACCACATGCGTAGCTTGCCAATTACCAGGGACACACAGTCCCCCCATTCACTTCCTCACTCATTCGACAAGCATTTGCTGAGGGCCAACTAGTGGTCCAGCCCCAAGCGAGGCGTGTCACTGAGAGAAATACATAGGAATGCATAAAATCCCTGCCCTCAAGGATCCCCCCATCGGAATGGAGCAATGCACAGAAAAGTTAACCAGTGGCCCCAACTACAGTAGCCTGCCAATGCAGTAGAAAGGAACACCAGCCGCAAAAGACCACATACTGGAGAATCCCGTTTACGTGAACCGTCCAGAAGAAGCAAATCCACCAAGAAAGTAGATTAGTGGTGACCAGGGGCTGGGGGTGTTGGGACGAAATTGGGAGTGACTGCCCATGGGTATAGGGTTTCTTTTGGAGGTAAGGAAAATGTTCTAAAAGGGACTGTGGTGATGGTTGCACAACTCTAAACATGCTAAAAGCAGCTAAATTGTACACGTTAAATGCGTGAATTGTACGGTGTGTGAACTTTATCTCAATAAGGCTGTTTAAAAAAAAAAAAGTAAAGGGATTACAGAAGCAGCCCGTGGGGGAGTCAGGCAGGCAGGGAGCAAGGGAGAGGCTGGGGACAGCGGGGACGCAGCAGGCAGCCACAGAAAGGGGGTGTGCATTCAAGGAACCCGCCACCCCCCTTCTGAGCTCCAGGGAACTAGACTGCCCACCCTTCTCTGCAGAAACCTACCAGTCCCCTCCCTCCCCCCACAACATGCTGCCCTCCTGGGGGGTGGCGGGGGGGAAAGAGCTTAAGGAGGAAGGGGACGGCGCGGGCTTCCAAGTCCAGGCCTGGCGGACATCGGTGGGCACCCGCGCTGGTCCCCTCCCTCTTTCCCACCGTTATCCCACCAGCCCGGGCCAGGCAGCCACCCATCGCCTCATGCCCGTGCACCCTGGGACCTCCAGAGGCACGCACACGGAGGCTTACCCCACTGACCTCTTTCCCCGAAGCTGCACATTGCTTTTCCATGGTTTGGGGAAGAGGGGAGGAACCGGGCGGGGACGGGAAGGGAGGAGGCCGCAGTAGAGAGGGCGGGTGGAGAGAATGGGGGGAATGAGGCTGAGCTGACGGGAGGCGGGCGACTTGGTGCCCCCTCCCTCGGCTGCCTTTGGCACCTCACACTCAGGTACACCCGGGGCTCGGCAATATGCAGACGGCGTGCCCCGCGTCCTTCCTCCCATAGGCTGGAAGGCGCCTCAGCCATGTGTCTGCAGGAGGCTGGCAAATCAGGAGGCCTGCCCGCACATCAGAGCGCCGCTGCCTAGCAACCCCATCGGAGGGTGTAGTTGACAGCGCAGGACGCAGCGCAGGAGGGCTGCGGGGCTGGGCGCTCAGAGTCCCGACTTCCCGCTGCACACCCTCCCTGCTCCACACCCTCGCCGCCTCGCCCAGCCAGGTGCCCACGTGCACCTCTCCAGGCCTGGGTGACCCCCTTCTTCTCTCCAAGGCATGGGGGGGGATTCTGACCCCTAACCCATCCACCCCCCCCCGCGGACCACATTGGCCTCTTCTCTGGAAACGCCACTTCAAAATATTAGCCCTTATTTTCCTAAAGCCACCTCTTCGTCTGGTATTTTCTCTTTTCTTTTTTAGTCTAACCTTGGTTTCCACCCTCTCCGAGCCCCAGCGGAGGGCAGACTAAGGGAAAACAATCTGCGCGCGTGCGGGGTGGAGCCAAGAGAACGTGCCTCTTTTGGGCTGCAGCTGGACATCCACCCGGTCCCGCGACAGAGAGGGACGCCGGGCCTGGCTCGTGGGCTCGGGCTTCTGAGGGCCTGTCCGGCCAAGCTGCTCTCCCCAACCCCAGTCTCCCCAGGGTATGGGGAAATGGGAATCCCAGCGAACTACTCAGAGCCTGTGAGCAGAGAAAGTTCTCCAAGTTGAGCCTGGGTCTGCTCTGCCCTCGGGGTCACACTCCAGCCTCCATGGGGGCCTCTCAGGGCCTGGGGTGCCACTTCCTGACCCCCTCTCTCCAGACAAACCGCTCCTCCTCCCGCTGCCCCCGTCCAGGCCCGGGGCCGCCCCTCCCTTGAGGCGATGACATGCGCAGGCGGCCAGGGCGGCTTTGTCCCGGGCCCTGCAGCAGCCCGCCCCGCCTGCCAGCCTGCCCGCCAGCCGCCGGCGCTCTCTCCGGGACTCCCCCCTCGGCGCTCGCTCTGGCGTGACGCCTTTGCACTGACCTCTACAGCTTCCTCTTCCCCAGCTCACCGCAGTCACATGGGCGCCCAGCTCGGTGCCACAGCCAAGATTTCTCCACGCCGGCTGACCTGCCTCGGCTTCCGCCTCGCGCCCCCTGCCCGAAAAGCCGCGCCCCCACGGACACGACCCACGACCATCCAAGATCCCCTCCAAACTGGGTGCTGGAAATCGGGAGCCCCCGACTACACCCTTGGGGGCCCCCGCACGCAAGGCCACGGCTGGCTGGAGAGGAGCGTAGGAAAGGTCGCTGCACCTGCAGCATCAACTTCGGGGCGCTGCTGGGTCTGGGGGCGGGGCGGCTCCACCTGGCCTTTTCCCTCCAACTTAGAGAAACTGCCGGGCTGCGCAGGCGGCGTCCCTTCTGGCACAGGTCTGGAAGGGAGACCTGGACACCTCACGTACGCCGAGTGCTAGAGGAGGCGAGCACGCGCCCACACCGCACACACCCCGGGAGACACAAAGAGACGCCGGCCGTGCAGCCCGTGGCAAGAGGCGACCCACACCGGCCCGGCGCCGCAAACGAGCCGCGCTTAGAGCAGGGACTGCCCGCCCTGCCCCGCCCGGCGCCCGCGGTTACCCTCGGCGGCGGCGTGGGCGGCGCGGCTCCCGGGCGTCCCCTCCGGTGGCGACAGAGACTCGACGCGCGCACGGCCTCTCCAAGACGCTGCCAGGCCCCAGCCGAGGGCCGTGGCTCCCTCGCTAGCTACCTTCCTTCCTCGGAGAGCGGAGCGCAGGCGGAGCGCATCCCCGAGCTGAAACTGAATACCCGCCAGAACCGCCGCAGCCAGAGAGGGCGCAGGGAGGCCGGGGCGGCGACCGGGAAGCGCGGCAGCGACGGGGAAACGCGCGGGCCAGCGCCAGGGAACGTCGCCGCCGCCACCCGCGCCCCCTCGCCCCTGTGGCCAGGAGGGGGCACAAGAGTGGCTCCCATCTTCGCCCTGCCTCTGCCGGTGGGCGCTCGAGGACTCCTGCGTCCCTGTTTCCTGGAGCGTGGACGCAGACCTACTGCTGGGGGTGACCACCCAGCAAACCCCCTTTAATTTGCCCATCCAGACACAGCTAGGGATAGGGCCAGTGGGGGGGCTGGGGGTGTATGTGAGATCCCAAGTATGGCAGCCAGGGGACCCGGGATCCAGCTCTGGCCCTGAGAACAACGAACGGGGTGACCACGGGCAACTCACTTACCCTGTTTTGTCAAGGGAGCTGACCTGAAATTCAACTCTACTTTCTAAGATGCTCCTTTACTGCCTTTCTCCTACCGTGTCCTTTTTCTTGCTGTTAAGTGCCTTCCAGTCGGTTGGACTCAGCGACCCCATGAACAACTGTATGAAACACTGCCCGGGACTGCACCATCCTCACAATCGTTGCTGTTTGAGCCCATGGTTGCAGGCACTGTGTCACTCCATCTCTTTGAGGGTCTTCCTCTTTTGCGCTGACCCTCTACTTTACCAAACATGATGTCCTTCTCCTGGTCCCTCCAGATAATATGTCCATAGTAAGTAAGATGAAGTCTTGCCATCCTCACTTCTAAGGAGCATTCTGGTTGTACCTCTTCCAAGACAGATTCGTTCGTTCTTCTGGCAGTCCATGGCATATTTAATATTCTTTGCCAACATCATAATTCAAATGCATCAATTCTTCCTCAGTCTTTCTTATTCATTATCCAGTTTTCCTATGCATATGAGGCAACTGAAAACATCATGGCTTGAGTCAGGCACACCTTAGTCCTCAAAGTGACATCTTTGCTTTTCAACACTTTAAAGAGGTCTTTTGCAGAGATTTGCCCAATGAAACACATCATTTGATTCCTTGACTGCTGCTTCCATGGGTGTTGACTGTGGATCCAAGTAAAATTAAATCCTTGGCAACTTCTATCTTTTCTCTGTTTATCATGATGTTGCTTATTTGGTCCAGTTGCAGGGATTTTTGTTTTCTTTATGTTGCGGTGTAATCCATACTGAAGGCGGTCTTTGATCTTCATCAGTAAGTGCTTCAAGTCCTCTTCGCTTTCCGCAAGCAAGGTTGTGTCATCTGCATATTGCCAGTTGTTAATGAGTCATCCTCCAATCCTGATGTCTCACAGTTCTTCATATAGTCCAGCGTCTCAGATTATTTGCTCAGCACACAGACCAAGTACAGTGAAAGGACACAACCCTGATGCACATCTTTCCTGATTTTAAACCATCAGAATTCCCTTGCTCTGTTCGAACAACTGCCTCTTGGTCTGTGTATAGGTTCCTCATGAGCACAGTTAAGTGTTCTGGAACTCCCATTGTTTGCAATGTTATCCATAATTTGTTATGATCCACACAGTCAAACGCCTCTGCATAGTCAATAAAACACAGGTAAACATCCTTCTGATACTCTCTGCTTTCAGCCAAGATCCATCTGACATCAGCAATGATATCGCTGATTCCACATCCTCTTCTGAACCTGGCTTGAATTTCTGGCAGTTCCCTGTCGATCTACTGCTGCAACTGCTTTTGAAACATCTTCAGCAAAATTTTACTTGTACGTGATATTAATAATGTTGTTGGATAATTTCTGCATTCTGTTGGATCAGCTTTCTTTGGAATGGGCACACATATGGATCTCTTCCAGTCAGTTGGCCAGGTAGCTGTCTTCCAAATTTCTTGGCATGGACGACTGAGCACTTCCAGCACTGCATCCATTTGTTGAAACATCTCAACTGATATTCTCTCAATTCCTGTAGCCTTATTTTTTGCCAGTGCCTTCAGTGTAGCTTGGACTTCTTCCTTCAGTACCATCAGTTCTCAATCATATGCTACTTCCTGAAATGGGTGAACATCGACCAATTCTTTTTGCTACATGACTCTGTGTATTCATTCCATCTTCTTTTGATGCTTCCTACGTCATTCAACGTCTTGCCCATGTTGTTGTTGTTAGGTGCCATCAAGTCAGTTCCAACTCACAGAGACCCTATGTGTAACAGAATAAAACACTGCCAGGTCCTGTGCCATCCTCACAATCCTTGCTATGCTTGAGCCCACTGTTGCAGCCACTGTGTCAATCCATCTCATTGAGGGACTTCCTCGTTTTTGCTGACCCTCTACTTTACCAAGCGTGATGTCCTTCTCCAGGAAGTGGTCCCTCCTGATAACATGTCCAAAGCCCATCAGACAAAGTCTTGCCATCCTTGCTTCTAAGGAGCATTCTCGCTGTGCCTTTTCCAAGACGGATTTATTTGTTCCTCTGGCAGTCCATGGTATATTTAATATTCTTCAGAAACACCATAATTCAAAGGCATCAATTCTTCTTTGGTCTTCTTTATTCATTGTCCAGCTTTCTAATACATATGAGGTGATTGAAAACACCATGGCTTGGGTCAGGTTCTTAAAGTGACATCTTTGATTTTTTAACACTTAAAGAGAACTTTTGCAGCAGATTTGCCCAATACAAGGCATCATTTGATTTCTTGACTGCTGCTCCATCTTGCCCATACAATCCTTCAATATTTCAACTCGAGGCTTGAATTTTTTCTTCAGTTCAGCTTGAGAAATGCTGAGCATGTTCTTCCCTTTTGGTTTTCTAACTCCAGGCCTTTGCATACTTCATTATGCTTTACTTTGTCTTCCTGAGTCGCCCTTTGAAATCTCCTGTTC
>NW_004443997.1:15172561-15175618 GCF_000243295.1 Trichechus manatus latirostris
TTAAGTCTGGGCTTTTTACTAGAATTTGAGTTCTGCACCCCACCTTTCTACTGCTCCGTCAGGGACTCTCTGTTGTGTTCCGTGTCAGAGCAGCCATTCTGGTAGCCGGGCACCATCTAGTTCTTCTGGTCTCAGGCTGATGAAGTGTCTGGTTTATATGGCCCTTTATGTCTCTTGGGCTACTACTTTCCTTGCGTCTTTGGTGTTCTTCATGCTCCTTTACTCGAGGTGGTTGGGACCAATTGATGCATCTTAGATGGCTGCTTGGTTAGCAGCTATTCAACTCTTAACCGCTGTGCCACCAGGGCTCCTATAAGACACAGTAAAACTGCCCCATAAAGTTTCCTAGGCTGTAATTTTTACAGGGGCAGACCACTAGGTCTTTTCTCCCACGGAGTGGCTGGTGGGGTCAAACTGTCAACCTTTCAGTTAGCAGCTGAGTGCTTAACCATTGTGCCACAAGGGCTCCTTCCTCCCCTCTAGAGGTAGAACTTTATTCTTCTCCCCTTGAGTTTGAGCTGGACTTTGTGACTCCCTTTTAATGAACAGAATATGCCAGAAGTGACATTATGTGACATCCAAAACCAGGTCAGAAAAAGTCCTGTGGCTTCCCCTTGTTCTCTCTCTTCAAAACACTTGCTCTGGGGAAACCAGCTGCCGTGTTGTGAGGATGCTCAAGCCGTACCGTGGAGAGGTCCACATGGTGAGGAACTGAGATCTCCAGCCAACAGCCACCTTGGAAGTGGATCCTCCAGCCCCAGTCAAGCCTTCAGATGACTGAAGCCCAGGTGTATGTCCTAACTCAAGTTCGTGAGAGACCTTGAGCCAGAATTACCCAGGTAAGCCACTCCCAGATACCTGGCCTCCAGAACTGTGAGATAAAGTTTGTTCTTTTAAGCTGCTAAGATTTTTTTTTAAGCTGTTAAATTCTAGTAAATTGTTACGCAGTAGTAACTAACTAATACGGGGATATTCCCAAATAACTGTTACAGTTTTTATAGTTAGGAGGAATCTTCCAAAAACTATTAATTCTAGACAGCTAAAACATTTCTGCATGAGCCCTGGTGGCACAAATGGTTAAGCACTGGACTGCTAACCGAAACGTTGGCAGTTCAAATCCACCCAGAGGCTTTGGGCGAGAAAGACCTGGAAATCTGTTCCCATAAAGATTACAGCCAAGAAAATCCAATGGGGCAGTTCTACTCTGTCACATGGGGTCGCTATAAGCGGGAGTCAACAACAACAAGAACAACAAAACATTTCTGCAGGGTGGAGACAGAGGAGAAGGTAATGACAGAAGTGCACAATGAACTCACCCCAGCCCAGGTCCCTCCGTCAACCCTCAACCTCCTTTATGTTTCTTCACGGCCCCTAAACCAAAAACCAAAAACCTGTTGTTGTCAAGTCAATTCGGACTCATAGAGACCCTGAAGGACAGAGTAGAACTGCCCCGTAGGGCTTCCGAGGAGCGGCTGGTGGAGCAACTTTTGGTGAGCAGCCGAGATCTTAACCACTGTGCCACCAGGGATCCAAACTGCCTCCTAAATTACAGTACCAGCCACTGAAAACCCTATGGAGCACAGCTCTACTCTAACAGACACAGGGTCACCACGATTCACAGTCGACTCAATGACAACTGGTTTTTGATTAGCCTCTAGAACTGCCATACGATAAACCTGGGTTCTGTTAAGTCTTTCTAACAGTAGCCCTAAGAAAGGAAGACACCTCTCACCACGACAGTGCAGCACAAACCCAGGAGCCAGAGAGAAGCTGGCAGCAGTGTGTCGGTGTCACGTCCCTCTTCCCTACTGCAGACCCTCAGTTCAGGTGGGTCCCCAGCTGTCTCCACTCTCCCAGTGCCTCCAGCGAGGATGTGCCGTGACTTCCAGAAACAGTGTCATTTTAATTAAATTCCACAGAACCATCCTATGGTCCCAGAGGGCTTCAGTACCGTGGGATTTTTGCCTTGCTTATTAACTGAAATGAGCATTCTTTTCAGCTGAACAAATGGACTCTTTGCAAGCAACACTTTCCTTCCTAACAAGGTTCAAATCCTATAACACGTGTCTATGGCCACTGGTGGGGTTTATAAATCTATTTGCCACACAATCCAACCAATATGTTGAAGAGATGTGGTCCTAGAAAATTGTGACAGCATACACAGGTATTTTTTGCAATTAGATAGTATTCTAAATGTATTAACAGAGTTTACTATTTAAAGGAATCTTTCAATAAAGTGAAGACTATACTGCATATCTCAGGGAGGCAAGGCATACATTAATTAATTAGTCGCCCAATGTGATTTGAACTTCCTAAATATATTTCAGATCTGTCCTCTACTCTCGTTTCCCTGTCCCATCATTCTCTCTCATCTAGACACTGCAGTCGATGTTGTTAACTGCTGCTGAGTCAGCCCCAGACTCACGGCAAGTCCACACATGAGGGAACGAAATGCTGCCCAGCCCTGCGCCATTCCCATGATTGGCTGCAGATCGGACCATAGTGATCCTCAGCGTTTTTACTGCCTGATTTTTGGAAGCAGATTTCCAGGCCTTTCTTCCTGGTCCATCTTAGTCTGGAAGCTCTGCTGAAACCTGGTCAGCATTACATCAACACACAAGCCTCCAAGCCTCCAAGCCTCCACTGACAGGCAGTGGCTGCACATTGGTGCATCGGCCCGGAGTAGAACCTAGGTCTGTTGCATGAAAGGCGAGAATTCTACCACTGTCCCCACAGGATGAGGCTGTTGTTGTGGCTGTTGTGTGCTGTAGGGTCAATTCTGACTTACAGCAACCCTACAGGGCTGTAGAACTGCTCCATAGGGTTTCCTAAGCTGTAATCTTTACAGAAGCAGACTGCCACATCTTTCTCCCACGGAGCAGCTGGGTGAGTTGGAACCACCAACCTTAACCAAGAGTTTGACCACTGCGCCACCAGGACTCCTCAGAACGAGGATAAAAAACAAACAAACAAACCAAACCCATTGCCGTCGAGTTGATTCCGACTCATAGTGACCCTACAGGACAGAGTAGAACTTCCCTATAGGGTTTCCAAGGA
>NW_004443997.1:15175718-15178096 GCF_000243295.1 Trichechus manatus latirostris
TGAACTAACCCAGAGGCTCCACAGGACAAAAGATCTGGCAATCTGCTCCCATAAAGATTACAGCCTAGGAAATCCTATGGTGCAGTTCTGCTCTGTCACGTGGGGTCGCCATGAGTCAAAATTCAACTGGAGGAACACAACGACAAAAACAACATATAATTATCGAGTGCTGAAAATAGTACAGTGAAACCAGTAAGAGCGGGAACTCAATGGGACTGCCTTGTTTTTCCAGGTATCGCAAGTTTTCCACCTTTGAGCGGGTGCTGTCTTACTACTTTTTCTATCGCTCTCTATTAGTGGAAACTATGTGAGTTTTCCTTTTCCAAGAGGTGTCTGCCTTACACAGCTTCCAGCTTTTACAAGTTTTACTCTACCTATTTCCATGCATGGTATCATTTCCCCCTTAAGACAACCCAATACACTGTATTGAACATTGAAGGCATTTGAGGGTAGTGAACGCCCTGGGCCAGGGTCTTGCTTCCTGGTGTCATCTGATGGGGGGGGGGGCCCAGCCATTAGTACTTCCCAATGGCCTGCCCCTAAGGTTGTATGGAACTGGTTGAATTTTTCTTTTCTCTTACTATGTGTACATTTGTCCTATATAAAAGAAAAAAATACAAATTCTGAAGAATGATCCCCCATCTTGGATTTGGGCACCAGTCATGGAGTGCCCCTGACCAAGGCCATTGTCACACGTATAAAATGGATGTGGGGTTAAATGAGTGAGCTGAGACAAGAAGGCCATGGACCTGGATGACAGCTGGACCAGGCTGCCCACACGGGAGGATTATTCTATTTTAGCCACAAATGCCTCAGCTCCTAATAGCAGGGACCATGGCCGATTCATCTGTGTAAGTGCAGCACCCAGCAACCACCCCAACAATTATTTGAAACAGCTGTGTGATGCTGGACCATATCCTCCCCCTTTCTGGAAATCAGCATCCCCATCTGCTGAACTAGGCAGGAGCCTCGCATGGGTGGCTTCGTGAGCCACACTACACCCCAGATGTGCTTGGTTTGCCCAACACTGTTTTAAAGAAAATTCTTTTTTTTGCATTTTTGAAGGCCTGTCTCTACAGTTAGCCACAAGCCCCACTAGCCCTTACTGTCTTACATTCAGCTGCTTCCCCCATTACCTGCCTGGGTCCTCATATCCTAGTCTGTGAAATGGGGATATTAACACCTGTCTTCTAGTGTCGTTGAGATAGGCATGCCAAGTGTGTAACCCAATGCCTCTCTCTACACATGGAACAAAGAGAATGCTGGCTTTATTTGTTCCTCCTGTAATGAGACACTGAGGTAGACAGGAAAAGGCAGAAATCCAGAGGCTTGGAGTCTGGTGGCCCATGGCCCATGGCTTACTCCCTGTGTGGCCTTGGTACCGTCTCTAGGCCTCAGTTTCCCTGTCTGATTATTCCACAGGGATGATCATTTATGAAGCCAGCAAACATGGCTGCTAAGAGATCCTCATCAAGGTGAAACTGGAGTGTAGAGATAAAGCCCTCCACAAATATGAGACCTTGAAAGTCTGGGGATACCTGAATTGCCACTGCAGCTGGAGCCCATGTTTCTTCATGAAGCCACATGGATAAGCATCTTGTCCTACATGTGAACCACACTCTAAATTCACATCCACTGTGGTCTTCATCTTCCCCACAACCATGGGAGGGACGCAGGATAGGGAAGACAGGATCTGCGTTTTGCAGAAGGGAAACCAAGTGTCTAAAAGGATGACGTAGCCACCGGGGGGCCGCCGAGGCAGCACCTGACACTTGATCGTTCTAGCATCCGTTTTTCTGTTTCAGTTTTTCATCCAAAAATTCCCCCCACACACAAAAAGATAAAATACTTAGGAATAAATCTAACCAGAGATGTAAAAGATCTTTACAGAGAAAACGACAAGACACTACTGCAAGAAACTAAAAGAGACCCGCGTAAGTGGAAAAATAGACCTTGCTCATGGACAGGTGGACTCAACATAGTGAAAATGTCAATTCTACCCAAAGCAATCTACAGATACAATGCAATCCCGATACAAATTCCAGCAGCGTTTTTAAATGAGATAGAGAAACAAATCACCAACTTCATATGGAAAGGAAAGAGGCCCGGGATAAATAAAGCACTACTCAAGAAGAAGAACCAAGTGGGAGGCCTTACACTACCTGATTTTAGGACCTATTATACTGCCACGGTAGTCAAGACAGCCTGGTACTGGTACAGTAACAGATACACAGACCAATGGAACAGAGTTGAGAATCCAGATATAAACTCATCCACCTATGAGCAGCTAATATTTGACAAAGGCCCAAAGTCCATTAATTGGGGAAAAGACAGTCTCTTTAACAAATGGTGCGGGCATAATTGGATATCTATATGCA
>NW_004443997.1:15178255-15181622 GCF_000243295.1 Trichechus manatus latirostris
AGAAACTGCCCTACCCGCCCCTCATCCCACCTTCAGCCAGATCAAAGAGGTGTGCGGAGCATCAGCTTGAGGGAGGAAAAATTCCTAAGAAGCAATTAAAGAAAGAGAGAGCTTGAAAGCAAAACTCAGAGCAGCCCAGGGTCCAGGGCACCGAGCTCCCTTACAAGCCTGGTACAGAGTCCGCATTCAGTGTGCACCAATGAAGGGCTGAGTGAAGGGCAAGCTCACAGCCATAAGCTCTTGGGGCTGCCTGGCAGCCGGCTGAACAGAGAGATGCGAATGGTTTCTGGGCCAGCAGAGCCAACTCTTCTAGGAAGCCCAGAGCAATGGCCCTGCCTGGGAGAGACCATGTTCTCCTGTCCATTTTAGAGACAGGAACACTGAGGGTTTGAGACGGTGGTAGCCCAGAAGGTGACTCCCTCTTCCCAGGGGTCCACTGCTTGGGTTCTTGAACACAGAGGGACCAGGAGGAACGCCCACCCATGGTAAACACCTGGTCTCCACACGTGCAGGCGCCAACCTCCACAGTTGGAGGACTGTGGTCCTTCCCTGCCCAGCACCAGCCCCCTTCCTAGAGGGCCCTCTAGGAGGTTACATCAGCTGAGCACTTGGCCCCTGGGCTTTCTCTAGTTAAGGTTCTTCTGGGTCACAGTCCTGGTTCTAAGCACCAAAGGACAAAAATACCAGACCCCTCCCCACCCTTCACCGTGACAAAGTGTTCTTCGTGGGCAGATACCCCAAAAACGCCACTCCTGGGGTGTGCTGTCACTTGGAGGGAGTAGACAAATGCTTGGCAAGACTCACAAACATGCACACCTAGATGCACACAGACACATCCACATTCCTCCTCCTCGGATCGAATCCCCTAGGAGAGCTGGTGGGGAGGCCAAAGGACCATCTGGGATGGTCAGAAACCCAGAGCTGCTAGATCTCAGGGAGCAAGGTGCCCCCCCACACATCGAGGACACCCAGCCTCGTGCCCCAGCATCGCCCCCGCAGGGCTGGGGGCTTGGTCCTTCAACTCTGAGAGGCAGCAGCTCCAAGGCCATGCTGAAGACTTGTTAGACGGCCGGACCCTCCCTCCCTCCCAGCTCCCTGCCCACCACGATGTCTTACTTCTTTACTTTCGGGTACTTCATCTCGGCAATGGCATTGGTGGCCTCCGTCTGCTTCTCCTTCAAGTGCTGGGGCCACATGTTGTCCACCCAGTCCACCAGGTCAATCTGAAAGCCACATCACCATCAGCGCGCTCTGCCTCCTGCAGCCCCAGCCGGAAACAAACACCCTCTTTTGCCCTGGGGAGACTCTAGCTGTCCTTAAGCTGGTCTCCCTCATCTCCTGGCCCCTTCCTCCAGCCTCAGCCAGCATTTAAACCAAAACCCTGCTCCCGAGATGCCCAACACCCGTCCTCCAGGGGCTAGCCTGGGCCAGAGCACTGGGGGCCCACGGGAAAGGAGGCGAGGCTGGAGGGAGAGGGAGGGGCCGCAACCAGGGCCTACCACGGTCGGACGCTTGACCAGGTGCTCCAGCTTGGTGTGGCTGAACTCCAGGCTGATGACATTGTACAGCTTGTCCCGCTGCGCCTCGGGCGTCTCGTAGTAACGTACAAACTGAGACATGCTCATCTCTGTGCCCTTCTGGGTGTTGACGTCCATCACATCCACCAGCCGCCGGCTCCCTGTGGGGAGAATCCGCTCACTGGGGGCTGCTGAGGAGGACCCCCCCACAAAACCTGCTCCTTCTCCAGGGTTCCCATACTCCTCACCCCATTCCATGTCTGTTCAATGACCTCACACTCTGGACTTTCCTTACTGAACCGCTCTCCAGTCCATCTGCTTCCTTCCATCCCCACTGCCTCCAGTCTAGCCCTACTCACCATTAGTGCCGTGGAGCACTGGTTTAGGACTCAGCTGCTAACTGAAAGGTCAGCAGTTCAAACCCACCAGCCGCCTCATGGGAGAAAAGGCCTGCTCATCTGGTAGCATAAAGATTACAGCCTAGGAAACCCTAGGCTCCATCCTATACTGTTCTATAGGGTTGCTATGAGTCGAAATTGACTCACAACAAAGACGACCTCAAGAGCGTCCCACGGGTTCTCCAGACTGCCCCCTCCTGTCCATCCTCCACACTGCAGCCAGGGTGAACATTCTAAAACACGCTCTCTAAAACAGGGACACTTCTCTTTCTGTATAAGACCTTCTATGGCTCCCCATTGCCTACTGAAGATTCCCTTAGCACGGCACTCAAGACTCTTCTGTTTATTCACAGCACCAGAATAGTACTAGAAACACTGGGGCCACAGTGGTTAAGAGCTACGGCTGCTAACCAAAAGGTCGGCGGTTCGAACCCACTAGGCGCTCCTTGGAAACTGTATGGGATAGTTCTACTCTGTCCTATAGGACCCTACAGGGTCACTAGAGTCAGAACCGACTTGACAGCAATGGTTTTTTTTTTTTTTTTTTTCCGGAATAGTACTTAACACTGTAGCTAGTTAGCTGTTTAAAAGTCTCCCTCTCTAGTTTGTAAATCCAGAAGTTACTTGATCTCTGTGAGTATTAATTCTCTGTGGCCAAGCACCTGACACAGATTATCTCATTTTCAGTTGATCATGGTAATAGCTCTGCAAGGTAGAAGCCCTCTCAATTATACCCATTAGATGGATGAGGAACTGAGGCCTGGAGAACTAACTTGCCCCTAAATGGTCAGTTAGTGAGCACCAGAGCTGGGATTTGAATCCAACTCCATCTTATGCCAGAGCCCAGGTTCTTATCCCCCTGCATTACTGAATCTTGATCACATGCTAAGGTCAAAAAATGATGCCCAGCTCTGGTGGAGCGCTCTGTGCCCCAGGGATCCTGTATGGCTGGAGAGGGAAGCAGCCTGGTTTTTCCTTCGGGAGTTTAGATCCACCAGGGGGCATCCCTGGTCTTTGCTAGAAATTCTGGCCAGGATCTCAGCAGGGCTGGCTGGGCTTCTTGGAACAGGTGGGCTCAGCTCAGCTTTCCTGAGAAGGCCACCTGGCAGATAATATGCTGCCAGGTTAGAATGGGGAGGGGACAGGGTGGGGGGAATTGGGCCCCCAACCCCCCACTTCTCTGATCTCCACCTCTCCTCCCCTCCAGACTCTGGTCACCATCATGTCTGGAAGCCTTCCCCTCTCCCACCCCTCCAAACTCCACTGCTTCTGCCCCTGAGAAAAATAGTGTTTGGTCCACAGATCCAAAGATGGGATTTCCCAATGCCATCAAGTCGATTCTGACTCATGGTGACCCCCTGAGTTACAGAGCAGAACTGCCCCACAGGGTTTCCAAGGCTGTAATCTTTACAGAAGCAGACTGCGACATCTTTCTGCCACAGAGTGGCTGGT
>NW_004443997.1:15184150-15185569 GCF_000243295.1 Trichechus manatus latirostris
AATCAACCCCAGACTACTGGGGTACATAGAGCCACAAAGCTCAAGAGCTCTGGCCACAGTTCTTGCAAAAAGTTCCAAGCAGCCTTCACATAACTTGCTCTACCTGCCTCTTCCTTCCCCTATTACACAGTTGACCTAGTAGCTTCGCAAAGAGAAAACTACCATCTACGGATACCATTTTATCCTAGATTTCTTCGTCCATGTATGTCTTGTCTTTCTGCCCTACTACTCCGTAAGCCGCGTGACAGGAGGAATCCTGTCAGTCTTGCTCACTACCCTATCCCAAGCATTTAGAATGGAGCTTGGCACATGAGAGGAGCTCAGTAGATATTTGTTAAATGAATAAATGATGAATGTTGGATATTGTCCATGTGTCCTGTTCATGATGTGACATAAGAATTCACAAATAAATGACCTAGGGTTGCCTGTGAATGGGTGTCTTAGTCATCTAGTGTTGCTATAACAGAAATTCCACAAGTGGATGGCTTTAACAGAAATTTATTCTCTCATAATCTAGGAGAAGTCTGAATTCAGGGCACCAGCTCCCAGGGAAGCCTTTCTCTCTCTGTCAGTTCTGGGGGAAGGTCACTGTCATCAGTCTTGCCCTGGTCTAGGAGCTTCACAGCACAGGGACCCCAGGTCTAAAGGAAGCAATCCACTCCTGGAGCTTCTTTCTTGGTGGTGTGAGGTCCCTTTCCTCTCTGCTCAATTCTCTCTTTTATCTCTCAAAAGAGATTGACTCAAGATACAAACTAATCTTGTAGACTGAGTCCTACCCCGTTAACATAACTGCCTCTAATCCTGCCTCATTGACATCATAGAGATTAGGATTTACAACACATAGGATAACCATATCAGATCACGAAATGGTGGACAACCACACAATACTGGATACCATGGCCTAGCCAAGATGATACACATTTTTGGGGGACACAATTCAATCCATAACAGTAGGGATGTGTAACCGGCCCTACAATAGGGAAGATGAACCTCCACCTGGGAAACGCCTCGTAGTCCTGAGTAGTCAGGAGCCCTGATGCTGGGGCAACCATCGCTGAACACACAAGGAGTGTGTTCACAGCACAGGGTGGGAGGCGGTTTTTACTTTCTTGAGCACCCATCAGGCCTTCCAGTCCTCCCATCCCAATCCCTGGGGCTCCTTAAGCACCCCCACTTCCCTCTGCTTCTCTGCAGCTTCCTGCAGCCAGGGAGGCTAATCTGAAGCAACGCAGGGGGACTCCTAGCCCTCCCGAAGTCCCTCCTGAGGGTTGTCCTTCAGCCAAACATTAGACAGGCCCATAAAACAAAAAGATACTAAATGGGCATACCAGCCCAGAGGCCAGGACAAGAAGGCAGGAGGGGACAGGAAAGTTGATAATGGGGAACACAAGGTAGAGAAGGGGAGAGTGTTGACACATC
>NW_004443997.1:15185896-15202964 GCF_000243295.1 Trichechus manatus latirostris
AGAAGAAAGAACGTATCAGTCTTAAAAGGAATACAACCAGAATGCTACTTAGAGGCAAGGACAGCAAGACTTCGTCTTCCTTACCTTGGATATTTCACCAGGAAAGAGCAATCACTAGGAAAAGACATCCTGTTTGGTAAAGTAGAGGGTTAGTGAAAATGAGGGAAACCCTCAATGAAATGGATTGACACAACAGCCTCAACAATGGACTCCAACATACCAACGAAATGGCGCAGGACTGGGCAACGTTTTCTTCTGTTCTACATAATGTCGCCATGAGACAGAGCTGAGTCAATGGTAACTCACAACAATGAACTAATGGAGCAAGGCACTGAGCGTCAGTGCTGCTAACACGAGAGAGAGAAGACCTGATATCATGTACCTCCTGATAGAAGAACAGAACACCATCTGTGAAGTAGTCTTGCCAGAAATAATAAACGTGTATGTGTTGTTGTTGGGTGCTGTTGAGTACATTCCGACTCATAGCAACCCCATGTGTTACACAGTAGAATTGCCCCATAAGGTTTTCTTGGCTGTAGTCTTTACAGAAGCAGGTCACCAGGCCTTTCTTCCACGTCACCACTGGTGGGTTTGATCCACCAATCTTTCAGTTAGCAGCCGAGTATTTAACTGCTGTGCCACCAGGGGTGGGGGGACCCTGAATATGATTCAACATGTAGACCCAACTACCAATTGACAGGAAATACAAGGGACAGAGAAACACATTCAACTACTCCAAAAGTATGTCATTGGCAAAATCCCACAAAGGAGAACTCTACAGGTCAAACAATTCCATTCCTTTGGGTTGGAGGAAAAACCCAGAGATTAAAAAAGGCTTGAAGGCATATCAACCAATCACAATGTATGGTCCTTATTTACATTCTGTCTCATACAACTATCAAAAAAGAAGAAAGTAACATTTATAAGATATATGCAACATCAAGAAATTGGAAGGAGGAACAGGACATTTGCTGATATTAAGAAATTCTAAGACGAGAAGGCAGGAAGGGACAGGAACACTGGACGAATGGACACAGAGAAGCCGGGGTGGAAAGGCGAAGAGTGCTGACGCATTGTGGGACTGCAACCAATGTCAAAAAACAATTTGTGTATAAATTTTCGAGTAAGAAACTAATTTGTGCTGTAAATTTTCATCTAAAGCACAATTAAATTTAAAAAAAAAAAGAAATAAAGTTTTTTAAAAATTAGGTGTGATAATGGTATAGTAATTATGTTTTCAAAAATTCCGTATCTTTAGAACAACATAGCGGACAATTTAGGGATGAAATGGTATGATGTCTGGATATGCTTCAAATACTGCAGGAGAGGAGGACACGGATGAGGATAGAGATGGGAAAAGACTGGCCATGGACTCATGGGTGCTGGGGCTGGGTGATGGGTACGTGGGAGTTCATCGTATTATCTGTCTACTTCTGCTAATATTAGGAGTCCCTGGCTGGTGCAAATGCTAACCAAGAGGCTGAGGTTCAAGTCCACCCAGAGGTGTGAGATGCCTTGGAAGAAAGGCAAGGCAATCTACTTCCAAAAAAATCAGCCACTGAAAACCCAGTGGAGACAGTTCGACTTTGACACACTTGAGGTCGCCATGAAGTCAGAGTCAACTCTATGGCAACTGATTTTTTTGTTACTATTTAAAATTCTCTGCAATAAAAAAAAAAAAAAATTCTTTCTTTTATATCTGGTATTTACTAGCTCTGATCTGGCTTCAGAAAACTCACTTGACTTTTCCAAACTTGGAGGGTCTTCATTTGTAAAACAAGCCCATACATGGTAGAGTCTGTAATGCACTTCGTCGCTACCCACCAAGCAGGTCTGAGATGTGGAAAGAGCCGTGAGGTTCTGAACACGGGCGAGGAAGTGCTCCCAACAGGCAGTGAGAGAAAAGGCGCTCCTTCCCCGTGTGGGACTGCGCAGCACCACAGGCCCCACCTGGAGACAAAGGGCTCTTTTCCCCTCACTTGAGTCCCTGGGTGGTGGTGTGAACAGTTAAAGCACTCGGCTGCTAACTGAAAGGCTGGCGGTTTAAATCCACCCAAAGATGCCTCGAAAGAAAATCCTGATGATCTACTTCCGAAAAATCAGCCATTGAAAACCCTAGGGAGCACAGCTCTACTCTGACACACATGGGGTCGCCATGAGTCAGAACCCACTTGATAGCAACTGGTTACTGGTTGAAGACCCAGATTTGGGGTGCAGTGAACGACTTCTGTCTTGCTCAGCCGGGGCCCAGGGAAAGCCACGGCATGAACCGTGGATACGTCAGTGGCACTGGGACGGTGAGGGCCAAGAGCTCTGGACTGAGTTCCAGTCCCAGCAGCTCCAAAAGGTGGTCCCTGGGCCAAGCCACTGACCCCACTCTAGGCCTCTGTCACCTCGTGTGTAAAGAGAGGAAAAATTCACCGTTCTCTTTCTTCGCCACAGAACACTTTCTTCAAACAAAAGCTTTGCCGGGTGCCGAATACGTAAGTAAACACAAGCAGCTTGGCCTGAAGCAGGAGACAGAGGGGCCGAGAACTCAGACCTGAAGTCCTGGGAGTCCCCCCTGAAAACCCCGGGGTCAGGTCACATCAGGTCCTTTTCCAGGGCCGACACACTGGTTTTCAGTCAAGTTCCTGCATGCTCAGATCATTTCCCTTCCATACGAGCCAGGGGGACGTGGAGGGGGGCAAGAGACCAAGAGGCCTGCCCAAGGGGTCACTGGGGACACTTGGGGCCTGCCAGCCCTTTTGGCCTTAGCTCGGAGATTAAGAATTAGCACTCCATCTTCTCAGGTTCCAGGGCTGATCCGCCACCCACAGCAAATGCGAGCTGGGCATGAGTGCCCGTCTTGGACAGAAGCTCAGCACGGGGAGGAGGCAGCGGCCCAAAGGGACAGGTCAGTGCTAAGATTGGAATGTGGCCCTCCAAGCTGTGGGGAGCAGCCGCCCCTGGAGCAGCTGACAGGGACAAGCTGCCTTTCGGAATCTGCAAGGGATCCACAGAGCAGGACCCCACCAGCTCCTGAAGTCAATGGGTTGCAGGAGAAATTTTCCACGTCGGAGGGTGTCTGGCATTCCTAAGTAGGCCAGCAGCCCGAGCTCCGCACAGCCTCCCCTCCCTCCTCCCCCATCCCCACCTCCCGTCCCCTCCCCAGGCTCACTGCTTCTCTGGGCTTATAGGCTGCACGCACGTCCGACGAACTCCAGCTGCAGAAACTCATCGCGGCCCGTGGCCCTTGCTTTGAAGGCTCCATCGGTCAGCTCCAAGAGCCATGGGCTTGGAGCCAGGAAGAGGCCGTTGAAAGTCACCTTGAAGGCTAATATGAAGCACACACAGGCACTGACCCCAACTCCCCCCGAGCCCCGTGCTTCAGAAAGTGCACAGGCCTGTCCTACATCATAGTTTCGGAATCTTCTCTACCATCCTCCAGTTTCTGGACCGATTTTTATTCTGCTCCTTGGGAGTACGTCCTTATCCATCTCACAGAGGAAGCGTGTATTAGCAAAAGCACTGGCCACAAGTTCAAATCTCACTCCATGACTTCCTAGCAGTGAGGCCCTGGGTACGTTCACGAGCCTCTCTGGGCCTCAGTCTCCTCATCTGTAAAGTGGAGAGAAGACAACCTGCCCTACCAACCTGACACAATGATCGAAAGCACTTTGTAAACTTAAAAGCAAGGGTCCTAGGGAAATCTAGAGACAGAGAGAGAGTAGATTAGTTTGGTGGGTCAGTGGTATAATTCTCGCCTTCCATGCAGGAAACCCAGGGTCGATTCTCGACCAATGCACCTCAGGCACGGCCACCACCCTGTCAGTGGAAGCTTGCACGTTGCTATGATGCTGAACAGGTTTCCGCAGGGCCTCAGACTAAGGTGGCCTAGGAAGAAAGGCCGGGGGATCTATCTCCGAAAATCAGCCAATGAATATGCTACGGGCGTCCAATTCAAAAACGACCACAGGGACGATGCAGGAGCAGGCAGCAACGGGTTTTGTTATGCACGAGGTGGCCATGACCCAGGGGCTGACTCGAGTGCAACTGACACCTGGGTTGGGGGGATGGGAGGATGAGGAGGACGGCTAACGAGTGCAGTGCTCCTTTGTGAGGTGACGAAAACGTTCAAAATTGCCTGGGGTAATGGTTGCACAACTCTGCCAAGGTACTAAAAACCACAGAAATACCCCATGCTAAAGGCACCCTGGTGGCCCAAGGTTAAGTGGTAAGCTGCTAACTACAAGGTTGACAGTTCAAACCCACCCAGCAGCTCCATGGAAGAGAGACCTGGCGATACGCTTCCATAAAGATTACAGCCCGGGAAACCCTGTGGGGCAGTTCTACTGTCACGTGGGGTCGCTGTGAGTCAGAATGGACCCCTGGGCACCTAACAGCAGCAATGGGTGGATTGTATGGTATGCGAATGTTATCTCAACAAAGCTGTAGGTAAGTAAATAAATAAGCAGGGGTCCTCTGGCGGAGGTTGGGCGCTAAGTCACTGCAGAACTTGGAACAAGCGTCTCCCCAGACCCAGGCCTATTTCCTCAGTGTGCACTAAGAGGACAGAGGAACAGGTCTCTGGGTTTTCCCTAAGGACTACTATCTTCAGGCTCCTTACCCTGGGTGCCTCTTTTCATTACCCTGGGGCAGATTCTGTCACGCTGGCTCTCCCCCGTGCTCTGGGCTCAAGACTCTGGCCCTCTGAGACAGATGGGCGTAAGAAGATAACAAACCCAGACTAGCAAACCAGGGCTAACCCCAACCAGGCAAGAAAATCAGAAAAGACACCAAGTCATCAACAGCCACAACAGCAAAGACTCCTGGACTAAGAGACTGAATATGGGCCACAGTGTCCTGCAGAAGTTACGAGAAAGAGCTCTAGGGCCAGACAGATTTGAATACAAAACTCAGCTCTTCTACAACCTAGCTATTTGGACTTACACAAGTCACTCTCAACATCAGTTTTGACATCTATTAAACTCAGTGATAATCAGGGTTTTATGTGGATTAGATGATATAATACAGCAGTCGTCCCTGGCTCATAGGTCCCTGGGTGGCGCAAACTGCCTGGGCTCGGCTGCTAACCCAACGGTTGGCAGTTCAAACCCACCAGGCGGCACTGCGGAAGAAATGTCTGGCGATCTGCTTCTGTAAAGATTATAGCCCAAAAAAACTCTATGGAGCTCAGTTCTACCCTGTAACACATGGGGTCACCGTGAGTCAGAATCACCTCGATGTCTGCGGGTCTCTCTCTCTTTCCCTGGCTCATAGTAAGATCTCATAATAAGATCTGGTAGCTGATGCTATCATCCATACTCCTGAGGAGCTACCCAACAGAGAAGTAATTTGCATTAGGAAAACAATGGGCAGTAGCAAGTAGTTTCCCTAGGCCTCTACCGCAATCCAGACTTTGATTTTGGAGCAGCAGTGCTTCCAGAAGAAAGGAGATGGAACAAATCAGTGTTCATTGTGCTTGAAGAGAAAACACAGCAGAGGACGAAACTATTGACCACCCCATCGTGAAGCCCTCCTCCTGGGGCCCACGATCCTCCCGGGGCCCATGATCCTCAGCACTCCTGACTTCCTACCTCTGCCCCTTCTTCCACCTCTAACCATCCTGCCAGAGGGATGTCTTCCCACCTGCCTGTCCAACCCTGACTTCCCTCCTGAGCTCAAATTCAGTGTGGCCAGAATGGAACTCATCTCCCCCTCACGCAAGCCTGCTTTTCCTCTGGGGTTCTGTTAGAAGCATCAGCTGCTCTTGCTGCTAAGATTCAGACCCACATGTAAGTTCTATTCTCTGATGTACACCGTCTACTGTCTGCACAACCCAGGCAAGTCACTACTCTCCAGGCCTCGGTTCTTCCCATCTGCAAAGTGGGAAAACAGGACTAGAGAGCTCTAAGAACTATTCCAGGGTTTAAAAAACAAACAGTCTACAATTTTAAACAAGTTTAAACAAGGTTGAAGGTTCCTCAAAAAGTTAAATATAGACTCACCGTATGACGCAGCAAGCACACTCCTAAGTATAAACTCAAAATAACTGAAAGCAGGAATACAAACAGATACTTGTACACCAGTGGTCACTACAGCATTACCCACAACAGCCAAAAGGTGGAAGCAACCTAAATATCTATCAATAAATAAATAGGTGACAAAATGCCATACCATAAAGAAAATGAAGGCCTAATGCCGTACAGAGAAACAGAGGCCCACAACACGGATAAACTTGGAAAACATGATGCCGAGTGACATCAGTCAGTCACAAAAGGACAAGTATTGTATGACTCCACTTATATGAAATATCTAGAAGGGGCAAATGCATAGAGACCAAAGCTTATTATGGTTATCAGGGTTGGAAGGAGCCCTGACGGTACAGTGGTTAACCGCTGGGCAGCTAACTGAAAGGGCAGCGTTTTGAACCCACCAGTCTGCTTCTATAAAAATTACAGCCTTGGAAACCCTATGGGACAGTTCTACTCTGTCCTATAGGGTCGTTATGAGTTGAAGTTGACTCGACTGGCAACGGGTTTGGTTTTGGTTTACCAGCGGTAGGAGGAAGGGGAAGGAGGGATCATCACTTAGGGGCCACTGAGTGTCTGTGAGAGTGATGGAAAAATTCAGAAACGGATAGCGGTGACTGTTACACAACATGGTGAATGTAATTTCTGTCACTGAATTGTATGTATAAAATATGTTGCAATGGCAAATGTTTTGTTACATATATTTTTATCAAGAAAAAAAAAAGTTAGAGTAATGAAGACAAGACAGACATGGCAATAAATTTGTAATCTTTGATTGCACGCTGGATTGAAAGCCAAACCAAAACCAAACTGCCATAAAAGGACACGCTGGGGACAACTAGTAAATCTAAACCTGGACTGTCTATTACATATTAGTATTATTATTGACGTTAAGCGTCCTGAGTGTGACCACTGTGTTGAGACTACGGAGGAGAATGCCCTTGTTGCTAGGAGAGGCCTGCTGAAGCATTTAGGGCTAAAGTGTTTATGGGGTTTTCATATTATCATGGTGTCTGCAACAAACTCTCAAATCATTTGGCAAACGTGTATGTGTGTATTTGTGTGTGTGTAGAGATGTAGAGAATAAACATAACAAAATGTTAACAATTGGAAGTCTAGGTCAAGGCCATATGTGGGTGTTCCTTGTACTATTACTGCAATTTTTCTTAGGTTTGAAACTTTTCAAAATAAAAAGTTGGGGGAAAAACATTCTTCTTCCGTGCGTCACAGGATCTTGTAAATATCCAAAGGAGTAAAGGAAGTCGAAGAACTTTTAAAAGTGTACTGTGAATGGAGGTCCCAGCCAATGCGATAAGGCAAGAAAAATAAATGAGACAGCATAAAGATTGGAAAGGAAAAAATAAACCTGTCATTGCTAGCAGATGAGATAACTGTTTAACTTAAAAAGATACCCTTTATAATAACAACCCAAAAAAATAAAATGCCTAGGCATAAATCTCAAGATCTATACAAATCCTCTACAACAAAAAACTACAAATGAATGAAGGAGCATGCCATGTGCATTAATTAGAAAACTCAATATTATAGAAATGACAATTTCCCTAACTGATTCACAGAATCAACATAGCAGTCTAGTCAAAATCATAGCTGGCTTTTTTAAACGACTGATTAACTGATTCTACAATTCATATGGAAATACAAAGGTAATCTTGAAAAAAACAAAGTATAGGACTTTATCAGATAGCAAGTGCTATTGTAAAGTTAATTAAGACAGTAAGGCATTAGCTTCAGGGCAGGCAAACTGACCAATGGAACAGACTGGAGCATCCAGAAACAGACCTACTCAAATGCAGTCATCCAATTTATGGAAAAGACAACCCTGCAGTGCCCTGAAGAGAGAGGATGGTATTTTAAATAAATACGCTGGGTCAACCCCATATCCATATAGGAAAGAAAAAAAAAAACTTGATCCCTATCTCACACCAAACACAAAAATCAACTCCAGAAGAACAACAGATCAACTGTAAGTTAAAAAATATAAAACCTTTTAAGAGAAACATACAAACATCTTCATACTTAACCCAAACCCACTGCCGTGGAGTTGATTCCAACTCACAGTGACCCTATAGGACAGAGTAGAACCGCCCCATAGAGTCTCCAAGGAGCAGCTGGTGGATTTGAACTGTTGACCTTTTGGTTAGCAGCCAAACTCAACTACTGTACCACCAGGGCTCCTCACAACCTTGGGAGTAGGTAAAAATTTCTTAAGCACGACACAAAAAGAACGAATGGACTAAAAAGAGCAAAATGATCTATTTGAGAAGTAGGAACTTCTGTTTATTCAAAGGCACCTTAAAGATTATGAAAAGACAACACACAAAGTGGGAGATTTTTGGAACATGTGTATCCAACAAAGGAATCATATCCAAGGTATATAAAGAACTCATAATTAATAAGAGGCAATAATCTTTAAACTTTAAACCAAAACTATCTCCTGAAATCTTCTTAAAACCAAACAATAGTTTAGCTTAACTAGCAAAAAATGTCTGCCTTGAGCGTTATGCTCTTTTAAGAACTATCTATATGAGATCAAATTAACAGCAACTTGAAGGATTAGATAGGAACCTTAGGGTACAGTGAGTTCACGTTAATGGGGGAGGAACAACTCAGAAAAGGAGGGTGAGAATGGCTCCACAACTCGAAGAATGTAATCAATGTCACTGAATTGTAAGTGTAAAAATTGTTGACTTGGTGTATGTTCTGCTGTGTATATTCTCAACAACAACAAAAATAAAAGAGATAAAATGAAAGAGAAAGAAAATACTCATGGTAAGAGTATTCCAGGCACCCCTCAAATTTTCAGAGTACCTTACAATACTTTACAAAGCACTTTAATATTCATCATTCCAGTTGATCATCACAGAAATGCCAGGAGAGACACAGGGCAGGTATGACTGCTCCCAGTTTGCCATTCTAGGCTTTTTGAGAGCTGGAGAGGCTGTCAGAGGCCATATAATAGGATCCCTTGCTTCTGCGATGAGAATGAGATTCAAGCGAACAGAGAGGCAGCTTGGACACAACCAGAGCCTAAGAGATGGTTCCACAACAGCCCCAGGTGGGCAACATCTGCCCTTCTTTTTACCTGAGGAAAGCCACAGATATTGACGAAGGTTGTGGTATTGCCTGAAACCCAAACTTGAGAATCTGGCTTTAAATCCCTGAACATAAAGAGAATCTCATCAGATCCATGCCCTGCCTTATTATGGGTTGAATTGTGACCCCCTAAAAATATGAAGTGCTAACCCCTAGTACCTGTAAATATGACCTTATTTGGAAACAGCCTCTTTGCCGATATAATTAGTGAACATGAGGTCATACTGGAGGAGGGTGGGCCCTCATCCAATGACTGGTGTCCTTATAGAAAGAGAAGACACACAGAAGGAAGACAACCCCGTGAAGACAGAGGCAGAGACTGGAGTGATGCTGCCACAAGCCAAGGAATGCCTGAGGCCATCAGAAGATAGAAGCATGGAAGGATTCCTCCCCTAGAGCCTTTGAGAGCATGGCCCCATCAGCACCTTAATTTCCGGCTTCCAGTCTCCAGAACTGTGAGAGAACAAGTTTCTGTTGTTTGAAGCCACCCACTTTGTGGTACTTTGTAATGGCAGTCCTAGGAACTAATACGTGCCCTTATAATGAATAATGGAGACCATTTATTGAGCACCCATCATCCGGCATAAGCATTCCTTCATTCATTCCCTTATACAGTCCTTCTTTGAGGCAGATTCTGTTAGTACCTCCATTTTGCAGATGAGGAAACGGAGGCTTAGGCAGGTCAAGTAGTTTACCCCAAATCACTAAGGAAGCAATAGCGTTAGGCTGCGAACTAGAAGTGTCCAATACCAAAGGCTGGGCCTGGGGTTTGAGGCATCAAGCCAAGCTGCTTGTGCCAAGACCTGATTTAAAGGATGCATCACTCCATTTTCCGTCCACTGCTGGAATAGTTTGTCCCCTTCTGCTCTGATGTTTCACTTCCTTCAGCATTTCTAGAATCTACCTTGAAAAAAAAACTCTCTTGAGCAAGCCCTCGCCAATTAAATCAGATCCTTCTATCTGTCATCAGCACCATCCCATTTTAGCCAACCAGTCCTCTCTTCTGAGTATTTACACACTTTTGGGTCAATTATTAGTTTGGATCATTTGGTGGTACCTCCCAATCAGCTTTATCCTCCTTTATCCTGTGTGTCCTCAGAACTGGCTTTTATGAAACTTAAATCAATCACCTACTTCACCACCGCTACCAGTACCAATTGCCGTCAAGTCGATTCCAACTCATGACAACCCCACGTGTCTCAGAGTAGAACTTTGCTCCACAGGCTTTTCTTTTTTTTTTTTTGTTTATGTTGTAGTTTAAATGAAGTTTACTTTTCAAGTCAGTCTCATCCACAGGGTCTTCAATGGCTGTGATCTTTTGGAAGTAAATCCCCAAGCCTTTCCTCCCAGGCACCTCTGGGTCAATTCAAACCACCGACCTTTTAGTTAGTAGCTGAGCACTTAACCAACTGCGCCGTCCAGGGACTCCTTGGGCAATGTCATTGCTGTTAGGTGCCTTCGAGTAGATTCCAACTCATAGCGACTCTATGTGCAACAGAACGAAACACTGCCTGGTTCTGCGCTGCCATGGTTTGAATTATGTCCCCCAAAAAATGTAACGATTTGGCTGGGCCGTGATCCCCAAAATTGTGTGGTTGGCCTCCATTCTGTGATTGTAATTTTATGTTAAAGAGGATTAAGCTGGGATTGTAACACCACCCTTACCCAGGTCATATTCCTGATCCAGTGTAAAGGGAGTTCCCTAGGGTGTGGCCTACACCACCTTTCACCTTACAAGAGATAAAAGGAAAGGGAAGAAAGCGCAGGGGTGGGGGGTGGGGGGTGGACCTCATATCATCAAGAAAGAAGCACCGAGAGCAGAGGACGTCCTTTGGACCTGAGGTTCCTGCACAGAGAAGCGCCTAGTCTGGGTGAACATTGATAAAAGGCTGACAGAAAGAGAAAGCCCTCCCTTGGAGCTGAGGCCCTGAATTTGGACTTTTAGCCTACTTTACTATAAGGAAATAAACTTCTCTTTGTTAAAACCATCCACTCGTGGTATTTCTGTTAGAGCAGCACTAGATGATTAAGACATGCGACATCCTCACAATCCTTGCTATGTTTGAGCCCACTGGTACAGCCACTGTGTTAATTCATCTCGCTGAGGGTCTTTCTCTTTTTCGCTGACCCTCTACTTTACCAAGCATGATGTCCTTCTCTAGGGACTAGTCCCTCCTGATAACATGCCCAAAGTATGTGAGACAAAGTCTTGCCATCCTTGCTTCTAATGAGCATTCTGCCTATATATACTTCTTCCAAAGACAGATTTGTTCGTTCTTCTGGCAGTCCATGGTATATTCAATATTCTTCGCCAATACCATAATGCAAAGCCATCAATTCTTCTTTGGTCTTCCTTATCGTCCAGCTTTCTCATGCACATGAGGTGACTGAAAATACCATGGCTTGGGTAGGCCCACGTTACTTCTGAAAGTGACATCTTTCCTTTTTCACACTTTAAAGAGATCTCTTGTAGCAGTTTTGCCCAATGCAATGCGTCATCTGATTTCATGACTGCTGTTTCCATGGGCGTTGACTGTGGACCCAAGCAAAATGAAATCCTTCACAACTTCAATCTTTTCTCCGTTTATCACGATGCTGCTTATTGGTTGAGTTGTGAGGATTTTTGTTTTATTTATGTTCAGGTGTAATCCATACTGATGGCTGCAGTCCTTGATCTTCGCCAATAAGCCTTGGGCAATTGAACCAAAAAACCCATTGCTGTTGAGTCAATTCTGCCTCGTAGCGACCATATAGGACAGGGTAGAACTGCCCCATAGAGTTTCCAAGGAGGAACCATAGTGGCACAGTGATTAAGCACTCGGCTGTGAACCAAAAGGTCAGCGATTGGAACCCACCAGCTGCTTCAAGGGAGAAAGATGTGGCAGTCAGCTTCTGTAGAGAGTACAGCCTTGGAAACCCTGTGGGGCAGTTCTACTCTTCACAAGAGGTCGCTACAAGTGGGAATAGACACGCTGGCAATGTGTTTGGGTTTCAGAATCTTTATGGAAGCAGACTAACACGTCTTTCTGTCATGCAGCGGCTAGTCGGTTCGAACCTTAGACCTTTCAGTTAGCAGCCGAGTACTCTAACCAGTACACCATCACAACCCCTTTCACCCTCCCTAGCGTGACTATCATTAAAAAAACAAAAACTGAAAATAAAAAGTATACGCAAAAATGTGCAGAAATTGGAACCCTCATGCATTGCTGGTGGGAAAGCAAAATAGTACAGCCACTGTGGAGAACAGTGTGGTGGTTCCTCCAAAGGTTAAACATAAGAATTACCCCGTTGTTATCGTTACGTGTCATCAGGTCGGCTCTGACTCATGGCAATTCGATTATGTACAACAGAACGAAACACTGCCCGGGCCTGTGCCATCCTCACAACTGTTGCTCTATTTGAGCCCACTGTAGCCACAGTGTCAATTCATCTCACTGAGGGTCTTCCTCTCTTTCGATGACCCTCTACTTTATCAAGAATGACGTCCTTCTCCAGGGACCGGTCCCTCCTGATAACATGTCCACATTTCCTGAGACTTGCCAAACTTACTTCTAAGGAGCACTCTGGCTGTACTTCTTCCAAGACAGATTTGTTCGTTCTTCTGGCAGTCCCTGGTATAGTCAATATTCTTCACCAGCACCATAATTCAAAGGCATCAATTCTTCTTTGGTCTTTCTTATTCACTGCCCATGCTTTCGCATGCATGAGGCAACTGAAAATGCCATGGCTTGGGTCAGGCACACCTTAGTCCTCAAAGTGGTATCTTTGCTTTTTTACACTTTAAAGAGGTCTTTTGCAGCAGATATGCCCAATAACTGCTGCTTCTATGGACGTTCATTGTGGATCCAAATAAAATGAAATCCTTGACAACTTCAATCTTTTCTCCATTTATCATGATGTTGCTTATTGGTCTAGTTTCGGGAATTTTTGTTTTCTTTATCTTGAGGTGTAATCCACAGTGAAAACAGTAGTGTTTGATCTTCATCAGTAAGTGCTTCAAGTTCTCTCCACTTTCAGCAAGCAAGGTTGTGTCATCTGCATATCACTGGTTGTTAATAAGTCTTCCTCCAATCCTGATGCCGTGTTCTTCTTCATATAGTCCAGCTTCTCAGAGTATCTGCTCAGCATACAGACGGAATAAGTATGGTGAAAGGATACAGTCCTGATGCACACCTTTCCTGACTTTAAACCATGCAGCTTCTCCTTGCTCTATGTACAGGTTCTGCAGGAACACAATTAAGTGTTCTGGAATTCCCATTCTTTGCATTGTTATCCATAATTTGTTATGGTCCACACAACCGAATGCCTTTACATAGTCAATAAAATACAGGTAAACATCTTTCTGGTATTCTCCGCTTTCAGCCAAGATCCATCAGACATCAGCAATGTATCCCTTGTTCCACGTCTTCTTCTGAATCCAGCTTGAATTTCTGGCCATTCCCGGTTGATGTACTGCTGCAACTGTTTTTGAATTACCTTCAGCAAAATTTTACTTGCATGTGATATTAGTGACATAGTTCGATAATTTCCACATTCCGTGGGATCACCTTTCTTTGGAATGGGCACGAATATGGATCTCTTCCAGTTCGTTGGCCAGGTAAGCTGTCTTCCTAATTTCCTGGCATAGATGAGTGAGCACTTCCAGCGTTGCATCTGTTTGCTGAAACATCTCAGTTGGTATTCTGTCAAATCCTGGAGACTTGTTTTTCGCCAACACCTTCAGTGCAGCTTGGACTTCTTTCTTCAGTACCATAGGTTCTTGATCACATGCTACCTCCTGAAATGGCTGAACATCGATCAATTCTTTTTGGTACAGTGACTCTGTGTATTCCTTCCATCTTCCCTTGATGCTTCCTGTATTGTTCAATATCTTCCCCACAGGATCCTTCAAAATTGCAACTTGAGGCTTGAATTTTTTCTTCAGTTCTTTCAGCTTGAGAAATGTCAAACATGATCTTCCCTTTTGGTTTTTGTCATGGATTGAACTGTGTCCCCCAGAAATACATGTAGCAATTTGGCTAGGCCATGATTCCCAATATTGTGTGGTTGTCATCTGGTGTGATTTTCCTGTGTTGTAAATCCTGCCTCTATGATGTTAATGAGGGGGGACAGGCGGCAGTTGTATTAGTGAGGCAGGACTCAGTCTACAGGGTTGGACTGTGTCTTGAGCCGATCTCTTTTGAGATCTAAAAGAGAGGAAGCAGCAGAGAGAAAGAGGGACCTCATACCACAAAAAAGCATCGCTGAAAGCAGAGCACATCCTTTGGACCCAGGGTTCCTGTGCAGAGAAGCTCCTAGTCCAGGGGAAGATTGATGAAAAGGACCTTCCTCCAGAGACAACAGAGAAAGAAAGCCTTCCTCTGGAGCTGACACCCTGAATTTGTACTTCTAACCTACCAGACTGTGAGAAAATAAATTTTTCTTTGTTAAAGCCATCCACTTGTGATACTTCTGTTATAGCAGCACTAGATAACCAAGACAGTTTTCTAACTCCAGGTCTTTGAGTTACCATATAACCCAGCAATTCCATTTCTAGGTTTCTACCCACCCAAAAGAAATGAAAACATATGTTCACACAAAAACCTATACACGAACGTTCATAGCGGCATGACTCACAATAGTCAAAAAGTGAAAACAACCAAAATGTCCATCAACTGACAAATGGATTAACAAAATGTGGCATAAAAAGGAATGAACTACTGATACATGCTACAATATGGATGAACTTCGAAAACATTAAGCTAAGTGAAAGAAGTCAGTCTCAAAACACCACATATTCCATGATTTTATACGAAATATCCAGAACAGGCAAATCTATAAAGGCAGAAAGTAGATGGATGGTTGACAGGGAATGGAATGGGGTGGAACTGGGCCATACAGAGAAACTTTTTGGGATAAAGGAAATGTTCCGGAATTAGGCAGTGGTAAAAGATGCACAATAATTGTGAACATACTAAAAATCACTAAAGTGTCTACTTTCAACTGGTTAAAATGGGAAATTTTATGGTCTGTGAATTTTATCCCAATAAAAAAATTTTTTCTTAATTCCTCCCCCGCTAAATAAAAATCAGATCACATAGCCACCATGTTCCACTCCCTGCCGAAAACTCCACAACAGATTCCCATTGCACTAGGAGTCAAGCCCAAGTTTTCTCAGTGGCTACAAGCCCATACATGATCTGGCCCTGCTCCCACCTCCCTACTCCATTCCGCACCTCACTTGCCCCACCCCCAGCTTTTGCTCATCCCTCCGTCTGGAACGTTCTTTTGCAAAGCTGGCTTCGCATAAGTCAGGTCTCTGTCCAAAGGCCTCTCCTCACTGAGGTTCTCCTGGCCACCCCATCTAAATACAGCCCCATCATGAACAATTCCATCAGCCTGCTTTACTTCTTCATACCCCTTATCACTACCCAAAAATACATGTATTTAAAATCTGTTAAATGCTTTATTACCTGTCGTTCCAACCATGAAAGAGGGACCTTGTCTGTCATATTCCCAGCTTTGAACATACCTCCACTTAGGAGCTACTGGAAAAAACACTTCTGGAAAGACTAGATCTACCCAACAACTTCCAGTAAAATCCAAACTGCCACCTGACCTGCTAGCTGGTCAAGAGCCCAGAGTGCTGGTCATCAACGAGCCACCTCTCTATTAACAAGCATAGGCTGAGCTATCAGTGGAGTTCCTAGGGGGTGCAAGTGGTTAAGCGCTCGGCTACTAACCAGAAGGCTAGCGGTTCAAATCCACCCAGGGGTGCCTTGGAAGAAAGGCCTGGCAACATGCTTTTGATCATAGCCAGTGAAAACGCTACGGAGAGGTGGGGCCACGATGGCAGACTAGTCAGATACTTCCAGTGGACCCTCTTACAACAAAGACCCGAAAAAACAAATGATACAATTATATATGGCAATCTGGGAGCCCTGAACATCAAAGGCAGAGTTGAGGAACCGGACTGAGTGGCAGGGGGAGGAAGAGATGGTTCAGAAGCAGCAAGGAGTTGCCAGACCTGACCCAGCAAGAGCCTGAGCCCCTCAGGACTGATCAGCTCAGGGATGAGAGGTGAGGTGGACAAGCAGCCCTGCTCAGGAGGCGTGTTTGCCGCACTGGGAGAGACTCAGCACCAGAGACTCTACACGGCCACCCAGAACCAGTGAGAAGCAGCCCTCCACGAAAGACAAGCACTTGCGTACGGCTTACCGTGTGGATCAAAAACACCCCCCTTAGGGAAAAACCTCTCTCCCATTTACCTCCCCACTCCCTGCTCTGCACTGGGTCCGGGACCAGCTTCAGCAACTGCCGACTCCCCTGGGCCGGAAGTAGGATCCATCACACGCCCAGAGCCATTCTCCCTGCTTTGGAGAGTGAACAAATTAACAAACAGGTGAAAAAATAAACTGCCGTCTCCCCTAAGCCAGGAACCCAGGGTAGGTACAGTTCTTTGCCTAGGCACAGGCATAAGGGATCCACGGACTCTGAGTGCCTTTCCCCCTGCATAGACTTGTGTGGGCCCATCTCAACAGCAAAGGCCCTCATTACCACAGTACAACAGTGTATATACCGGAAGTCTAACTTCAACTGTTTCAGCTGTGAAGTGGCAGGTTCTTGACATTTGACACTCCTCTGCCCACTAAGCAAGGTCTTCATCTACCCACATCAACAGCCTGAGGACTGGTGGCTCCACCCATGCCACCTAGCCACCTGTGAGAGGTGTCCAAGAACAAGAGGTATCCCCCAGTCCTTAAAGCCAACAGCATTATGTGCTCATAGTCTGGATGCAAGACCCACCCACCTACACGCTCTAGGGAAAAGGGACACATCTTCCTCCTGGACACTCGGGGGTGCCATTCACCGCTACCTTCCTCAGAGTGTGTCCCCCTGCTGCAGCCAGATGTCTGTGCCTACACCAATCACCCATGCCTGTCTAGGACAGTAAGTGAGAG
>NW_004443997.1:15209457-15216463 GCF_000243295.1 Trichechus manatus latirostris
CCCAGAACTAAAACAATTTCCGAGGCCAACTCTTCAGACAGGGATTCGACTGGACTGTGGGACATAAAGTGATACTCGTGAGGAGCATGCCTCTTAGCTCAAGTAGATACAAAAGACCAAACAGGCAGCTTCTGTCTGGAGGTGAGATGGGAAGGCAGAGAGGGGTGGGAGCTGGTTGAATGCACGGGGGGAATCCGGGCAGGAAAGAAGAAGTGTGCTGTCATAGTATGTGGAGAGCAATTACAGTCACATAACAACGTATGTATAAATTTTTGTATGGGAAAAAATAGAAAATAAAAAAAAAATGGCCGACTGCAGATAAAAAGAAAATGCTACATAGCGAAGTTCTGCTGTGACACGCGTGGGGTGGCCGTGGGTCAGAATGCACTTGACAGCCATGGGTTTTTGGTATTTTTTTCCTGAGCTATCAGTGAAGCCCTACCCCAGGCCTGTGGGTAACACTGGGGACACAGGAGGAATGATCCCTCCCCCCTCCCCTCCAGAACCTGAAAGTCTTTTAGGGGTCACAAAGCACTCAACGTTTACCCGGCAACCCACAAACCAACGCCAAGGAGAGTCTGAAGATTGCTTTGCTGATACCCAAGCTGGAGGCCAGGGTCCAAATCGACCTCATAAAACTGTGCAGGCAAACGCCCTCTAACATGGCTTGGTGTGACTCTGCAATCTGACCTGGCGTCCGGAATGAGACGGTTGCAGCTAACACCTGCTCCCCCTCTCCCTCCTCCTCCTGTGAGGCTGTTTCTTCTCAGAGGCAGTTAAAAGTCTAAACAGACAGGTGGTAGAGGCGTCTTCCCCCTTCCTCCTCCTCCTCCCCACTTCAGCATCTATACACGGCGTTAAGGCACTCACCCACGAGGAGTTTGACGTCTCGGACTGTGAAGTCAGGGTCAGGCATCCTGAAGGAAGATGAGGCAAGGCGTTTGGTGAGAAGCCAGAAACCCTAGAGCTAAACGCTACCCTGGGGCAGAGGGAGGCAATTTTTCCAAGAGGGTTCCTTTGCTTCCCCTTTGGAAACCCAAATGAGATAACCCTGAGGAACGACAGTAAAACAGTTAGTGCCTCAAGGGAGGGCCACCCCAGAACCACTGAGCCCCTTCTCCACCCGAAGCAAACTAAACCCCCTCTGTCTTCTCCATACCTGGACCCCAACACTGCTGCAGAAGAGGCTGGGACACCCACTGCCCACCTACCTCTCCAGAGAAGACCAAAACATGGGGTCAAGGGGAGGGCAGACAATTCAGCAAATACCTGCTCTGTTAAGGTGGGTAGCCTTCTCCTTGTCTCTCACCCTCTAAAAAATACTCCCCATAGGAGTTGTAAAGAGGGTACAGGGAACCCCTTTAAGTTCAGAGGGACAAAAAAGACACACATCATACCAATTCCAGGCATTTGTTAACATTGGTTAGAATGACTGTGGAGTCCTCTGGGTGGGGCAAATGATTAACTGAAAGGTTGAAGGTTCAAATCCACACAAAGGTGCCTTGGAAGAAAGGCCTGGTGATCTACTTCCGAAAAATCAGCCACTGAAGACCCCATGGTGCACACAGTTCTACTTTGACACCCATGGGGTCACCATGAGTTGGAATCGACTTAAAGGCAACTGGTTTATGACGATCGAGGTTTCATTCATTATTAGGCAACAATGATGCAGAGTTTAATGTCTACCCACAGGAATGAGTGCCTAAAGCAATCTGGCAGTTGATGCTCGCTGGATAGATGCTCAGAAGAAAAGCAGTCTGGGATGACACCCTCAGCCTCCTCCCCTGCCCCCTGCTCAAGGGTAGAAACCTGTTCTTCCAGCCTGCCTCCTGCTCTCCCTCCAACCTGGGGCTCTGACAGAAGCTGCCTCAGTGTGGGAGAATGTAAACAGGAGGCTGGAGAACCAAGCCGCTGCTGGGGCAGGCACAGAAAGGGGAGAAGGGTGGAAACCCCAGGGAACACGCCCTCGGTAGAAAGAGACTGGTTTCAAACCACAGGGTGGGCGTCTATGCAGAGAAGGGTATCTAGGTGCCCTGCCTCAGGGCTTAGGGGATGCCCAATCTCTTCACAGCTCAGGCGCTGCCTCAGTTTCCTGATTTGGTTCGATTCTCTTTAGGAAGGCCCTGCATGTACCTGGCAGTGGACGGGGGAAAAAGAAAAAAACATTGCTTGAGTAAGCACCCTAGGTCTGTCTGCCTAAATTGTCAGAAAAAGGCCAATCCTTGAGTAATTTTTTCCTTTTGTCAGAAACAAACAAACAAAAAAAAACAAACCAGTGGCCATCAAGTCGGTGCCGACTCATGGCAAGCCCAGGTGCTTCAGACAGAACTTAAGCAAAGAGATGCTAATCCCAGATAATGAAGATCCTTCTTTTTGATGGGAGATGGAAAAAAGCTATAAACTCTGTCAGCGAGGGAGAGACGGAAACAAACAATTGGTTTCATCAACTTACTTAATTCCCAGTCCATCCTTTTCTCGGAATATCAGGGGGACTCTGAGAGCCTCTCTCTGCACGTACTCATAGTTGAAATCTGTTTGGATGTTTGAATTAAAATAAGTTGGTTAAGTCAGGAAGCAGGTAATAAACCATAATCGGTTGATTAGGGCAAGAAAAGTGATGGCGAAGGGACAGGTTTCACGCTTGATAAAGGACCAACTCAACAGCAAACACTCCCCAGAAAACAATAGGAAAACGAATGAGGTGATGCCCCAGCACAGCCAGGCCAGCTCTCAGCTCCTCTGCCCACTCATTCACTCCCCAGCACCCCACCGGTCAGAACTTGTCAATGAGCAGCCCAAGGCTTGGGTCAGGAGGCTCATGAAAGAACCCCACACAGAAAGGCCACGGTTATTGAGGGGCAGAGAACTCACTCCAAGCTGAGCTCAGGAGGTGTAGGGACTGCAGAATGGAAGACCTCCACTTGGGAGGATCTGAAGCCCCAGTGAAGAGGTTGGGAGGAGGACACCCATCGTACTATCAGAGAAAATCTTATTGTAATATCCTGCATAGTGAAGGGGAGGGGAAGAGGACTGGTTTCCCTGGAAACTGTGTATTTGGTGCCAAAATCACAGGGAACTGGGCACAGTGCTGCTGTCTGTAATAGGGAAATTCTGCTGCGGCCATCACAATACTTGCTTCAACTACTTAAGTGAGAGGGATGCTCCCCAGGTGAGAGGTAGCAACGGGGGCATCCACCTCCACCGTAAGGCCTGAAGAAAACTCACAGGGTCGTATTCTCTCTAGTATAGACCCCAAACTCCTTACCCACAACCCTAGAGAGTGAAAAAAACCTTAAACTAATTTCTTTCCTCGCCTAGTTCCAAAACCCGGCCATACTCCTGAATACAGAGCTGAGTGAGGCGGAGATAAAGCCTCAAGTCCCCAAAAACCAAACTAAACCAGCCCAGGAAGACACTAGCGCTCCCTGGCCTGTCAGAGAGATGGAAAAGGCCTTGGGCCACTGAAGCTCCTGCCCCAGGGAAATAGTTCACCAGGGCAGTCTAGGGGGAGGAGGAGGAGGCCAGGGGCAACTGGGCTCAGAAGAGAGGGAGCAAACAAAACCCAGAGCTGGGGAAAGCCCTGACCTCAGCAGCTCAGAATCCCAGGGGCGCTCAGTGAATGGGGGATTCCTAAGGATTTAAAGCAAAAGAAGTTTAAGACGCGTCTATTTTGAATCCAGACTAAGGGATTCTTTTTCTTAGCTCCTCCCTCGAGTTTTGAGGCCAGATCTGAATTAACTAGCAAAACTCTAAGGCCCTCTCCTTTGAAAGGATCCTGGACAGCAGATTTAAGGAGGATACACTTTAGAACTTCCTTTCTGGAATATTCTACCGTATCCACACACCCAAAGCCCACCCCCTGGGGTCAGAGGCTTCAGGCCAGCTTCCAATTCCTCACAGGAGCCTGAGAAAAGACTCTGAGGCCCTGGGATAAGAATTCCTCACAAATGGCTAGGAAGAGTTTGCATATTGTTTTCCCATAGGATTTGCCAAACAACTCAGTAAAATGGGGGGGAGGGAGAGGAATTAAGATCCGTAAGGAAATTTAAATGGGGCTCGGACTAGCCTCCTAGCCTGTCGGCAGAATCCACAGGCTGGAAGAAATATCTTCTTCCCTCCCCCACAACTACCCCCGCCATCGGAGCCCAGCACCCCAGGAGGCCATGGGCACAAAAGAGAAACTTCAAAAATGCAAAGCCGGATGGTGGCTTCTGGGGGATAACCTCACAGCCCCAGCTGCTCAACCGGAACCCTGAGGAAGGAGGCGCTTCCCAGGTTATCAGCTCAAGGAGGGATGGAAGTGTTTTCCAAGAAGGGGAGTAAACAAAATGCAAACGAGGTTATTTAAAGGAAACGCAAATATCTGAAGGAAAAAACCAACCCACAAACCCTAGAAGGGTATATAAAGATGCCTAAGTAGGCAAGGACATCTCCAAAATACAACCCCACAGACTAGCCTGCACTAGGGGTGGGGTGGAGGGCACTCTGGGCCCAGGTTGGGGCGGGCCTGGCCTCTGGAGGCCTCAGACCCAAACTAGAGTGTTACCCGCAAAGTCCGGAGGCCGCCCCTAGCTGCTCTCTCACTGCCAGGGGCAAGAAGAAACTCAGGCCCTGAAGGCCTCAGGCTGGGGTGGCACCCCAAAACCCCAGAGACTCCCACAACTTCTGCTCTAAAGCTCGCAGGGTCTACAAGAAGAAGGAGCTTTCAAGGTCTCAGGCCTGGGAAGAGATCCCGTCTCACCAAGAAGTGCCCCAAATCTTCACTTCCAACTGCCAAGGGAGATGGCCTCACAGCCTTAAGTCTGAGGAAGATGTCACCCCATTACTCCTAGTCCTGCTTCCAACTGTCAAAGCCGCAGGTCTACAGGCCTCAGGCGTAAGTGGGGGCGTCACCCCAAAAACTCGACCTGGCCCAGCCCTGCTCTAACCTAGCAGAACTCACAAGAGGAAGCAGCGCTGCAGGCCCCAGGCCTGGCTGGGGGCGTCAACCAGTAACTCGGGCACCTCAGGTTCCTAACTGGCAGGGCCCTCGAAAGCACAGGGTTCTGGAGGCTTCAGTCCTCGGGGGGGTACTTCACCCCGATACCCTGAGGGCTTCCCAAGCCCCGCTCCAGTCAGGCGCGGAGCTCAGGGAGCAGGGTGCGCTGCTGGCTTGGGGAGGGGAAGGACGCAGCGCTCCTGCCCTCCCTCGGTCCATCAGTCCGTCTGTCCATTCCCAAACCCCTCCGTCCGTGGCCCCCCAGCTCTGCCCACCCTGGGGATGGTGGTGGGCACGCGCCAGGCCTAGGCCCACGCCTGGCCGCGTTCCCGCCTGCCCTCCTCCCTCGCCACCCCACCTCACCCCACCCCCCAGTGCTCAGCCTCGTTTCGTCACCGGATCCCCTGGAATGGGGGACGCGGGCGCGAAATACGAACCCAGCCACCGGCAGCTCCCTCCCCACGTGCGCGCGGCCCGCGGCGCGGAGGGCGGCACGGAGGGGGCGCCTCACCTTTGCCCTCCATGGCGTGCACGAAGTCCCCCTGGTACAGCTGGCTGCGCAGCTTCTCCTCCAGGCTGAAGCCCCGGACGCTGACGATCTCCTCCACGTCCGACAAGTCCTCGTTCTCGTCGTATCTCTGGCGGTCGATCGGGCGCTGCGGGTACGCAAACCAGAGAGCCCGGGACGTTATGGGGAGCATGGGGGTCGCCCCTCACCCTGGGCCTGGCACGAACAGGTGCAGGAGAAGCAAGCTCCCTTCACCCCACCTTTGCGCCCCGAGCAACTTTGCGCCCCTGCCAAAGATGCTGAAAATCAGGATGAGGAGACGGGCCCGCACCCCCAGATCTTGCTGCACCCTACATGGAGCACCCCCTCCTGCGAATGTGGAGGCAATGAAAGGGACATCTGAGGGGCTCTCCCTTGCCCCCACCCCCACCCCCGAGTTGTGTGGAGCTGTGCCCACTAGCCCGCAGCGCGGTTATGTAACTCGGGCAGGGGGCTCCGGCGCGGGCTGACGGGGCAGACGTAGGCCCCGGAGGCGCAGCTGCAGCGCCAGGCTTGGCGGTCATAGAGCCCCGGCGGCGGTGGCGGCAGAGCCGGGCAGCCGGAACCCAGGTCCGGCGGCATTTCTGAGGCTTGAGCCGCCTGGGAGCTGCCAGGGAAGCAGCGAAGCGGCGGTGGAAGGGCTGAGCCCCCAGCCGCCCCCGCCGACCGCCCGCCAGTGCAAGAAGAGGAGGTGGGGGGGGGCTCGGGGCTTGAGAGGGGGAGAGGCAGCCAGCCCGCCACAAAGCTCCCATCGGAGACCCCCAAACGCACCAGCAGCTGCCTCATCGCCCCACCAGCGCGCGCGCACACTCACTTCCTAAGGAGACTCCCCCGCCACTCCTCGCATCCCCCTGCCTCCTCCCTCCACCGCCCAGCGCCCGGCCCCGCAGCCCCCCAGATCCCCGGCGAACCCCGAGCCCGCTAAGCCCCCCCTCCAAGCCTTTCCCCGCCACCACCTCCCCACTTAAGTGTCTGAGGCTCTGAGCCTCACAAGGGACTGGAGGAGTAAGCTGCTTGCTTCCTTTTGCATGCAATTTATTATATTTTTTCCGGTCCTCTTGCAAAATACAGAAAAGGAAAGAAAAGGCAGCAGGAAACCAAAAACAAAAAAAAAGATCTATCATATACCAGATACAGATTTGGGGGGGAAAAAAAAAAAAGCTACACACCAATCTTCTTCCAGAGTCTTTCTCTGCCTCCATTTTTTTTAGGAGAGTTCACCAATTAATTGTCAACACTCCTGCCCCCAGCATTTTGGCCGAGGGGGCAAGGAGGGAAGACCAAAGAAAACAAACCGGAAAATAAATAAAGCAAGCCAGACAGCCGAGATCTACAAAGTTTTGCACCAACACTTGGGCAGCTCCGTTTGCAAAGTCCTAGGAAACCATTTTCAGCAGTTGTGGGGTGGGGGGGGAGGCGTCGACGTCATAATCCCCGGAACGTAAACATTGTTGCCGATCGCGCTCGGAGCCCGCGGCGGG
>NW_004443997.1:15216563-15227959 GCF_000243295.1 Trichechus manatus latirostris
GGAGGCTGGGGTGGGGAGGGGGCCCCGGCGGCCCCGGGCGCCGCTCAGCGCCCTGGCATCGCTGTTTTGTTGTTGGGTCACGAGTGCGGCTCTGCACGCAGGCGCCGCCGCCGCCCGGGAGTTGTGTGCAGAGCTGACTTTTGGAGGCTGACTCGCCGGCGGCGGGCGCATCCCGGAGATGGCGGGGTTGGGAGGGCGGCCCGGGGGAGGGGGCGGCCGGGAGGTGTAGATTTGCACGGCTGGCCGCAGCGGGATGCCAGGGAATGCAAGCCAAGGCTGCCGGCGTGAAAACCTCCGGGCCTGGCACCCCCCAAAACGACCCCCTACCTCAGTCCCTGCCCCCACTGCCCAGGGCCCCCCAACGGGCTGCCCCTCTTCTTCCTTCATCCGATCCACCGCGTTACTACGTGGCCGACCCAAATGCAAAGCATTTTGTATACATTTTTTTGTTTGTTTGTTGCTTTTCTGCTGCCGGTCATTTTCCCAAATTCGGGAATGGAGGCGAAACCTCTCCAGACCCCCACATACGGACCTGCGGTCATAAGGAAGAGGCACTTTGGGGCTCAGGAGGAAATTAGCGCAGCCCCATACCTGTACGTACTACATAACTTTTACACGCCCGGGACTCAAAGCTGTGGACCCCCCCCCACACACACAAGGCACAGGAAATACAGCCAGACCAGAGTGACCGGGAATCTGCTTTTCATTCATTAATTCGGCCGCCTCTGTGGAGTCCTTTACCAGGTGACAAGCCCTGGAGCAGAACCTGGACAATTTTTAAAAGTCCTGAGCTCGCAAAGAAGAGGAAAGAGGTGCTCAAAAGTGAAATAACAAGAGAATCGGATCTGGCGGCTCCTAACACAGCCTGCGCGCAGGCGAAGGGTAAGCCTTCAACGGCCACTTAAGGAGAAGGAATAGGTGGAACATTGCACTGCGCTCTGGTATGGGTCGCGGGGAACTTTGGGCGCCTCTTGATTAATCCTAGAGGGCTTCTTGGCGGAGGTGTGGGCACCCTCTATACATATATGTGTGTCTCTTATTAGATCTGGGCGTGCTTCCCACATCCCTAGTGTTTACACCAGCCACCAGAACTGGAATCCTAAATGTGTGGTTATATAAGTCCATCATGAACAGCCTTCAGGTCGACTTTGGTTGTCAAAATAGTCGGCCCTAAACGTTCCTCCAGCTCTTTTCTGGCACCCTGTTGGGCCTGATCGCCTCCTGGGATGATATAACACCAGGGCAACAATAAAGGAACATTCTAGATGCTGAGAGCAGGCTTTGCAAAGAACTTCCCGTGCTTACTTTAATTTTTATTTTTATTTTGTCATCAACTTGCACGATAGTTGGAGCAGGCCATTTTGCAGATGGGGAAACTGAGCCTCAGAGAAGTTATGAATCTGGATGTTTGCTCTGCCCCCAGATCCTCCCCAGGTCAACACAGCCATCAGACAGACGTGTGGGGAGGAAGTGGCTTCCCTGACTGAGATCGGATGTGAACAGTCAGCTCAGTATATGTCACCCTAAGAGACAGCTTTCCTCTCATGCACCCCCGAACATTTCCTGCCCTACCTTTCTGTAATTCGTTCTCACCCACCCCCAAAGGCAACTCTTTGAAGTTTGTTTTAATCAGAGTCCACTAGCTGTAAAATTTTGAGGTAAGGATGAGCTGCTGGCAAACAGCAGAATTTGTTTCCAAACTCAAGTCCTCCAGGTTGATGCTGCCTGGAGCATGCAGCCCACAGCCCTTAGAGGGCATGAGCAGGGTTCTCCTTCAGCCCCCATTAAGACTGAGCTACTTCGTTTTATTTGCTTCTCACTTGGTCACAACAACCCTTTAATAAAGGGAAGTCGTAGTGTTATTCCCCATTTTGCAAACGAGGAAGCCATGACTCCAAAAGGCAGAAGCGGTCACCCAAGATTACACAGCGTGGATGTGGGGTTGCTGGGGCTCAGGCTGGAACCTGGCTTCTCCATCCATGCTTTCTGAAAATGGAAGGTCTTTACTACTCCCACATAATGAAATAAACATGTTCCAAGGAGGGCGTGTGGGCTGGAGGGGGGCGGAAAGTGAGTTGAGTGGAATAAAGCGAAACTGCAAAAACCGCTTGATGTTCCGAATTCTTCCTTTCCCTCCAGGGACCCTTCTCTCTCCCCGTGTGGCCTCATGGTGTCCCCAAGGCTGGTGTCAGGAAAAGATCCGAGGGCAGCCACTTTTGATGTAAAAAAAAGTGAAGTCCATATATCACTGCAACAGGGAGTTCCTGGCCTGTCAGAGGGCGAAGGGGATGAGCAGTCACCCAATTTTAAATCCCCTCCCTTTACAAACCGCAAGGAAGCCAGGGACCCAAGAGAAGAATGGGCCTGCCTGGGGTTTGTTCCCCTTTAACTCCCCCAGAATGCCTGTCTTGCCGCCTGGTCCTAAGTGGTCACTCAATAAATGTTGGGCCCCTGATTGATTGATTACCTTCCCCAGCGATATTTGCATTTTTCCTTTATCAGTAATTGGCAGATGAAAGGCTTTGTCCTCCAGCTGAAAGAATTCCAGGCATTTGCTTGAAGGTGGGGGAGGTTATTTTGGGCCAAAGGGGGAAGGGCCAAGACCCTTGAGCTCGCAGTGTAGGTTAATTGTCCCCAGGGAGTGGAGAGGAGGGGAGAGAGGGGAGGGAACCCTAAGATGCTGATCAAGAGATGTACCTTTTCTTGCAAAAAAAAAAAAAAAAACACCCAGGAAATTTGAAACGTCATAATAATAACTTCTCGGACCCTCCCGCTCACTTGTACAAAAGGCCCAGTCAGATCCGCCTGTGTTATCCCCTTTCATTCATTTCTTCACTCATCAAGAGTTGATTAAGCAGCTCCCCGCCCCAACACAGACAACTAAGGAAAGACAGAAGAAACAGCTCCTGTCCCTGTGTAGACAAACTTCCAGTATGAGCAGGGAGGGAGGTGGACTACCCACTTCCCAAGGGAACTAGTTAGGAAGGGGTCGACACTGGATGTAACTCAGTCGAGAGTCCGTGAGTTTCCAATTATTAGAAAATGAATGCTGACTTGCCCAGAGCTGTTGTCATGCTCACAGCACTGATAATTGTATACTAGTTAGGATTCTTGGGACCTTGCTATGGACCATCTATTAGCAAACCCCTCGCATTTATTAGCTCTGAATCCTTGCCAAAGCTCTCTGAGGGAGGTGCTGTCATTCCCCACTTTTACAGTGGAGGCTCAGAGCAAGGTCAAGTTACTTGTACAAACTTTGCAGCTGTGAAATAACAGGCAGGATTTGAACCCAGGGCTTGTCCAGAGCCCGCAGGCTTTACTGCTCTCTGCAGGGCGGTCCCATAGAACAAGAAGGTGGAAATGTTCTGTATCTGCACTACCCGGTACAGTACCCATTAGCCACATGTGACTACTGAGCACTTGGAACGTGGCTAGTGGGATTAAAGAGCTGCATTTTTATTTTATTTTATTTTAATTAAATTTGAATAGCTGTATGTCGCTAGGAAACCCCCTGGTGGCGTCATGGTTAGGCGGTACAGCTGCTAACCAAAAGGTTGGCAGTTGAATCCATCAGGGACTCCTTGGAAACCAAATGGGGCAGTTCTGCTCTGTCCTGTAGGGTCGCTATGAGTCAGAATCGACTTGACTGCAGCAAGTTCCTTAATACGTGGCTAGCATCTGCTTTATTGGACAGTGCAGCCTTAGAGTGTTTTCCAGAATGTGTCTTAACTCACCTAAAAACCAATTGCCAGCAAGTGGACTCTGACTCTTGGAGACCCCATGTGTGTCAGAGTAGAACTGTGTTCCATAGAGTTTTCAATGGCTGAAACCATTTCCAGAGGTAGACTGCCAGGCTTTTCTTCCGAGGCGTCTCTGGATGGACTAGAACCTCCCTCCAACCTTTTGTTTAGCAGCTGAGTGCATTAACTGTTTACACCACTTAGGTACTCCCTAACTCACCTACCAGACTGTACATCCTCAAGGTCTGATTCAGCACTGGGTTCCCATAATCAGCCCTCCAGAAACAGCTGTGGAATGAATGAAGGGCCCTGCAGAAAATGAAGTATTGGAATGAGGGGTATCAGCAAAAGTTTCCTGGTAGAGGCCATCTGATACAACTGTGAATGCTTAGAGCATAAACCTTTAAGCAACGTTTCCTATCCTAGGATCTGCCAAGATCAGGGCACCAGGTAAGCACCTGGGGGTGCCAGTTGGATGTAAGTTGTCCCACCTGCCCAGATAGTTTTTTCTTTTTATAATTTATTTTATTTTTTGTTGTTGTTGAGAATATACACAGCAGAACATACACCAATTCAACAGTTTCTACATGTATAATTCAGTGACGTTGATTACATTCGAGTTGTGCAAACATTCTCACCCTCGTTTTCTGGGTTGTTCCTCCCCCATGAACATAAACTCTCTGCCCCCTAAATTTCCTAATTTTTCAAGTTGCTGTTGTGAATTTGATCCCAATTAAAAGAGCCCAATACTCAAGGCAGATGTCCGTTGCCAGTTAAGCTACACTATTGTTTGGTTTTCAGAAGACTTCAGGGGATATTTTTGGTTTAAGGTTTAAAGATTATTTCAGGACAATAGTTTCAGGGCTTCATCTAGCCTCCATGGCTCCCAAAAGTCTGGATTTCATGGGAATTTTAAATTCTGTTCTACATTTTCCCCCTTTTGATCAGAATTCTTCTGTTAAATCTTTGATCAAGATGTTCAGTAATGGTAGCCAGGCACCATCCAGTTCTGGGCTCATGGCAAAGGGGGCAGTTGTTCTTGGAGCCACCTGCCCAGACCTTACAAATAAACTTCTCAAGACAAGGTAATTGGTGATGGGGCAGGAAGCCTTAGAAATGGGTAGACACTTCCAGAAATATAGCCTATTGATAGACTCAAGCACTAAGATCTAATTGATTGTAGCCCTGTCTGCAAGAGAAGAAGATTGAAAACAATCTAACTAAAAGTTGGGGAACTGGTTAAGTAATATTTGGACCATCTGTTCCCCGAATTGAATGCTACTGAATCATTAAAAAAAAATAGTAACTCTATATAAGCTCAAGTGGAATGAGGTCATCATATCTTTAAATTAAAAACAAACAAAAAACAAGGTGCAGGATAATAATATTAAATTGTACTGACCATGAATGCAAACCAAAGGAGGTATAGCTTTATGTACATAAATGCCCTTATATGCACAGACATTTCATTGGAAGGAAAATGGAAGAAGAACAGGAGAAAGGGAAGAAAATTTTTCTTGGGGATAGTTTAAATTTTTCACCACGTGTGTTACCTGCTTTTGAACTTTTAGACTTAGTTTTGTTCCACATAGATGTATTACTTACTTAAAAATGAATTTCACATGTAAAAAGACCAGACTTACTGGTGATAGAGACTGGAGATACCCCCAGAACTATGGCCCCCAGACACTCTGTTAACCCAGAACTAAAATCATCCCCGAAGCCCACTTTTCAAAGATTAGACAGGTCTCTAAAACAGATAAACAGCATACCCAAGGAACGTGCTTCTTAGTTCAATCAAATATACGAGACCAAACGGGCAGCTCCTGTCCGAAAGCAGGACAAGAAGGCAGGAAGGGACAGGAACTGGATGAATGGACACAGGGAACCCGGGGTGGAAAGGGGGAGCATGCTGTCACATTGTGGGAATCTACTTAATGGCAATGAGTAGGTAACTACCACAGTGACTTTGGTATCTTAATCTAAGGTTACCAAAAACCAAAAAAACAAACCTAGTTGCTGTTGAGTCAGTTCTGACTCCTAGCGACGGTATAGGACAGAGCAGAACTGCCCCATAGGGTTTTCAAGGCTGTAATCTTTCCAGAAGCAGATTGCCACATCTTTCTCCAGAGGAGCAGCTCATGGGTTTGAACTGCCAAACTTTAGGTTAGCAGCGGAATGCTTAACCATTGCACCATCAGGGCTCCTCAATCTAAGGATATCTAAGTGTAATTCTGTAATTGTACTTATACAGTCTATTGTGTTTATGAAATATTCTACAATTTTAAAAATGTTTTAAATCTCTCTCCCCCAACCCTATCTACCCAGCTTTTCCCCTCCGCTCCCTCATCCCCAGAAAACCTTAGCTATCCTCCCAGAAACAGTCCGCAATTAAAACTGTAGTGACAAAAAAGAAACCTCAAGATAAATTATTGGATGAAAAAAAAAAGGCACAGAAGTACTTATATGACTCCATTTATGTTACAACAAACCAAAAAACAAACTATTTATGTATAAATTTGTATATATAAGACACACACTATCTGGAAAAAAATGCTTGGGATGGAGCAGCCACCCATTATTTTTAATCACCTCTGGAGAAGGGAGAAAAAGTTGAGGAGTTTATATAGGGACTATACTTATATATTATTTGTATGTTTAACAATCATTGTGACTTTTCAAATTTTTCAAAATATTTGAAATATAAAGAGAGGCAAAGAATAGAAATAAAGATCACATATACAGCAAATATCTGTGTATCCACCACCCAGATTTGCCAAATTTTATTTATTTGCCTAATTTTTTTTAATTACTTTTGCAATTTAAAATGTAAATGGTTTGGGGGAAAACAGATCACATTATTTCTGCTAAAGTGGGTGAAGTTCCCAAAGAAATAGAATCTTTTTTTAAAAAAATACTCCTTGCCCTGTAAAGGAGGGCAGAATTATATATAGCCTGAGCGTCCGTCCTTGGCGATTTTGGGAAGAGTTAAATTTATATCTAGAGTTCTGCATTTTATAATGTCTCTTTTCTTGTGTGAGGATTGCTAGGAACTCTGTAAACAGCAGGTGAGTTAATTAAGGGGTTAATGCCAGGAAGAGAGGCATAAAAGTTCAGAGATTCTTTCAAAACTTGCGACTTTGGATTGATGGACAAGGGGGTGAGCCAACAGAAATCAAAATTCAAGCATGACTTCATCATGCTGACTTGTCATTGGTTGACAATCTCCAGGGGTGGGACAGGCGGGCTGGCAGTTAACCCCTTAGGGAAGGCTCACGCCCTTAGCATTTATTTTACTTCGAAAGATGAAGTATGTAAAAGCACCCAGGCCCTCAAGTGCCACCTTTCTATCTAACTCCAGAAGGCAGGATTTCACCTCCCAAAGAAACGCGCTTGGACAATTTCCCCGGAGCAAAGTTTTGAACTTTCCAAATGGGGCATCAGCGGACCATGCTTAGCGAGCAGAGAGGGGACAGCGGTTTGAGGAACTCTGTGCTGTCAGAACTGAGCCCAGCGTTGGAGCCCATTCCATTCATCTTCCCAAGTGATCAGTCACTATGCAGATCGAATTGCATTTCCTGTCCCGAGACGAGGAGACAGATGACCTTCGCGGCAGCCTCAGCCCCTGTTCACAGCTGGAGAGAGGATGTTTCAGCATTTACTTTCGGGTCTCACCCTGCCCATTGTTCAAAATTCAAATTCTTTGCGCTCAGGCGACTTGCAGGGGTTTTGTAGTTGTTCATGCTGCGGATTTTTTTTTTTTTTTTTAACCTCCAATGTCCTACAGCTTCTGAGAGACAAACCCTCTATCTGGAGGTGCCCCAGAGAAGGGACCAGAATAGACTTGGGGAGTTTTAAGAGAGCCATTGGACCTTTTGGAGCCCTGGTGCTCAGTGGTTAAGAGCTATGCCTGCTAACTAAAAGGTTGGGCAGTTCGAATCCACCAGCCACTCCTTGGAAACCCCGTGGGGCAGATCTACTCTGTCCTATAAGGTCGCTATGAGCTGGCATCGATTGGACGGCAAGGGGTTTGGTTTTGGGTTTGCTTTTTTTTTTTTTTTTTTTTGCTTCATCCAGTTCAGCCTGCAGCACCCAGGGATCCCAGGAAGGGGCAGCCAGGAGTCCAGCAGAAAGAATAATGAGGCTTCACGTTTATAGGGCTGGATGACGAAAAAGCTTGTACATGCATACCTTCTTCTAAAAGCACTGCTAAAACAGAAACATTTACATAATGGAGCACTCGAAACTCCCAAATAGAGCAAGCTCCATGATCTTGAGCAACCTGAGTCTCAGTTTCTCATCTGTAAAATGGGGTGGTAATATCAACTGCATAAGAGTTATGTGAGGATTGAATGAACCAATATGTGATGGCTCTGGTCAGTACATGATATGCCTTCATGCAAGTCAGCCTCCAGGGCTTCATAACCCTCACAGCTAGCTGTGGATGGGAGAAATGTAGCTTTCCCCCGGGGAGGGCTGCACAGAAAGGCTGGCAGAGATGGTGGAACAGCTCTGTGTGCCCCTGCAACTCAGTTCTCTCCGCCACCTGTCTCCTTCAGAGTTTGAATGCGCTGAACTATTTTCAGTTCTTTGGATAAACTGCTCTTTCCTCTTTGGCAAATGCTGGTCCCTTTACCCACAGTGAGGGTCCCTAGGTGGCACAAATGGTTTATACTTGATTATTAACTTAAGGGTTGGTGGTCCAAACCCACCCGGCAGTGCCACAGAAGAAAGGCCTGGCAATCTGCTTCCGTAAAGATACAGCCAAGAAAACTCTATGGAGCACGTTTCTACTCTGTAACACATGGGGGCCACCTGAGTTGGAATAGACTCAATGGCAACAGGTTTGGTTTGTTGGTTTTTACCCAGAGCACCCTCTCCTGCCAGCCCTCCTCCCCTCCACAGCTCCTACTTATCCTTCTGGAATCAGCTTAGCTCTCTTCTCTTTCCTACCCCCTCATTATCTCATTGTTGCCTGTGGCTCCAGGAGACTGTCAGTTCTGGGAGGGCTGGGACCCTTCCTGTCTCATTCACTGATGTATCTGCTCCCTAGCACAATGCTAGCACCTGCTCCAAAATACTCGACAAGTGTAGGTTCAGCTCCCCAATGGCGCCTTCCCTAGTTCCAAAACTCCTCAACTTCCAGAAATCCAGGAATAACAGTGCTGAGATTCTCTTTGCCCGCCTAACCATAGTCTAACACCCATCGCAGATGCAGTTACAGAAGTACAGACAGAAGGCTCCTTAGAAGCAAGGATGGTGAGACAGCGTCTCATCGTACTTTGGACATGTGATCAGGAGGGATTAGTCTCTGGAGAAGGACATCATGCTTGGTAAAGCAGAGGGTCAGCAAAAAAAGAGGAAGATCCTCAAGGAGATGGACTGACACAGTGGCTGCAACAATGGGCTTAAACATAGCAATGATTTGTGAGGATGGCGCAAGACCGGGCAGTGTTTCATTCCGTTGTACATAGGATCGCTGTGAGTCAGAACCTACGGGAAGGCATCTAAGAACAACAGAGGGAGTTAGCGGCTTTTCAACTCTTCTTGAAAAGACATCCGTGAATTCACCAATTATTTACTGAATGCCTCCTTGATTCACACACAGAGCAATCATTACACGAAATCTTCTTCTTCACCTGGGGCACCTATTAATGGCACCTTCCGCCCTGGTGAGGCGGGGAATGTTCTGAAGTGAAGGGACTGTCTGCTTTCCCCGCCAACCTGAGGAGCCGCGCCTTGCAAATTAAGAGCAAGAGAGTTTGCCCACTTCACCCTCACACAAAACCCTTCTCTCATTCAAACCCTCTTCTCACAATTATAATGAAATATTCATCTGGGCAAGTGTAACATTTGTGTCTCTCATTAGAAGGAAGGGTCCCTAAGGAGACTGACCTTGTCTTGTCTTGCTCACTGCTCCTAGGGCTCAGCTCATAACATGTACTCAACAAACTCAATAAATCAATGAATTCCTCAAGCACCAGACATATTTTAAGGTTGATCAAGCATACCCTAAAGCATACCTCTATGAAGAAGATGCAAAAGTTCTTAGAGGCCCTCTTGAAATGCGATAGGTATGGTGGTGGTGGGCTGGGGGGAGGTGATGCTCTACAATTCTTTAGCTCCAAAGCCCAGGCTCTCCCCAAGTTATTTCAGACCTTCCTGTTTCATGAGATCTGTTAGGCAGAAACTGAGTCCCAGGGTACCTGGGGGCAGGGGACCCGCTGTCACTGCCCACACCTGAGACCTGTAGTCATGCACCCCATATCCTCTGCCCCAAACCCCAAAATGCTGGGTGGGAGAGGGGAGGCCACTATTTGCATGTGATTGTGGTTTCCCCAGTTCCCCAGATGGTACCAAAGGTTTGTGTTCAACTACTTACCCAAAGGCTGGAGGTTCCATCCCACCCAGCAGCACAGCTGAAGACCTGGCGATCTGCTACTGTAAAGATCACAGGCAAGAAAACCCTATGGAGCAGTACTATGCTAACACATGGGGTCACCATGAGTGGAACCAATGGCTCAGTGGCAACAGGTTTGATTTGAAGGTTTCGCCAGGGTGAATCACTGGACAGAGTCCCTAGGTGCTGCAAAAGATTAACCCACTTCGCTGCTAACTGAAAGGTTGGAGGTTTGAGTCCACTGAAAGGCACCTCAGAAGAAAGGCCTGGCAATCTATTTCCAAAAAATCGGCCATTGAAAATCCTATGGAGCACAGTTCTACTCGGACACACACTGGGTCACCATGAGTTGGAGTGAACTCAACGGCAACTGGTGTTTTAACTGGACCTGGTCTGGGGTTGGGGAGGAAGTCAGGGAAAGCTACCCCAAGGAAGTGACGCACAGAACTGAGTTCTGAGGGAAGAGGAGAGCTTAGCTAGGCTGAATGCGGGGGAAGTGTTCTGAGCAGAGAAAATAGCATAGGCAAAGGGCCGGTGGAGGGGGAGCATGTGTGCTGAAGGAACTGAAAGAAGGGTCATATGACTCGAGCATCTAGAGATGAGGGTGGGGCTGGGGGGCAAAATGAAACTGGAAAAACATGTAGGCACTTTGGAAATAACTGGGCAATATCTAGTCAAGCTGAAGGTGTTTGTACCCTGTGGTCCAGCAGGCCCGCTGCTCGGAACATTCTAGGAAAAGAAACCCAAGGGTACCTGGAAGCATCCATGGACAGGGCATTGTGTGCAATTACAAAAAACTCAGACAGCTCCAAAGTTCACCAACGGCAGGATGAACAAATTGCAGAGGGTGCCTGAGCCTGAGTTCCGGAAAGCAGAGTCTGAAGCAAAAGCTTAAGGCACTAGCTCATTGGGGAGTGCAGGCGCTGGCGAGCAGGAGTGAAAACAGGGCAGTGTGGCGGGGAAGGAGGGCTAGCCAGTGTGAGGCTCCTAAGAGGCCCTGTGATCCACGGTGGTTCATCCACCTGCCACTCCTTGGAAACCCTCTGGGGCAGTTCTCCTCTGTCCTACAGGGCGGCTATGAGTCAGAATCAACTTGACGGCAACAGGTTTGGCTTGGGTTTCAGAGGCCCTGTGAACCACAGCATCTTAGAATGGTTGCTGGAGGAGAGAGAAGAATTTATCTACTGGCTCCTGGTCACAGGTTTGCCCCTTGGGGTGTTAACTCCCTCCTACTTCAGTCCACACCTGGAGTCCTG
>NW_004443997.1:15230669-15232432 GCF_000243295.1 Trichechus manatus latirostris
GGTGTTTCCAAGGCTGTAATCTTTCCAGAAGCCAACTGCCACATCTTCCTCCCTTACAGCGGCTGATGGGTCCAAACCACCAACCTTTCGGTTAGCAGCCAATCACTTAACCCCTGTGCCACCAGGGCTCCTCCGTTCTACATAAAATATACATTTTATCACCGATGTTACTAGAGGGATGTGGAGGGGTGTGCGGACCGCACCAGGTGACGCTGTCAGAGGGGGCGACACCAAAATGGCTGTCTATCAAATTTTTGTGCAGCGTTTCCGCAGAAACTTATTATTTTTTATAAAAATATCCCTGTAGTACTGAAACCTGTACCAATGATTGTTAAGAAAGACAATTCAAAATGTAGCATCACAGTTTCTAGCCCATCTGTGAAAAGGTGAAGCTTTCAACGGTTTTGCTCATTTGTAATGTGAACATATACTGATGGCTCTGTAACTGGTCTTTGGCAGACATGGCTGTGGCAGCACACTTGTCCGTTTTCCCACTCTTGCCTACTCTGTAGTATTCTCTGGACTTGGGCAGACGTGGTTCTAGCAACATGCTTGTCCGTTTTCCCACTTTTGTCTGTTCTGTGATATTTCCTTAGACTCAGGCAGACATGGCTCTAGCAGCATGGTTATCTGCTTCCGACTTCTGCCTTTTTGAGTATATGCCAAATAAAACTTTCTTTTTGCTTTAAAAAAAAAAAAATCCCTGTAGTTAGTTATAACAAAAAAAATATTTTTCGTAGGCCCAGCTTCCATGTATCAATATACCTACAAGGCGAAAACTCTATGCTGATTTACTTTTTGAAACTTCTAATGTACTCCAGTCAGAGCTGTCATTATTACCCAGTTACAATGATGCTTCAAATTTTGTGGTTTCATCTGCACGCACTACAAGGACGGGCTCTTGGTTTTGTGGCTGCTGGTGTTTTTATAGTAGCTGACTTTGTCAAATTTTCTGGTGTTTTAGCTACAATATTATGGTAATCAGCATGGGGGGATGTGTGTGAGTTACTGCAGTGGGTCACACCAACCTTAGTGACATCACCGTATTTTATATATAAAACCAAAAATCAAAACAAAACCCATTGCCATAGTATTGAGTCAATTCTGACTCATAGCAACCCTATAAAAAAACCAAACCCGCTGCTGTTGAGTGGATACCGATTTACAGCCATCCTATAGGACAAAGTAGAACCACCCCATAGGGTTTCCAAGAAGCGGCTGTTGGATTCGAACTGCTGACATTTTGGTTAGCAGCCGAGCTCTTAACCACTGTGCAACCAGGGCCCCAGAGACCCTATAGGACAGAGTAAAATACAGCATATGGTTTCCAAGGCTGTAAATCTTTTTTTGTGTGTGTGTGTGCTTTAAGTGAAAGTCTACAGCTCAAGTTAGTTTCTCATACAAAAATGTATACACACATTGTTCCGTGACCCTAGTTGCCATCCCTATAATGTGACAGCACACTCATCCTTTTCACCCCAGATCCCCACGTCCATTCAACAAACTTCTATCCCTTTCCCCTTCTCATCTCGCCTCTGGACAGGAGCTGCCCATATAGTCTCGTGTATCTACTTGAACTAAGAAGAACACTCTTCACGAGCATCATTATATGTCTTATAGTCCAGTCTAATCTTTGTCTGAAGAATGGTTTTAGTTCTGGGTTAACAGAGAGTCTGGAGGGAATGTCTTCCGGGGTTCCTTCAGTCTCAGTCAGACCACTAAGTCTGGTCTTTTTACTAGAATTTGAGTTCTGCACCTCACTT
>NW_004443997.1:15232759-15235371 GCF_000243295.1 Trichechus manatus latirostris
ATGTCCCCTGAAGCCATGGCCCCTAGACCCCCGCCCCTGCTACTGTGTCCCTTGAAGTGTTTGGTTGTGTTCAGGAAACTTCTTAGCTTTTGGTTTAGTCCAGTTGTGCTGACTTCCCCTGTAGTGTGTGTTGTCCTTCCCTTCACCTAAGATAATTCTTGTCTACTATTTAGTTAGTGAATTCCCCTCTCCCTCCCCACCCTCATAACCATCAAAGAATGTTTTCTTCTGTATTTAAACCTTTTCTTGAGTTCTTATAATAGTAGTCTCATGTAATATTTATTCTTTTGTGACTGACTAATTTCACTCAGCATAATGCAGGGCTATACATCTTTACGGAAGCAGACCACCATATCTTTCTCCTGTGGAGTGGCTAGTGGATTCGAACCTCCAACCTTTTGGTTAGCAGCTGAGCACTTTAACCATTGTGTCACCAGGGCTCCTACTTTATTTACATATATCTATATAAAGTATACATTATATATAAGGGAGAAGACCTGGTGGCGCAGCGCTTGCATTTCTTTAGATATATATTGTTGCACTGCATTTCTTTATACTGCTGATCTACATATATACATGTCAACAGTATAAAGAAATGCAATGGAACAATCAGTGATAAACACCAAATCAAGGCTAGTCGTTATCCAGGCAATGGGGAAGAGGTGACTGAGATGGGGTCATGGAGAATTTCAAGGAAAGATATTGGTAATGTTTTGTTTTGTTTTATTTTATCGTTTACGTATTTATTTTAATTTTTTTAAATTGAGATGAAATTCAGATAACATAAAATTCACCATTTTAAAGTGTACAGTTCAGTGGCATTAAGTACATTTACCATGCTGTGCACCCACCAGCTCTATCCAGTTCCAGAACATTCCCATCATCCCGAAAGAAAACCCCATACCCATTAGCAGTCACGCTCCATTCTCCCCTCTCCCCAGCCCCTGCTAACCACCAATCTGAGTTCTGCCTCTGTGGATTTGCATATTCTGGACATTTCATAGAAACAGAATCCTACAAAATTTGTGGCCTTTTATATCCGGCTTCTTTCACTCAGCATAATGGTTTCCAGGTTCCTCCACATTGTGGCACGGATCAGTACTTCATTCCTTTGTACGGATGAATAATTTTCCATTGCAGCTATTATTTTACTTTACTGTTATGTTTATTATATTGCATTATATTTACTTTATTATATTTTACTGTATGTTTTAATGTTTTGTTTCCTAAGTTCGTGGTGACAATGATATATTTTTAAACCACACATATGTTTCATGTACTATTTGTGTGTATGAGATATTTTCCAATTTTTAAGCTTAGAACTGTAGAGTATTCTTCTTTATTTTTATACCTGTCTACAGTGGCACAATCTTTATGGCTTTTTTTTTGACAGTAACTCAAAAAAGTAATTTAATGACTCAGTTTTGCTACAAACTCCGTGGTAGCCATTTTCTACCAAAATAATCGGTCTATTATTAACACTGTCTTTGTAACTGTTTTAAACTAATGAACGATTAAATACAAGACCACAACAAAAGGCAATGAGTAAATGAGTGTCATATATATTTTTTTAAATTAAAACTGAAAGGAGGGGCACTGAGTTTCTGTTAGTGGTGGTGGAATACTTTAGAAGCGGATAGTGGTGATGGTTGCACAACATGGTAAATGTAACCAATGTCACTGAACTGTGCACGCAAAAAATGGTTGAAATTGGCCAATATTTTGTTAAATGAATTTTTATCACAATAAAACCATTTTTTAAAAAAGAAGGAAAGGAAGAAGAGGAGGAAAGCTTCAGCTCATACAAGGCTCCGTGACTGTGATAAGGATTTGAGTACTAATGATTTCTACGCATTGTTTGGAGTTTTTCAACAGGAATACTGTAAAAATGGTGTGAGGGCGGCATCTGACCTTCTCTAACTTCATCAGGAGGAAGGAGAATCAAGATCAACAGCCCAAGGCTAATTGCTATGAGGCTGAGGTCCTACACACCTCCACCCGCCAACCTTTTTACCAATTCTGATGCCAGCCATCCCTTCCACGGCACTTTCTACTTCTCTGCTGGGTTCAGTAATTCTTTGCGATGGCTACACAGCACTCAGAGACCATACTCATGATTATGAGATTTATTAGGGAAGTAACAAGATCAACTCAGATATGGGATCAGCTTGGAAATAACAGGAACAACCACTCAGGATGCAGTTTCTCAATCAGCTTCTTCTTGACCTCTGCCACTGGTCCCTGCTGGGGGCCTTCTCTGGCAAGTGTTACACCTCTTAGCTCCATGGGTCAGTGAGCCTGGCTCCAATAAGTGCCTGGAGGCACCCCACTCCACCAGCAAACTTTCTGCCCAAACACGCTCAGCTTTCTGGCTCCATGAGTCAGGAACCCCACCTCACCAGCTCCTGCTGGTCTCCTGGTTCTGCTGCCTCTGCTACTGCCGTTTCTCTGCCACTGCTTCTCATCATCTCTAGCTGTCTTCCATGTTACAGCTCCTCTGTCTGTGCCCTGGATCTAGGAGGTTCTCAGCACAGGGATCCTGGGTCCAAAGGACGCACTCCACTCCTGTCTCTTATTTCTTGGTAGTCATGAGGTCCCCCTTTCCACCTCTG
>NW_004443997.1:15235723-15237679 GCF_000243295.1 Trichechus manatus latirostris
GTATTAATGCTATAATTAAATTATTCCAAAATTTGCCATGACAGAGGCCCAGGTAAGAAGTTACAGGTATGCCAAGGAGGGAGAGTCAAATCTTCATTTGAAAGCGGGAAGACTCAGACCAGATGGAGGTGGGCAGCTCATCAGAGGTCCCATGGCTCACTGCCAGCAGAACAGGCATTGACTGACACATACAACAGGCAAGGTCCTGCCTGGGTGCCAAGGGGGATGGATAGGCAGGTGAATGAGAGGTGGGCTGGCTTCGCCTTCAAAGAGCTGGTTCCCCACAACAGAAAGTCTCTGACAGAGCAGGAGAAAAGAGGGGTGCAGAACTTGAACTCAAATTCTAGTAAAAAGACAAGACTTAATGGTTTGATTGAGACTGGAGGGACCCTGGAAGACATGGCCCCCAGATTCTCTGTTAGCCCAAAACTAAAACTGCCCCCGAGGCCAACTCTTCAAACAAAGATTAGACTGGACTATGGGACATAAAATGATACTCATCAAGTGTGCTTCTTAGCTCAGATAGATACATGAGACTAAATGGGCAGCTCCTGTCCAGAGGTGAGATGAGAAGGCAGAGAGCGTCAGGAGCTGGTTGAATGGACATGGGAAATCCAGGGTGGAAAGGAGGAGTGTGCTGTCACAGTATAGCGAGAGCAACAAGGGTCACATAACAATGTATGTATAAATTTTTGTATGAGAGAGTAACTTGAATTGTAAACTTTCACTTAAAGTACAATTAAAAAAAAAAAAAAAGAGCTGGTTCCCAGGTGAGAAGATAAGACTCTGGGAAAGGTACCTAGCAGTACAAGGTGATAAAGGGTCCCTCTGCACTCTGAACACACCCATGGTACAGCCTTATCTTTGTGTGTTAGAGTTATTTATTTGCAGACCATGTTATCAGGAAGACTCAGGGATCCTTGGGGGCATTCATTCATTCAGGAATTTATTGAGGAACTGCTGCATACTAGGCACTGATCTGGTACACAGTAGATGCTTGATAAATGCACATTGCATTGAATAACAAGCTCAGAGCCTAGCATTCAGTAGGCCCTCAGTAAATGATCCTTGAATTGAATAAATAACAAACGAACAAATAAAATACACTGGACCTGAAGGAAGAACTAGAACAGGTTCCAGCATACAGCTGGCATTCAGTAAATGTTGAATTTACATGATGGAGGGACTAGAATGGGGCCTGGCACACTTTAGGTGCTCTTTAAATATTCTGGGATCTGTCTTTCTGACCTTCCTCCATCCTGAGCCTGAGTCCTGGACACTTAAGCCCTGAGACCAAATTGGGAGTCCAGGCCATTCATACATAAATTCATTCATCCAACAAACATTTATTAAGTGCCTGCTGTGTACTAGTCAGTGGGGATACAGCAGTGAACAAAGCAAAAAAAGGGTTTTTGTCTCTCTCATTTGCTCATATTTTAGCGTGGGGAGAGATACTGCATAAGCAAGTAAATAAATAACAGGAAGTGATAAGGGCTGTCTTAGTTATTTAGTACTGCTGTAACAGAAATACCACACATGGATAGCTTTAACAAAGACAAATTTATTCTTTCATAGTCTAGGAGGCTTGAAGTTGGAATTCAGGGTGCCAGCTCCAGGAGAAGGCTTTCTCTCTCTATTGGCTCTGGGGGAAGAGGTCCTTGTCATCAATCTTCCCCTGGTCTAGGAGCTTCTCAGCACTATGCTCTTGGCTCTTGTTTCTTGGTGGTATGAGGTCCCCATGTCTCTCTGTTCACTTCTCTCTTTTATATCTCCAAAGAGATTGACTTAAAACACAACCTAATCTTGTAGATTGAGTCCTGGCTCATCAACAAAACTGCCACTAATCCCAGCTGGTTAACACCATAGAGGTAGGATTTACGACACATGGAGGAAAATCACATCATATGACAAAATAGTGGACAATCACATACCACTGGCAATCATGGACTAGACAAG
>NW_004443997.1:15238888-15240534 GCF_000243295.1 Trichechus manatus latirostris
GTGGGCCCAATGTCATCATAAGGGTCCTTATAAAACAAAGACAGAAGAGTTAGGAGAAAGGCAATGTGACGATGGAAGCAGAGACTGCAGTAATGCACTTTGAAGATGCAAGAAGCGGCCACGAGCCAAGGAATACAGGTGGCCTCCAGAAGCCAGAAAAAGCATGGAAATAGAATCTCCCCCCAGAGTTCCCAGAAGGAATCAGCCCTGCGGATGCCTTGATTTTAGCTCCTTATGATGCATTTTTCCTGGGTGATACAAGCCGTTTGCACTCGACTACTAACCTAAACACTGGCAGTTTGAACCCACCCAGTGGCACCATGGAAGAAGGGCCTGGCGAACTGCTTCCATACAGATTACAGCCAAAAAAACTTTATGGAGCAGTTCTACTCTGTAACACACTCAGTTGCCAGGAGTCGGCATCAACTCAACAGCAATGGGTTATGATGCATTTTGGATTTCTGATCTCTAGAACAGTAAGAAAATAAATTTGTGTTGTTGTAAAGCCACTAAGTTTGTGGTCATTTGTTACAGCAGCAGTAGGACACTAATACAAACAGAGAAGGGACATAATCTGATTTATGTTCTAGAGAGCCTTTTCTGGTTGCTGTGCAGAGAATGGATTTTAGGAGGAACAAGAGTAGAAGCAGCGAGACCAGTGAGCAGGTTACTGCAGACCCTGGGAGTGATGATGGTGGACTGGTAAGATGGAAGCACAGATTTTAAGAAAACGTTAAGGGCGAGAGTTGACTGAACTTTCGGATAGATTGGATGAGGTGGGGAAGGGCACAGGAAAGCAAGGACTCAGAGGTGACTCCTATGGGATCAGCACCCCAATTTCCCCACCTTCCCTGGGGCCCTCACAGCTCTACATTGCACTTGACAGGCTGTCCCAGGGATGCTGGGTGATTTTCCATGATTAGACTGGAGCAGTACTCTGGGAAATAAATACCCTCAGTCTAAAAGGTTTTTATAAGCCAGGGCAGAGGATTAAAGGCGGCAAGGCTGAGCAGAAATCTCAGGGTCAAGAGACAGCTGAGCCTGGAGACTTCATCTAAACCTTAAACGTTTTTATTTTTCACTCCCTGAACTCAGAGTGTCACTTTAAATACATGTTTGGCAACATTGGCTGTTCTGTTTTTCTTTTTAATTATACAAAGAGAGATTCTGGAAACTGGCTCAGCCCTGGGGTGGGGAAGGTAAGGGAAGTTCAGCAGCAGTTTGAGGCAAACACACCAACTCAGAATCCAATGGATTTGCAATTTTTTTCAGGGAGTGTGGGGACCAAACTCCCAACGCCCCTGAACTCGGTATGGTCAGCCCTGACTCAGGATTTCTAAAAGGAGACTGCCGGAGTCACCAACTTAGAATGGAGAGAACTCAGACAGGCACATCTCCGAGATAAAAATATCCCCACCATTAGCTCTGCTCCTGTACCCTGGAGTTATTCCTGGGTCTCTGGCCTCTTTCTTCTTTCATCCTCTGGGCAGAAAACAACCAGCTAGATCGTTCACATACATTGACAGAATACTTCCTATGACCAGGCACTAGGCTAAGCTATTTATATGAACTATCTCTTTTCATGCCCTCAGCTACCCTCTGAGTGGATACTATCATTATCCCAGAGTCTCTGGGTGGCACAGTAA
>NW_004443997.1:15242224-15243449 GCF_000243295.1 Trichechus manatus latirostris
CTTCATACTATATTCAACCATCAGTTTTAACTCTCATCCATTGCTGGTGGGAGTGTAAAATGGTGTAGCAGTTGTAGAAAATTTGGTGGTTCTTCAAAAAGGAATAAATCTACCATCTACCATACGACCCAGCAATTACACTCCTAGATATATACCCAAAAGACTCGAAAGCAGGGACTTCAATAAATCTTTAAACACCAATGCACATCGTGTTTACACAATTACAAGAGAGGGAAACAATTCAAACATCCATCAAGAGATGAATGAATAAACAAAATGTGGTATATCCATACAGTGAAATATTACTCAGTTCTGAAGTTCTAACACATGCTCTAGCATAGATAAACCTAGAAAACATTGTGGTAAGTGAAATAAGCAAGACACAAAAGGACAAATATTGTATGATCCCACTTATATAAAATATCTAGAATAGGCAAATGCATAGGTTCAGAAAGTAGATTATTGTAACCAAGGGCTGGGGGAAGGAGGAAATAAGGCCTGATTGCTTAATGGGTACCGAATTTCTGTTTAGGGTGATGAAGAGGTTTTGGAAATAAATAGTGTTAATGGTTGCACAATATTGTGAATATAATTAATGCCACTGAATTGTACATTTAAAAAAGGTTAAAATGAAAATTTTTTATGATTGTATATCTTACAATTTTAAAAAATTGAAAAAAGAAATCAGTTTGACATGGATCATAGTCCTAAACATATAAGCAAAAACAATGAACTTTTTAAAACAAAACATAGGTGAATACCTTCATGACCTTGGGGTTGGCATTGAGTTCTTAGCCAGGACACCAAAGCACCAACTGTAATACAAGTAGCATTATCGCAATAAAGTTATCGTTGTTAGGCGCCGTCAAGTCAGTTCCGGCGACCCTACGTACAACAGAACAAAATGCTGCCTGGTCCTGTGCCATCCTCACATAAAAGGCGTGGATTGGCGTGAACACACGGCTCAGTGGTGGCTTCCAGCCGGGGGGAAGAGTGAGTCCCATGCACCCAGGAACTGGGGAGCAGGGAGGCAGAGTAGGCCCTACACTGAGGATAATCTCTAAGCTCTAGGCCCAGAGAATCATTTGGAGGCTGCTGTGGGTGGAAGAGTGTCCCTCAAAAACTCATGCCCACCTGAAACCTCAGACTGTGACCTTATTTAGAAACAAAGTCTTTGTAGTATAACTAAGGCAAGGTTCAAGATGAGATCATATTGGATTGGTGT
>NW_004443997.1:15245130-15246597 GCF_000243295.1 Trichechus manatus latirostris
ATCAGGGCTCCTTGGAGGGTTAAAAAAAGTCCTATTCTATTACTTGCTGGCTCTCTGTGCCTCATTGTTCTCAACTGTAAAATGGTAATAGTAATAGCATCTACCTCATCTACTTCATCGGCTTGTAAGGAATGACTGAGTTAAGATAATGCCGTGCTTAGAATAGTGCCTGGCACGGGTTAAGCGCTACTTAGTGCTTCTTGTTGTTGCTGCTGTGTGCGCTTGAGTTGATTCTGACTCAGAAATCCTATCAGACAGGGCAGAATTGCCTCATAGGGCCTCCTAGGCTGTAATCTAACAGGAGCAAACTGCCAGTTCTTTCTCCCGTGGAGCGCTGGGTCATTTCCAACTGCAGACCTTCTGATGAGCAGCCGAGCACTTAACCATTGCACCACCAAGGCTCCTTTACTTAGTGCTAACTATTGTTATTCCTGTCTTTTGTCACATCATGGGATGCAGAGCCCTCTATACCTCCCCAGGCAGCTCATGTCATCTGTGGTCAACCCTGGGCCATGGCCACTGGCCACCATGGGGCAGGTTGCAGCAGCCCTTTCAGTTGCGTCTCTACACCCTCCTGGGTGGAACGATTGGAAATTTCTGATTGGCTTTTTTCGGATATAAACCTCAAAAGGCTACAAGCACACCTCCTGGCCACTAGCGGAGCCAAGCCAGGTGCTTAGAGGCAGTGAGGGGATGGGAAGCCTGGGTTCTAATTCGGATTCCCTACTGGCTGCTTTTGTGTCGTTTGACAACGTGCTTTCTCTCTGGAGCCTCAATTTACCCATCTGTAAAATAGGGTTGGGGATCGCATCGATGCATGGTCCCAGGTGGCCCCAACAAGGGCAGGGAAAAGTTAGTAACCACCGGGCCATCGGTGCTCCAGGACCCTAGGGCTGGTAGGAGGGATTCTCCAGACCCTCCCCACGCCCCCACCAGTCTGGAGAGTACTGTATTTTTTCTGCTCTGCGCAGACCAACCCGTTGCTATTAAGTTGATTCATAAACCAAGAAAACCAAACCCACTGTCATCGAGTCAATTCCCACCCAAGGACAGAGTAGAACCGCCCCATAGTGTTTCCAAGGAGCAGCTGGTAGATTCGAACTGCCCACCTTTTGGTTAGCAGTGAAACTCTTAATCCCTACCCCATGAGGATTTCCTCTGCACAGACAGTGGGATCCAAATCCCAGGGAATTAGAAGAGGGAGAGGGGCATGATGTACGAGCTGGAGAAGGAAAACCTGGCCCCATTCCCACCTCAAAGCCCAGCTCAGAGTTGCCACTCCCGGACCCTTTTGTTCCTCCTAAATCAGCAAATCCCTACTCCAGCATGGAGCCCCTTCCCCCTCTAGCCCTGCAGGCCTACCCCTCTCCCCATCAGCCCCCTAACTGTGTGTGTAAAGTAGTCCCCAACTTACAACCTGTTGGAGTTAAGAGGAACTGCCCTTAAAGACCATCTTTTTTTTTTTTT
>NW_004443997.1:15254286-15255396 GCF_000243295.1 Trichechus manatus latirostris
GCCTCTGTCCCCATTATCCTGCAGTTAAACTGGCCTTCTACAGCTTCAGCAGCCAGGGAGTAGTTGCAAGTCTTCACATTTGCTTTCCTGCCTCTGGAAAGCTCATCCCAGTTCTTGCATAGTTGGTTCCCTCACAAAATTCAAATGTCACCTGGTGAGAAAGGTGTGAATTTATCTTGTTTGCTTACCGCCTGTTCCCCCGACTAAAATATAAGCTCCATGAAAGTTCTTTTTCCCGGATTCCCTCAGCCTAGCACTTACTGGGATCTTCTGGGTGGTGCATACGGTTAAAGTCCGTGACTGCTGACAGAAAAGTTTGCAGTTTGGACCCACCAGCTGCTGCACAGAAGAGCTGATGATCTGCTTCCATAAAGATTTACAGCCTAGGAAACCCTATGGGGCAGTTCTGTTCTGTCCTATGGGGTCACTAAGAGTCTGAATCGACTGGGTGGCATCCAACAAGCGCTAAAGAGGAGCCTCTGGGTGGGTAGTGCAAACAGGTAACACTCAGCTGCTAACCAAAAGTTTGGCAGTTTGAGTTCACCCAGAAGTACCTCAGAAGAAAGGCCTGGCAATCTACTAATCAGCCATTGAAAACTCTATGCAGCACAAGTCTACTCTGACACACATGGGGTCGCCATGAATGGGAGTCAACTCCATGGCAACTGGTAAAAATGTAATTTATTCACTTATGTTTGTGTCTCCTCTGTAGAATGTAAGCCCCACGAGGGCAGGGGGTTCCGTCCATTTTGTTCACCACCCTGCCCTCAGCACCTAGACAGGGTTGGCACCCAGGCGGCGCTCACTGAACACTGAATTCTACCTCAGCCGGCTCTTTCTGCTGCAGAATTTGCGCCACCTTGTTCCAAGGGGGAAACAGACCTCCGGAGGGAGGTGACCTCAGGCGGCCCCGGCCCAGGAGTTCGAGCCCCGAGAGCAGCGCCATCAGAGAAGCTGCGGAAACTGCAAACGCCCTAGCGAAGCACACGGAGGCCCCGAGACTTCGAGCGCTTCCTGGAACAGCCGCGCCCGGCGGGGGGTGGGGCCGCCCGAGGCGGCGAGTCACATGACTCGCACCAGCACCGCCCACCTCCTCGTGGGCGGGGCGTC
>NW_004443997.1:15256939-15261085 GCF_000243295.1 Trichechus manatus latirostris
CTGAACCCCCAGCCCTCCTGCCTGCTCCCTGGGTGAGGTAAGCCCTTGGCTTTGGGCGAGGGCGTGGCTGCACCACTTGTGTTTTCTTGGGAAGGGAGTGTGTCTGGTTCTCTCCCTTTGTTCCACAAACAAGTGGGCCACTGCGGTGGAGGACTTCTTAGAAGCGCTGAGTGAGCCTAAGGAGCCCTGGTGGCGCAGTGGTTAAGAGCTCAGGCTTCTAATGAAAAGGTGAGCAGTTGGGATCCACCAAGCTGCTCCTTGGAAACCCTGTGGGGTAGTTCTGCTCTGTCCAATAGGGTCACTATGAGTTGGAACCAACTCAATGGTAACGGGTTATGAGAGTGAGCCCAAAACATGGGAAAGGCCAGGAGATGGGGGCTCTCCCAGCTCTGCCACTTGCTGCTTGTGTGACCTTGGTCAATCACTGTCCCTCACTGGGCCTTGATTTCTGAATGGATAAATGAAGGCTGCTACTCAGAAGTTAGCCCTGGTGATGCAACGGTGAAGTGCTTAACTGAAGTGTTGGCCATTTGAATCCACCCAGCGGCTCTGCGGGAGAAAGACCTGGCAGTCTGCTCCCATAAAAATTACTGTTGCTATGAGTTGGAATCAACTCGATGGCAACTAACAACAGCTCAGAAGTTTTTCCGACTTTGAGAAATAAATTGAGGGAGCCTATGTGTGTGTGTGTGTGTGTGTGTCTGTCTGTGTGTGTGTGTGTGTGTGTGTGTGTGTGTGTCATTTTTAGCTTAGGCTCATGTGATGGAGTTCTGTTCTACCACTCCCAAATCCTAAAAGGCCAGTTTCTATGCCTCATGTCGGAAGAATCACCAAGAATAGCTGACCCTGACTGAGCAGTAACTATGTGCTAGGCGCCGTGTACGTTCCCTAACTCCCACCCTAACTCCTCAACAACCCTTTAAGGTAATGTTGACAAGTGATTTTCCAAAGTCACACAGCTGGTTAGTGGCAGAGGGGGGATTTGAAGCCAGGTAGGCTGGCATGCAGAACCTCGTTGCTTAGGTACCTGGGCCCTACTTTGTAGTGGACTGAACTCTGGTTGATGTCCAGCCAGAGACATGTTGGGACTAGGTCCAGGGAATAAGAAATAGAGAAAAAAAAAAAAATTGCAATTTTGGGGCGAGGAGGAGGCAGAGGTGGCCCTAGTGATTGTCAGCTCTTCACTGCAGTGCTCTCAGTTTAAAATGGTGGGGTCGTGGATTCAAAGTGGCCCAGAACCCTTTCCTCTTCAGGGGAGGTGCAGACCAGGTGGGGGCTGTTTCCGGCCTTCTCAAGTCCTCTCTTCCTGTCGAAGAACCGTGGCCTTGGAGTCTAACACCACCTCCCTCTTCCTCTTGCTGAAAACAGTGTGGGGAAGTCGGATGCTGGGGCAGTGAGTGGTACCTGGGTGGGCCTTGGCTCACCCAGACTGTCTCTTGGGGGAGCTTTATTTTCCCCAGCCAAGGTGGAGAAGGCTTCCTGGGTATGCTGATGGAGCTCCCAAAATTCAGCAGACAGGGAAGAGCTGAACCCCAAGTCGGCCTGCAACCTGGGGAAGCAGTCACAAGAGGGTAACTGTTTTTGCCATGACGCTGGAAATCCATGGGAGAGATGGGATTAGAGGGGTCAGCAGGGCTTGTCTAACCATGCCCCACCTCTACCACAGACACACAGCCTGTGGGTGAGCCTCAGAGAAGAAGGGGTGCTTACTCAGCCCAATGTCATGGAAACAAGGGTGAGCAGGTTTCCTGGATTACCCTCCCCTGGCCCATGAGTCAGCACAACTGACTTCCTGCCCCCAGAGGGCTTCCTTCCGAGAGACCTGGAAAACCCAAGGAGCTGACGTGACCTTTCATCTCCGTTCACAGGGGAGAGTTGGCAAGGATGCCAAGCTCACCTGCTCAGCAGATGAGATTGGGGAAGGTCTCCCAAAGAGCCAGGAGGGGATTAAGAGGCCCCCTTGGTGCCCAAGACTTGTGGAGTACAGGCTGTGTGACCTCGGGCAAGTGGTTTTCTCGAGTTGGGGCAGTTTTGTCATCTGTACAAAGTGGGGTGAAGAGCCCCCTCTTCCATGAGCTTGGATGAAGATTCATTACGAGCCAGACTGGGGCCCATGAAGGGTTGAGAAAATTTCAGGGTACACACCTTGATGATACACACCTTGGCTAGACCCGCTGTGGTCTGCTGACAAGATCCCCACCTGCTCTTGACAGCATTTCTAGTAACAACAGGCCTTGCCTGGGCTGAGCATCCAAGTTCCAACGTCAGATACAGAAGAGGCCCTAGATGTAGCATACGATCAGCATCGTATAGGTGATCCTCGAGCTGAGGGTGCCCTTGTGGGCTGTGATTCAGGCCATTCGTGCCTCGGTTTACCTCTTGGCCAGAGGCTCCAAGCCTGGGTCTGAGGCTCAGCCCTGCAGGGCTGAGGGGCTCACGCGTGGCAGTTTGGTCTGCTGGGGTGGGCAGGCCTGTAACGTTAGCCTAAGCAGAAGATAATTGGGAAGGTCGACCTACTGCTGTAAACAAAATGCTTTCCATGACCCAGGATCAATTATTTTTGGATTATCTACCTGCTCAAGTTCTGTGCCTGCCACCACCCTTTTGTTGCCAGGTCTGAGAGCAGGTTCAGAAGTTGCTCGGAATTTCTGTGAAAATGAGCTGAAAGGAAGGGTTCAAATCATAAGACTCAGTTGAGCGTCTTTGGAGTTCAGGGGGCGTGAAGAGAAGCAAGAAATTACCGTGAGTACTAATAGTAGTCATCAGTATTAGTATTCTTGACTGGGCTCATACAGTCATACACTGTGCTGGGTGATCTACATGTACCATCTCACGTGATCCTTGTACAGCCTAGTGGGGGCAGGTGCAGTTGTCTCGGGTGAATGGCTTGCTTGAAGTCGCCTGGCTGGTAAGCTATGGAGCCCCGTGCCCACGGTGTAGCCCTGTTGTTATGGAAAAGAAAGCATCAGAGAGTGAGGATGACAGAGCTGGGAGGCTCAAGTACAGCAGAGCAAAGAGAGAACAGGGACTCTGGAGGTAGGCAACTTGGGTTCACATCCCAGTTCTGCCTCTTAAAGCTGTGAGACCTTGGGGAGGTCACTTAACCTCTCTGGGGCTCAGTTTCCTCATCTGTAAAATGGGGTGATAGTACCAACTTTGTAGGGTTGGTGGGAGGATTCAGAGACTTATGTTTGCTAAGCACTTAAAATATATCTGGCCCAAGGTAAGGATGATTTAGAAGGCTTCGGGAAGAATGGGATTTCAGCTAAGCCTTAGGGATCAGTGGAGTTTTGGTTAGTGGCATTAGGGCTTGGGGACGAGCCCTCCAGTCAGAGGAAATAACATGGACAGAGTTACAGAGAAGAGAAATTAGTGGGTCTTGGGAAGGCAAAGAAGCTCTGGTAGTGCAGTGGTTAAAGTGCTTGGCTGCCAAGGAAAAGGTCGGTGGTTTGAACTCACCCGCCACTCCGTAGAAGAAAGGCCTGGCAATTTGCTCCCATAAATATTTCAGCCTAGGAAACCCTATGGGACAGTTCTCTGTCGCATGGGGTCGCTATGAGTCAGAATCACCTTGAGGGCACCCAACAACAACAGCAACAACAGGGAGTAGTAGAGAAAAAAAGAATCCAGCTGGGCAAGATAATGGAGGGCTTTGAATGGCTGTTTAAAAAGTTTGAACTCTTATACAGGCAGTGGGGAGCCATCGAAGGTTTCGGAGCAGAGGAGTTATGTTATTCTATGACGATGATGATAATGCGGATAGTTACCTGTGGTGCCAGGCATAAGTCTAGGCCCTTTTCTTTCTTTCTTATTTAATCCTTGTAGCAGCTCTTGAAGATGTGTTCTGGAGACAGGAAAACTAAGGCTCATCAAGACCCTTGGAGGTTAAGTTACCCAGCAGTAGAGTTCCAGCCCTGGGGTATCTGGCTTGGAGCCTTTGTCCCTTACCCTGGCCCACCCTCTAGCCACCATCACCCACTTTCCCCTACCCCTAGCTGGTTGATAACTAGGCTTTTGGAGTCTTGCAGATGCATGATTCTGCACACTGGATTTGCAGGCTGGGCTGTGTATAAATGGAATTTTGCCGAGTGGCCCAGAGGGGAGGGAGCTCCATGCTCAGCAAAGAAGCCTTTTGTAAAACTTCAC
>NW_004443997.1:15261722-15263038 GCF_000243295.1 Trichechus manatus latirostris
AACCACTAACCTTTTGGTTAGCAGCCGAATGCTTAACCATTGTGCCACCAGGGCTCCTTCAATCACAGGCATAGAGGTTATGATTTACAACACATATTTTAGGGGGACACAATTCAATCTATAACAAGCCCTGCTGGTTGCTGGTCCTGGTGGGCTGATAAAGGAGAAGTTTGAACTTCCTAGGGCAACACTACCATACCCAGTGCTCCAGAAGAGGGAGGTTCCCTGGGAGAAATAAAACAAAAGGCAGGGATAAACAAGTCAGCAGGTTTCTCTTTGGGGGAACTTTTGGGCCTTTAATATGCTCCCCAGAAGGGACATCTCAAATTGATATGACCACAGAATGTTTTCATCAGAGTTGAACCTCATCGGACTGTTATTTGGCACAACCCTCTTTGGGGGAGCATTTGCGGTCTAAGCCAGGGGTCAGCATACTTTTTTGGTAAATATTTTCAGCTTTGTGGGCCACACAGTCAGTGGTAGATACTCAACTCTGCCATCAAAGCCTGAGCAGCTACAGATAATATGTAAATGAATGGGCATGGCTGTGTACCAATAAAACTTTATTTACAAAAGCTACTGTCTATGGGCCACAGTTTGCCATGCCCTGGTCTGAGCTGCAGTCTCCAAACTTTTGAAGTGTTTAGCACTAGCCTCAATATCTGTTTATAACGTGTACACATGTTCTATTAATACAGCTTGTATAAGCCTATGTAAAATAAAAAATAGAAAAGTTTAAAGGATAAGCAAAGTAATAAATGAATATCATTCGACATTCTAATATGATCTTCCGAGTCTCAGTGGATCACCTGGGATTGTTTACCATAGACTTTGGAAACTTCGGGCCAAAATACCTCAAAGTTCTGGTCTTACCTTCATATATTCATTCAACAACCTCTAACTGAGGCCTGTGAGGGACCAGGCCCAGTGAGAAACAGAGAAACAGAAGGATCTGAGAGTAGAGAGGAGGAAACAAGACATACAATTATGTCATTATAATTTTTCTGGTAAGTGCGGTGAAAAGGAGCAGTGATCGAAGGACACATCACAGTCTGAAAATACTTAGTTGCTTAAGTGTTTATTATTATCATCCCCCTCCCCCTAGGGCAAGGGTTTTGCTGTCATTGGTTGTTGTGTGCTGTTTATTCCAACTCATAGCGACCCCATAGGACAGGGTAGAACTGCCCCACAGGGTTTCCTAGGCTGTAATATTTATAGGAACAGATCACCAGGCCTTTCTTCCGTGGAGCTGCTGGCGGTTTGAACTGCTGACCTTTTGGTTAGCAGCAGAGTGCTTAACCATTGAGTCTGCTGCA
>NW_004443997.1:15264801-15266823 GCF_000243295.1 Trichechus manatus latirostris
GCCGCAGGCCTCAGGCAGGGTGGGCAGGTTTTGTCCTCCCCAGGCCAGGACTGCCCCACAGCTGCGTTTTCCGGCACTGGCCCCTGTGGCTGTGACAAATGGTGGGAAGGGTCCTCTGTCCCTCTGAGGTGGCGAGCTGGCGAGGCATGGTTTGGGACACCCAGCCTCCTGGTTCCCAGGATTGGAGCTGGGGCAGACACGGCTGAGTTGGGGGCCCGTACCTCTCGCCCCGCCAGGGGACCAGAACGTGGGCAAGTGGACCCAGCTCTCAACAGCTTGAGCTGAGGGCATTTCTCTTCCACTCTAAGCCCTGGGTGTTTCTTATTCACTAACATCTATTGAGCACCTCCTGTGTGCCCCGACCTGTGCTAAATAAACACTTTGCAGTCAAGCCCTCGTTTAATCTCCACAGTGACCATTTGAGGGGAGCAGTCCTTGCACCCTCGTTTTACACGGGCTTTAGAACCAGTTCAAATCTAGGCTTCACCCAGTAATCTGCAGACACTTGATAAAGTTTATTATATGCCAAGCCTTGTTCTAAGGGCTTGATATTCATGAACTCATTTAATCCTTGCAACAATTCTAAGAAATAGCGTCCTTCATTGTCCCCATTTTATGGATGTGTAAACTGTGGCGCAGAGAGGTTGAAATACTTGCCCAAGGTCACCAGCTTTATAAGTGGAGGAGCTGAGATTCTGGGTCCTGGGTCTGTGCTCTTCATGGCTGTATAGAGGAGGAGACACCTGGGGGGTGGCTGTGATATAGTGCGGCCCCAGGTAGGGGCACAGGTAGGAGTGTTACCTGTATGCATCCCCAGCGGCCAGCTCAGGACGTGAGCCACATACTGGGTCCGGACATTTCCCGTGAGTGAATAAATAGCCAGTGGCCCTCAGTCAGCCAAGCAGCGGCCTCTCCTGCTTGTCCCTTCTGGGTTTCAGGTTCCCAGGCAGTCAGCCAAAACAGGAAGAGGAAGTGCTGGTGGGGGGCGGGGAGGGGGGCTGGCAGGAGGTATTTGTGATGCTGGAGGGGTTGCGCTATTCAAGGTGTGGGCAGGCCTGGGGGCACGAGCAGGGTGCCCTTGGGACGAGCAGGGTGCCCTTGGGACGTGGCCTTGAACTCACCAGGCTGGTGACCTGCCCAGAGCCCTGGTGTCCGGTATCCTCACCCTCATGTACCAAGAATTCTCAGGCTTGGCTTTCAAACAGCCAGTGATCTTAAAAACAGTAGAAAGCCTGATGGCCCTGCCCCAAATTTACATGAGCTTGAAACATTTTGTAAACTTCAGGGCTAAAAAGTATGTACAGTCTCAGTTCTGGGAATTCTTAGGCTAAAGTCTGTGAGTGAAGGGGGCGAGGGTGGGGGTGTCTGTGAAGTGAATCAGGTTGGACTTGTCTAAAAAGTCCAGTGAATACACACACCTGGATGTTTGGAGGAGCGTGGCCACCCCCTTTACGAGATTCCTATAAGGGTCTGACCCCAAATCCCTTCGAGCTGTGACCTTTTTCTCCCCACACCCCCTTGTTTGACAGAGAAGGCCTAGGAGGTCCATAGCGGAGGGTCTTGACCAAGGTCACACACTGAGCAGGGTGGGTCTGGAGCCAGAGTCAAGGACTGAGGATTAGTCCCAGGTGTTTTCCCAGCCCTAGGATAGCTCTCTGGCAGATGGGTAGAAACCCCAGAAGGGCTTCATGTCGAGATGATTAGGGATGAAGTTTCTAAACCAAGTAATAATTATCGAGGGCTTCCTTTCTGCCAGGCACTGCGTGTTTTACGTGGATTAACTCATTTAATCCTCACAACAACCCGGTAAGGCATGTACCCATTTTACAGATGGGGAAGCTGGGGCACAGGAAGAAGTCACTTACCAGAGTCACACCACCTGTAAAGAACAGACAGCCAGGGTTTGAAACCACGCAGCCTGGCACCAGAGCCTGTGCCCCTAATCACTGCCCCATATGCCTTTCCAGGCCTCGTGAAGGGTGCAGGGGACAAGACATGAAAGGGTTTCTTGGGCGCACACCC
>NW_004443997.1:15267653-15276108 GCF_000243295.1 Trichechus manatus latirostris
CATGGGGGTGATTTGTGAGGCCCAGGTGAGAAGCACCAGGTGGTTGGCCTGGAGGTGCCCTTGGTGACCCAGGATCCGCAAGTCTCCAGGAACTAAGGAGCAGCTAGTGAGTCAGCCCTGGAGCCTGGAGCCCAGAGCTGGGGCTGGGAGGAGACAGCCTCAGGGCTTGCTGGCCCCAGCCCTCAGCCATCTCTTCTGGGAAGCTTCTTTAAGTTCTTTGTCCATCTGTGCACTGTGTTCTCAGGAAAGGCCTGGGGCCTTCACCTCTCCAGCCCCTACTCCTGTCCTTGTCCCCAGAGCAGGCGTAAAGGAGAAGCCTCTGCTTGGTGGGGCGCGCAGGGCCAACAGGTGCCATGGCTGGTTTTTAATCCCTGGCCGGGTGACAGTCGGAGTGGTTTCCATCTGGGAGATTTTACTGTGTGCTAGGAGCTCTTATTTAATTGTTAAAATAGTCCTGTGAACTGATACTATATCTGCATTTCACAGGTAGGAAAATGGAGGCTCAGAGAGGTTAATTCTTTCCCCAAGGACACACAGCTAGTGAGTGGCAGAGCTGGGATTCAAATCCAGGTAGCCCGCTTTCTTCATGAGTTCTTTCTGCCACTTCCCAAGGAGGTAGGTCCTATTGTCCCCATTATACAGATGGAGAAACTGAGGCTCTGTGCAGGCAAGTGACTTGCGCAGGGTCCCAGAGATTGATGGGAGCAAAGCCAGGGTTTGAGCTGGGCCCATCACTCCTTCCCGATGGGCCATGGCCCTGATCTGGCACTCACCCCGCCTGTCCTCACCCCTGCAGGTGGCGATGGTGGAGGTGCAGTTGGACGCTGACCACGACTACCCACCAGGGCTGCTTATCGCCTTCAGCGCCTGCACCACAGTGCTGGTGGCCGTGCACCTGTTTGCGCTCATGATCAGCACCTGCATCCTGCCCAACATCGAGGCCGTGAGCAACGTCCATAACCTCAACTCTGTCAAGGAGTCGCCCCACGAGCGCATGCACCGCCACATCGAGCTGGCCTGGGCCTTCTCCACGGTCATTGGCACACTGCTCTTCCTGGCCGAGGTGGTGCTGCTCTGCTGGGTCAAGTTCCTGCCCCTCAAGAAGCAGCCGGGCCAGCCACAGCCCACCAGCAAGCCCTCGGACGGCGGCGGAGCCCTCAATGTCAGCGGCAGCAGCCCCGAGGGCATCACTCCGGGCCAGGCAGCCGCCATTGCCTCCACCACCATTATGGTCCCCTTCGGCCTGGTCTTTATTGTCTTCGCCGTCCACTTTTACCGCTCACTGGTCAGCCACAAGACAGACCGACAGTTCCAGGAGCTCAATGAGCTGGCTGAGTTTGCTCGCCTGCAGGACCAGCTGGACCACAGAGGGGACCACCCACTGACGCCCGGCAGCCACTATGCCTGAGCCCCTGTGGGCCTGGGTTTTCCCGAGCTTTAGCCTTAATGCCTCTTCCCAAGGCCTTGTCTTGCCCCAGCCTCAAGGACAGCCTGAACAGGAGGCTGGGCTTCCGGCAGAGAGTAGAGGGAAGAGGGTTTTTTAAGAGAAATGACTGTACTTTGAAACTTTCCTCTAAGAGTATAAGCACTTCCTGTTTTTCCAGACCCAGGTTCACCTGCTGGGAGGTGGTGGGGGCCGGAGCGGGGACAGATGCTCCCTTTGTCCGTCCTCCTATCCCATGCCAGGGCCACCTGGATGCTTCCTGTCCTTTCCATCTCGACCTCCCACCCCGTTTGGCGTCGAGAGTGTGTGTGTGTGTCTGTGTGTCTGTGTGTGTGTGGACACAGAAATATACTCTTATGGGACAGCTTCTCCTTGTGTCTGTATCATTGGGTCCAGGCTGTCCCATGTTATTTCTCCCTCCTGCCACTGCCCTAATCAGCTGAGCCCCTAAGCAAAGTTTTTCATTTCTTTCAGCGATTTGAGAAATTTTAAACCTACCAAAAAGTCACAAGAATAGTTACAGAAATATATAATTCCCCTGAACCGTATGTTTTAGTTGCAGATAGCACAATCTTTCATGGCTAAATAAAAACCCAAAACCAAACCGGTTGCCGTCGAGTCGATTCCGACTCATAGCAACTCTGTAGGACAGAGTAGAACTGCCCCATAGGGTTTCCAAGGCTGTAATCTTTATGGGAGCACACTGCTACATCTTTCTCCCATGGAGTGGCTGGTGGGTTCAAACTGCCACCCTTTCGGTTAGCAGCCGAGTGCGTAACCACTGCGCCACCAGGGCTCCTTTTCATGCCTAAATGCTTCCTTTTAAAAACGTGGACATTCTTCTACATAACCACAGTTCCATTATCAAATTCTGTAAATTTGGCATGGATGGAATACTATTATATAATATCCATGTTCAGATTTCCCACTTGTCCAAATAATGTTCTTTCCAACCCAAGATCGTGCGTTACATTGTCCGGAAAGTTCCTTAGCTTCTGTCGTTCATGATGTTAACCTTTTTGAAGAGTCAAGGCCAGTAGCTCTGTAGACCCCCTCTGTTTGGTTTGTTTTTATTGCGTTCAGGTTATGCATTTTGACAGGAATATTACGTAAGTGACTCTGTGTCCAGATCTTCTCAAAACAATAGCAAAGTAATAGCCAGTAGTATATGCAGATACTGTTCTAAGCACTATGCATCAGCATCCCTGTGAGGTGGGTACTGTTATCCTCATTTTACAGATGGCACAACTGATGCCTAAAGAGGGTAAATAACTTGCCAGGATTCAAACCTGGGACGTCTGACTTAGAGACCTCCCAAAAATCTTAAACCTGGGCTGATTCTGGATTTGCTAGAAAAACTGGGATCCAGCAGCCCTGCACCCACCTTCTTTCATAGTGAAAATAAACAGGAACTGAGCAACAGCCACTGCCTTCCACATTTGCCACAGTCCCCACCACTCCCTCCTATCTCAGACGAGGCCAACTTCACTAACATTTCGTGCCCAGCCCCCAGAGGCCCTTGCATTTGAGACCTCTGCCTGCTCCATATAAAAGTGGCTTTTTAAAAGCCAAGTGCTATGGCTGAAATGAAGATTGGGGCCTGGACAGGCCTGACATTTGTGTCCCTCCCATTATTGTTCCCCGAGATGCTTCCACAGAACCCCAAGTCTCAAACTGTTTGGAAAGTGTGGCCTTAAGCTCTTGTCCTTCTGTGCTGACTTGGGCACTGAATAGCAGCTTTGTGGGCTGGGTGGGGAGGGCCCTGCCCTTCCCTGCCACTTCTTCCCACCCTGCATCACACACACTGGGACCCACCTGGCCCCAGATGCCCTTTGGGGTGGAAGGGCTGGGTAGGACCAGGCAGAGACCCCCAACACAAAGCCCCCCACTGCTCCCCAAAGAGGGCCCGGACATCTTTCACATGTTCCCTGAGGTGTCCGCCTCCCTATTTGCACAGAGGCCTGCGATCCGGTGGAGTCATTCCTGGACTCCGGCATGGAAGTCTTAAGTTCTCTCCTAAATTGGCCTGAACTCAGTCACCAGCTTAGATTGTGAAGATGCAGATTTCCAAGCCCTTCCCCGGAGATTGATTGCAGTTGGTCTGGGTGTGTCTGTATTTTTAACAAGCACCCTCAGTACTCTCACACCCAGCAACTTGGGAAACGGTGGTTAAGAACACAGTCTCTTTAATTTCAGTTTTATTTCTATTTTGGGTAGACAATACATTCACACAGTTCCAAATACAACAGCGAAAAGTCCTCCCCCTCCCCAGAGTCAACCATGGTTACTAGTTTACTGTGATCCCCTTCTAGAGAGACTATACATCAACAAGTGCACCCCACACACAACACACTTTCTACATAGTAGTCTTCTATGCACACTGATCTGCACCTTAAGAGCAGATCTAAATATGAGTGCAGGCACTCTCTAGCTTGGTGACTTGTGAACTCCTTGACCCTCAGTTTCCTTTTCTAAAATGGTGCTAATAGCAGGACACCTACAGGTTGGGGTGGGAGAGGAGGTCACAGCAGAGGAGACATGCAAAGCTGTCAGCACAGTGCCTGGCAGTTAACTTACTTCTATATCCCAGGGTGGCCAGGCTCAGCTTCCTGAGAACCAGGCCCTGGGTCAGGCCACCCGGCTCACAATTTAGTGCGTAGAGAGAACCTCAGTGTCAGCAGTTACTGAGTCTTCGTGATGTGCGGATACGTGCTGAGGGCTTTACAAGCCTCCCTGTGTTTCCGAGTTTCTTACGCTCAGCACTGTTGACATTTTGGGCCGGCTCATTCTTTGTATTGGAGGGCTATTCTGTGCTTTGTAGGACGTTAGCAGAAGGCCTGGCCTCTACCCACTAGATGCTAGTAGCACTTCTGAGGAGCGGCATCCAGAAACGTCTCCAGACATTGTCAGTTTCACCGGAAGAGGGGCAAAATCGCCCTGGTTGAGAACCGCCGCCTTACTTCATCTTCACGATAACACTGGCTGGTAGGTACCGCTATTGGCCCTGTGTCACGGGAGGAAACCTAGAGAACAGGGAGGTTGACGTTCCCAAGGACATAGCTGATACCCCACCTCCGGGATTCATACCCAGTCTGACTCCAGAGCGCATGCTCTTACCACTAGCTCGCAGGAATGCTGTCTGGATTAGAATTATCAAAGCTCTTCCCTGGTATCTGGCCCACAATTAACCTCAATACATGTTATCCAGCATTATAACATCGGTTCTCATCAAATCCTCAAAACACCCGTGAGGTCTCATGAGGCCCATTTTACAGATGGAGCAACTGAGGTCGTGTGCTTAGGGTCCCACAGTAAGTCGGGCTCTCAGCCCTGGCTCCACATTACAATCACCTGGAGAACTTGTTACAAAGCCCAGACATCACCCCAGATGAATTAAATCAGCATCGCAGGGCGTGGAATCTGGGCATCTGTATCTGAAGGCTCCCACGTGATTCCCCGGTTGTGAGCCCCTGTGTTAAACTGCGGATCCAGGTCAGGTTTTAATCTAAGATCTTGTTGACCAAGCTCCTCTGACCGGGCGCAGACTCTGTCTCCTCTCTTGGGTACTCAGTGGTCAGAGACCTGGAAACGCTGCCCTTTCTCCCCAGGTAAATCCATGGCCGCCATGGGAACTTCCTCTTCTCCACTCGGGACCCTCCCAGGGTGCCCCACTCCCTGCCTCACCCCGCAGCCGACAGCCCGGGCTCACGCTGTCATGCTCTCCTTTATTCTCATGCACTCAAGAAGGGTGTAGGGAGGAAGGCAGTGAGGAGAGGGAGGGTCCCCGCAACCAGGCCACTGAGGGAAGTCCTGTCCCTCCATGGGCAAAGAAGGATCCAGTCCTGGGAGGAGTGACGTCCTCTGAGGGTGCCAAAGGTGTGTCTGGAACCACCTCTCACTCCTCCCAGGTGAGCTGCACTGGTCTGAGCAGTTTGGTGATGTGTGCTTGGATTCCTCCCAAAGGGCCGAGCTTCAGTATTCTCTCTGCAGGGGGCGGGCGACAGTGAAAAGCTGGCATTTGCAAGGCACTGTGCCAATGCCTGCTCCTCACACTCTCACTTACTGCCACCCCCGGGGAGGCTAGGAGTGGCCCAGGGCATTTGGGGGCAAACCAGCCCCCAGACTCCTAATCCAGTGCTCATCCCAGCAAGCCCAGGGTGCAAATGGGAGGCTTGGGGCAGGATTGGAACGAACTGGTCTTCTATGAAATGGGATTTGAAGGGGAGGGACCACAAGGGACCAGCTGGACTCCAGAAGGCAAGAAGCCACCCTCTCTGGGCCTTGTTCTGGGCCATGGTGCTGCCTCGGCCATGCCAGAGGGTGGCAGGGTGCCCGTCCTCACTTGGCATCAATCTCCTCCTTCCTCCTCAGTCTTCTTGAACATGGCCAAGGCTTCCTCCAGCACGCCATCGGGGTCTAGGATTTTGACCTGGAGGGAAGCAGCAAGGGTGGATTTGGGGGCCACGGAAGCCCAAGACTGCCAGCCTCGCTGGGGATGCCCAGGCTGAGCACACAGCTTGCTTGTCTGTGCCCTGGCGGGGCAGGGTGGGCTGAGGGTGCTGGTGTCTGTCTCTCTGGGTGTGGCTGCAGGGCCCTGGTGAGGGCAGGAGGAGGGCTGCCCACCTGAGGAATGGGGAACTGAGTGGGTTCAGGGGCCTCGTCACGGCCAAAGTCGATCATGGTGCCACACTTGGCCACACTGTCCACCCAGAAGCCTTCAAACAGCTGACCGTGGTCCAGGTGGAAGAAACGCCCTGGCCCGTTCTTCATGCCTCTCTGCCAGTAGCCCTCGTAGCGGTTCCCATTCTCTGGGGAAAGGATGCGAGGCATGGGTGCTGGGCACTTCAAACCAGGCTGGCCCCTCCGCCATGCCCAGGCTGGACCCTCCACACTGCCCACCAGGCAACAAGAAGGAAGAGCATCTGGGTTGACTAGCATGGGCTGGGCAGGGTACAGTCGGGTGGGGGACGACTGTCTATAAATGTCAGAGCTCTGGGGTGTCAGCAACTTCCGGAATCAGGCCTGGTTCAAGTCTCACCTCCACCACGTACCTGAGCTTGGGCAAACAACACTTCCAGCATCAAGTTTCCTATCTGTTAAAAATACAGCTAATAAAAATAAGAGGCAATACCATATTTTACGCAAATAATGTACACGTTACATGTTTTTGCCAACTGCGCAATGCCCCATCGCCATTTTTGTAAGCAAACTATGCCGTGTGTTAAATGTGTGCGCACGTTACTTACATGGGCACGTTATTTGTGTAAAATATGGTATGTTCTTCAGAACTTACTCTATGCCCGGCTCCATGCTATATTCCTGGCCTTGCTTAACCCTCACAAACATAATTCTATGTCATATTATGGACTCCATTTTACAGATGGAGCCTGAGAGTTTAACTGACTTGCTCAAGGTCACACAGCTAGGAAGTAGGAAAGGCAGAGCTTGAAATCAAGGCCTGTTCATCCCAGGAGCCAATGCTCTTAATGACTAATAATTCTACTTCTCATCTGATAGTGGTGGTGTAAAAATAATAACAGTAAAACTAACCCTTCTCAGCTCAGACAGTTACTAGCTGTGTGACCTTGGGTAGGTCACCTAAACATTTTGTCTCATTTCTAAAACAGGATAACAGTAGCATCTACCTGGTAGATTTGTAAAGATTAAATTAATCAATACACAGAAGGAATTTAGAACAGTACTGGATAAGCTCTAGATCAGAGGTCAGCAAACTTTCTCTGTATAGGGCCAGATACTAAGAATTTTCAGTTTTGCAGGCCATACAGTCTCTGTCACAACTACTCAGTGCTGTCATAGCAGCATAAAAACAGCCAAGGACAATACATAAATGAGTGAGCATGTCTGTGTGCCAATAAAACTTTATTTACAAATGGGAAAGGGGTTTCACTTTGGAGTGATGGAAATGTTCTGGAACTAGATAGAGGTGGTGGTTGCACAACATTGTGAATATACTGAATTATTCTCTTTAAAATGCTTAATTTTATGTTATGTGAATTCCACTTCTATAAGTTATTTTAAAACAAAAAACAAAAAAAACTTTATTCACAAAAATGAGTGTTGGGCCAAATTTGGCCAAAGGGCTATAGTTTGCCAACCCCTGCTCTATATAAAAACCAACCAAATCCGTTGCCATCGAGTAGATTCTGACTCATAGCGACCCGACAGGACAGAGTAGAACTGCCCCATAGGGTTTCTAAGGAGCGGCCGGTGGATTCAAACTGCCTATCTTTTGGTTAGCAATCACAGCTCTTAACCATTGCCCCACCAGGGCTCCGCTCTATATAAGCTAATAATATTATCATTGAGTACTTACTCAGTGTCAGGCACCATGCTAAGCAATTTACAAATATAAACTGAACCTTTACATAACCTTAGAAGATGTTTTATTTTTATCCTTATTTTACAGATGAGGAAACTGAGCCACAGAGGGTTTAAGCAAATTGCCCAAGGTCATGCAGCTAGTAAGAGCTCGAGGCAGGATTTGAACCTGACTATAAGTCAATCTAAACTAGCCCCTGTCCCCCAACCCCTTAGTCATTCTCCAACACAACTTGCTGTTTTCTATTCTCCTTACCACTTTTAATCCCACCAGGCTGTGTGACCTTGGGCAGGTGTCTTAAACTCTCTGTGCCTCGGTTCATTTGTAAAATGGAGATGATAAGAGTACTGATTTTATAGGGTTGTTATGAGGATTAAATGAGTCAGTATAAAGTGCTCAGTGCTATATAAGTGTAGTCTATTATTATTATAGGAGCTTAATTATTATTAAGACAATAAGAAATTGTCTTGCTTTACGTGTTCATTGTTAGTCTCGGCTATTAGAGAATAAGATCCCCAAGGACAGGGATCCTGCCCCCTTATTCACCGTATCCCAAGCTGATACCCAGCAGGACTTTGGGGGAGGGGGAGAGCCAGGTAGGCGTGGCCTTGTGGGGCGGGGCCAGGAGGGATGCAGTGGGCGGGGCACTCACTCAAGCGCAACATGCCCTC
>NW_004443997.1:15280035-15280855 GCF_000243295.1 Trichechus manatus latirostris
TCCCTGGAATTTTTATAAACTAGAGCTGGTGAGGATGCGGAGAAATTGGAGCCCTCATAAATATGTGTAAAAGATAATGTAAAACGCTACTGTTTCTGTGGAAAACAGTCTGACAGTTCCTCAAAAGATTAAAATCAGTCTGTTGTTGGGTGCTGTCAAGTCAATTCCGACTCATAGTGACCTTATGAGACAGAGAACTGCCCCATAGGGTTTCCTAGGCTGTAAATCTTTATGGGAGCAGATCTCCAGGTCTTTTCTCCCATAAAGCATGGCTGGTGGGTGTGAACCTCTGACCTTTTGGTTAGTAGCCAAGCACTTAACCATCCCACCACCAGGGCTCCTTATGACCCAGCGATTCAACTTCTAGATATATACCCAAGAGAACTGGGTCTGAGGGGAAGCAGGACTCACACAAAATCAAGGCTTAGGGCACCAATTCAGCCCACACCTTCCTATCACAGATGGGGAATAGGGAAGCCGAGATCCAGAGAATGGGAAATAACTTACTTAGAGTCACATAGCTTCTCAACAGGAGAGCTGGGCTCAGAACCTTGGGTCCTAACTCCCAGTCCAGGGCACTGTCCACCCACAAGCTGCCCCCAAGGACTGAAGAACACGCTTAGGAATCTTTAACCACACACAGAACTCAGAACAGCTGTACGAAGCTTCGCCTTTAGGTGAGTGAGTGTTGAGGGTGATTGTTGCGCCACATTGGGTGGGGTCAGCTTTGGAAGGCTGCCCACAGAGAACATTCCAGAAATTCCCCTTCTGTACCAGACTCTGGGCTATGCACTTGACAGATGTCATCTCTTTATCCTTA
>NW_004443997.1:15281417-15297680 GCF_000243295.1 Trichechus manatus latirostris
CAGGGACCCACCTCGTGCACCCTGAGGGGCTGCTACATGCTGCTTTCTTGGCCCTGGCATCCATCTTGGCTCAGACCCCACACTCGCCCGCCCCCGAGCTCCCCCCACTCACCGTGCCTCATGTTGTCCTTCCACTCGCCCATGTAGCGGTCGCCATTGACAGCGTATACCTGGTGCCTCGGCCCGTTCTTCTGGGCCTTCTGGTCCCACTCCTTCCACAGGGGCTGTGACTTCTCGGGGCACTTGGTTATGGGCATGTTGGCTGCTTTGGTGGGGCCACAGGCACTGGCAGGGGGTTTGGGGACATCAGGGACCCTGTGCACTCACGTAGTGTCCAGGATCCTGGGGACTTCCCAGGAGGTGCCTGCTGAGCTCAAGGGGTACGAGTCATGTGTGTGTTCCCAGTCCCAGGGGCAGATGAACAGCCCTTGGTGGGGACCCTTTTCGCTGGACTGACCCTCGGCTATCCCCTCCCTTACCTCCTCCTGGGCACCCTGTCCCGGGGGTCTGATGGCATAATCACTTGGGAGCCCCAGGAAAGCAGGGAGTTTGTGATGGCATCAGGAAAAAGTTGCCCACAGCAGGGGTGACAGTCACTTACTGACTAACCAGCACAGCCAATAAGAGCAAGCTGGCCCTGGGCAGGTGCTTGGCCTGGGGACCCCTAGGGGGAGGGGCTGGGCCTTGGGGAGCACTGGGATCCACTCCAGGCCTCCAGGCCATGCTGGCTACTGGCACAGCCTGCAGGGATGCCCCAGCCCAGCACCCAGCACTTAGCTCCCTTGGTCCTCTGTCACCCGTCTGGTAGATGGGATGGTGGTGGAGTCCAGAGGCTGACTTTGCAGGGGTTTCTGAGCTGTCAGGAGAGCCTGGTCAATAAATCCCGGTGTGCCCAGGACCTGGGGGGGGGGTTTCCTGGGACCCCAGGTTTTAGCACTAAATTGGGGACAATCCCAGGCATGCCAGAAGGCTGGTCACTTTTCTACCTCTGATCTCCTAGGATTTTCCCATCACCTGGTTAGATCTCCCCATCAGATAAGGCTGTCCTCCTGGCCCTCCTGGTGGAGCTGCAGAGAGATGCAGGGTGGTCCAGGGACTGCCCCCTCTGTGTTCCTCATGTCCCCAGGGTCTCCAGTGTAGACATTCATGTCTGTCCGTCTGTCTGTCTCCAGGGGGCTTGTGCAGGGTGATAGAGTGGGTCCTCTCCAAATCCCAGAGACCCTTGCTTCCCCCCAGCAAATACCAGCTAGCCTCCTCCGTGGGTTGGGGAGTTCCACACACACTCCAGGGTCATCAGCAGCAGGGGCAAAAGTAAACATATGTGTAACCATCAGCATGCACGGTACTAAACAATCAGAATGACTTTTGGGCTGAGCAGGTTCTGGTGTTCCCGGCATCCACCCACCAGGGCTGGCTTTATGGGCTCTGACTTGTGCATGATTTGGGACTCTGATGTCACTGTTTCAAAATTCTTAATAATTTATGAACAAGGGGCCCCACATTTTAATTTTGCACTGGGCCCCGCACATTATATTGCTGGTCCTGCACCCACCCTTTATTTGCTGGATTGTGGGGAAGTCTGGGGTGCTGGAGGGGGAGAGCTGGGGCAGCACTATGGAAGGATTTCACGTCTGCCAAACACTGGTGTTGCCAGTCTGCATTTGCAGTAGTCCTATACGTTCTTCACCGAAAACCAAACTGAATGTCGGCGAGTCGATTCCAACTCATGGCGACCCCATGTGTTTCAGAGTAAAAGTGTGCTACAATGGCTGTGACCTTTCAGAAGCAGGCTGCCAAGGCCTTTCTTCCAAGCTACCTCTGGGTGAATCTGAATTGCCAACCTTTTAGTTAGTCACTGAGCGCTTAACCATTTGCATCACCCAGGCACTCCTATAAGGCCAGCCTAAATTGCACCTTCTTTGGGAATGCCTGGGATTGGAAGCTGCCGGTCCTTTCTGCCCTTCACCTCCAACAGAAGCCACTGCTAGAGGGCAGGTACTGGGTCTCCTATCTGTGGCGCCACCACACCCAGAGCTCAGCACATAGTGGCCCTCAACCAAGGACAGCCAAGTGGCTCCTGACTCTACCCTCTTCCTCCTCTCCTCCTGCCTCTGCCATTTTGTGCCCCTCCCATTTCCAGATCTCTTTCCAACCTGGGGTGGTACTTGCAGTTGAAAGACACCCCACCCACCCCAGGGTAAACCCTGGCTACAGCAGAGGCCCCCAGGAGTCTGACCCAGTTCTGCAGCCTGTACTATATTGGTTGTTATAAATATCTGGACAATCATGCCTAGGAATAAGGGAAAGGATACCCCGGGCAAAGCAAACAGCAAGAGCTGGGGTGGGGGGTGGGGGCGGGGCAGCCTCAGGTCCTAAGTTTGATGATTTTTTTCCAAGTACTAACTGTACTATTATTAATCTTTACATTTAAATGATCTTGCTTTAAAGAAAATAATACATCTATCAAAAAGGAGACTTTACATATCATTACTATGAATGGAAAACCAATTCATCAGGTGCCCTAGGGCGAAAGTAACCGTAAAAATAAAAACGTTAAAAAAGAAACCACACGACATAACGAAAGTAACTAAAGTCACTAAATTGTACATGTAAAAAATGTTAAAAGGGCAAATGTTTTGTTCGATATATTTTTACAACAATAAAAAAGAAAGAAACCAATGCTTAGGTCTTAGCTAGACACGAGTTAAAACAAAAAAGAGAGAGATGAGCAAATGTTGAGAGGTGTTAATGCCTTATTAGCCCCAAACTGACACTTTCTCCTTGGCTTACTCAGAATTGTAAGAGCACCCTGAAACGAATAAGGTTCTCACAGTGTCGTAGGGCGTTGCTGAAAGCCTTGTCGGTAACACTTAAATTCATCCCCCATCCCACACTTCTGGGGACATACGTTAAACTCAGGAGGAGGTTGAGGTCTTAATACTCAAGCTATTGATAAGAAAAGGAGGCCTTGAGTTGCAGTTCAGTCCCCGCGGACTCTGCCAGCTTGTTTTGATATTAATAACAATAATTACAGCAATGGGAGGAAGCCCCCGCCCCACCCGCGCCTGCTCCCCTGCGCTCACCTGTCGCGGAACATTGAACCCAGGTCCCGGGGCGGGCGCGGTGGCTCGCAGGCTCTCGCCCCCAGTCCGAGCCACTTGCGCTCGCTCTCCGCAGACCCGGCCGGGGTTGCTATGGCAACATGGAACCCCAGCAAAGGAACTCACCCGTCCCGCCCCTTCCTGCCGCGAGGCTGAGCGCTCGCCGGGCGACGAGTGGGGACTCCTGCAAATCTCCAGGCGGCAGGGAAGGACGTCTTCGGGCTCTGGAGGTCAAGTGCCATCTGCTCTACGGCTTGGTGGCTGAAGACTGGTGGGCAAGCCGAGGGCACCCCCACCCATCCCCATTTGGGGTTCCCCAGGGCAAATACAATGCGCGAAGCAGGCAGGAAAGGGGTTAAAGGCTTTTCTACAAGCCGCAAAGACAAAACTGCAAAATTTTAAGGGGAAACTATCACTCAGTTCTTACTTAGTCTTGTGGGGGTCTGGAACGCCTTTGAAAATCTGAGGCAAGCTATAGACCCTCCACTCCTTGGAGGATGCTTACCGATGGCGATGGAGTGGATTCCGACTCATAGTGACCCTATGTGACAGAGTAGAACTGCGTCATACAATTTCCCAAGGCTGTAATCTTTACGGAAGCAGACTGCCATATCTTTCTCCTGTGGAGCGGCTGGTGGGTTCTGCCACATCTTTCTCCTGTGGAGCGGCTGGCTGGCCCACCGCCAAACTTTCAGTTAGCAGCTCGGCTCTTGACCACTGCACCCCCAGGCCTCCGTTGGAAGATGCATACATTTTACATATACTTAAGTCCTCCTCTCACAACCTTCAGTAGCTCCCCACGTGTGACCTGCCCCCTCCACTTTCCTGTCTGACCTTGACCCCTGCTCCTCATACCCAGCCTCCCTCTACTCCAGCCTCACACTCGCTTCCTAGCTGTTCCTGGAAAACGATGGGTTTGTTCGTGCCTCGGAGCCTTTGCCTCTTCTTTGCCAGCTGCCTGGACACCTCTTCCTCCAGATAGCAGCCTGAAGCATTCTCTCCTCTCCTTCAGGACTTCAGTCAAATGCCACCTTCTCTGGGGTGTGGAGCTCCTAAGCCTTATAAAGACAGAGTAGAACTGCCCCTTAGGGTTTCCAAGGAGCAGCTGGTGTATTCAAATTGCCGACCTTTTGGTTAGCAGCCAAGCTCTTAACCACTGTGCCACCAAGGGCTCCAAAATTTATATATAAATTTTAGTATAAATATATATATACTTCCCAGCCCATTCCCATTTTATGCTCTCTTTAGCACTTAACACCATCATATATGCACGCGCGCACACACCCACCCACACAGACACACACACACACCTTGTTTCTTGTCTCTCTCTGTGGAATGAAAATACAGACAAGTTTAAATAACAGTACAATAAACACCTAGTACAATCTCTGCCTATATCGAACAATTACTGGCATTTTGCCACTGTTAAAAACAGGACTTTCTGTGCTTGTTTCACTGCTCTCTCCCTAGGACCTAGAAGAGTGCCTGGCACATAGTAGGTTGCTCAGTAAATATTTGTCAAACGTATGAATGAATGACTGTGCTTTCAGGACCTCACCCCTCCAGGAGTCCAGGTCCTTAGGTTAAGGTCTCCAGCTAGAGGCAGCCCTGAGGAACTGCGTTTTCCTGGGTGGAGGCTTACCCCAGGTGTCCAGAAGCAATTCTATCTTGCCCCAAACTGTGTTTTTCCTGTGCTATTCGGGCTGTACCCCCAACATCTAGCACAGTCCTGCCCTTAGCATGTACTTAGTATTTGTTGAATGGAACGACGTAAGTGTGCCAGTCATTGGCTCGTTTGTCCTTAGATCTACTCTTGGCGCTTGTCCTGCTCTGCTCTGTTTTGCAGCAGGGCTGCCTCCTGCCGGCTGCGTTTCTCAGGTCACCCGGTCAATTGACTTCCGGCTGCATTTAGACAGTGGGAGACGCGAGTAGGAAATTGAGTGAAGGATGGGAGGAAGCGAGTAGCCGGGTATTTCTTACCCTCTCTCTCTGCCTCTAACCCTATAGGGCAGTTCTACTCTGTCCTGTAGGGTTGCTATGGGCTCGCTATGAGTCGAAATCGACTGGACAGCAGCCAGTTTGGTTTGGTTTTCTCTCTGCCTCTAAGGAGCCCTGGTGGCGTGGTGGTTAAGTGCTCGGCTGCTAACCAAAAGGTCAAAGCCGCTGTGAGGGAGAAAGCTGTGGCAGTTGGCTTCCGTAAGGATTACAGCCTTAGAAACCCTATGGGGCAATTCTATTCATCCTGCAGGGCCGCTATGAGTGGAAATTGACTTGATGGCAATGGGTTTGGTTTGGGGTTTCTCTCTGCCTCGAGTGGTGTCTCCGGCAGCGTGGAGCATCTGGCTCCATCTCCTGTTTCACAGGTCCGTCCCCGGCCCTGTTACCTTAAACCTCCTCCTTTTGTCCCTCCAGCCCGCATTGGGTATTTTTCAGCCCACATTGGGTATTTTTGTTTTAACAGCTCTTTGCCAATCTCAGAAATAAAATAAAAATCTCGTTTCGACTGACTTGTCTCTGATTATCTGTGCACGCTCCGTTGTCCTCATCTCCTCCAGAAAGGGAGTTTGGCTAATTTCCACATTTATCACATCATTTATATTTCCTTCCTTGGGCCTATGTTTCTCTCTTCTGTTAGGCTGTAATTGATGTCCACGGTGTCTCTTCTTGTCTCATCTAAGGTGCTTTTGGATTGCAAGTTGAGAAACCATCTAGCACTGGCCAAAGACCCTTTGCCATGAGTCTATTCCGACTCACAGCTACCCTATAAGACAGAGAAGAACTGCCCCATAGGGTTTCCAAGGCTGTAATCTTTACCTAAGCTGACTGCCACATCTTTCTCATGCGGAGCTGCTGGTGAGTTCCAACCACCGACCTTTCGGTTAGCAGCCGAGGGCTTAACCACTGCGCCACAAGGGCTCCCCACAAGCCAAATAGGGAAATTTATTACAAGGATATGAGAGTGTCTTACGGAGCTCAAGAACAGGAAATTCAGCTGGATTTTACAAGGAGCCAGACTCCAGAATGGGAAAGCTGTTGACTGCAAACCCACTCTCTGCCCCCTCACCCCTTGAGGCTACTTTTGTTTTTCTCATTTTGCCAATCAGCTTTTTCATGTTCATGGTGGAAAATGGCTGCCCCTAAACCACCTCAGTTTCAATCACTCACAGAAATTAATTGGCTGTTTCCGAATTCCATTCCCAAATTTCCAAATGGCCCAGGTAGGGTCAGGAGTTCGCCCCAGGCCAGTCATGCTGCGGACTGACGCTCAGTCTCTCCTCATGATGTCATGACCTCAGTGACAGCTACCTGACCAGCAGTCCCAGCCAGGATTTACCCGGGTACAAACTGTCCCTTGGCTCATGGCCTTGTCCAGAGCTGCTCTACCAACCACTGAGTGGCATCTCATGGTTCAGAATCTTGTCTCTCCCTAGGCCAGGCTAAGACACAGCCCCAAGCCTCAGTCCCACCACTGTAAAGAACACTTTCACTGCCCCTCATCAGTCCCTAAGGGCCCTAGGTGGTGCAAAGTGTTTGCGCTCGATTGCTGAACTAAAGGTTGGCAGTTCGAACTCACCCAGTGGTACCATGGAAGAAAAGGCCTGGTGATCTGCTTCTGTAAATATCATTGTTGTGAGGGGCAGTGGAGTCGATTCCGACTCACAATGACCTCATGTGACAGAGCAAAACTGACCCACAGGGTTTCCTAGGCTGTAACCTTTATGGACTAGTTCTACTCTGTAACACATAGGGTTGCCATGAGTCGACTCAACAGCAACCAACAATAACAACAGTTGCTCCCGGGTCAGGGGAAGCGAGAACTGTCCCCTAGAGAAGACTCTAAGGCTTATCTGCATCTGCAGGCCAGCTGGAAGGGCAGATGACAAATCCATGAGATTAGTCTCCCTATGGGGTCTGAATCTTGCAGCATTATCTACATTTTTCACTTCTGAGTACGTGGTATGGGCTGGCTACTCCCCAGTACTGAAGTGCAAGGAACATCAAGCTGGAGGGCTCCTGCCCCCAACACCCTTCTGATGATCGCTGGCCAGATTTGAATGGACAAGACTTGGCTGGGCTCTTCTCCTTAAGGACCTTGTTTCCACCTTGGGGAGAGGCAAGTTCTCTGTGTAGTCTGGGGTAAGATGGACTCCTCCACATGCCCACAGATAAGCGCTCCCTTGGGAGGCATGGTCCTAGCTACACTTTCCTGGGCACAAAGCTTTGGCTTGAAGCCTGGGTGCTTGAGCCCTGGCAGGCAAACCTGAGATTTCATCCAAAGGCTGCTGAGTTATCCAGCTCCATGGGACGCCATTCATACTGTAGTCTACTCTCAGGAGCACAGTTGAAAATAAAATGAGAACAGGGCCTTCTGGAGCTCAGCAACCTGTGTCTAGTCCTTCCCAGAAATGGCAGGAAGGATCGACTTGTCAAAAGTCTCTGTTGCAGAGAGTCCCTGATGGAGCAGGAGAAAAGTGGGGTGCAGAACTCAAATTCTAGTAAGAAGAGCAGACTTAATGGTCTGACTGAGACCGGAGGAACCCCGGAAAGCATGGCCACCGGACTCTCTGTCAACCCAGCACTAAAACCATGCCCAAGGCCAGCTCTTCAGACAAAGATTAGACGGGACTATGGGACATAAAATGATACTCAAGTAGATACATGAGACCAAATGGGCAGCTCCTGTCAGGAGGTGAGATGAGAAGGCAGAGAGGGTCAGGAGCTGGTTGAATGGACAGGGGAAATCGGGCGGAAAGGAGAAGTGTGCTGTCACAGTATAGGGAGAGTAATTAGGGTCACATAACAATGTATGTACAAATTTTTGTATGAGAGACTAACTTGAATTGTTAACTTTCACTTAAAGTACAATAAAATAAAATAAAGTCTCTGTTGCACATAATAGCCAAAAGTGGAAACAACCCAACTGTCCCACAATGGATGACTGGATAAATGAATGTGGTACATTTATCCAATGCAACATTATTTAGCCATAAAAAGGAATAAAGTATTGATGTGTGCTACTGCAAGGATAAACCTTGAAAACGTCATGCTAAGTGAAGGAAGCCAGTCACAAAAAACCACATATTATTTGACAGCATTCATATGAAATGTCCAGAACAGGGAAATCTATAGAGACAGAAAGTAGATTAGTGGTTGCCAGGGACTGGGAGGGATGAGGAGATGGGGGTTGATAGCTAAAGGGTTTTCTTTTGAGGTGATGAAAATGTTCTAAGATTAGCCATGGTGATGGTTGCATATATCTACGAATATATGAATTGTATTGTATTTGAATCGTATGTCAATAAAACTGTTAAATGGAGTTCCCCAGTCGTGCAAATAGTTCATGTGATCGGCTGTTAACGACAACTTTGGAGATTCGGGTCCACCCAGAGGCGCCTCAGAAGAAAAGCACAACTATCTGCTTCTGAAAAATCTGCCACTGAAAGCATTAAGGAGCACAGTTCTACTCTGACCCACGAGGGCTCCGTGAATTAGAGTCGACTAGACGGCAACTAGTCAAAACTGTTAAAAAAAGTCTCCAGCGCAGAATGAGCGCCCTCTAGGGGCTTCTCGGATGTCCCGAGAAGGTCCAAACCCTTTGCCGTCGAGTGGATTCCGACTCACAGCGACCCTATGCGACAGGGTAGAACTGCCCCATAGGGTTTCCAAGGAGCAGCCGGTGGATTCGAACTGCCGACCTTTTGGTTAGCAGCCGAACTCTTAACCACTGTGTCACCAGGGCTCAGAGAAGGTCCAAGGCCCTTTCTGTTTCTTTTTGAGAATTCTGCTAAATAAATAATCAGAAATGCCAAGAGTGTAACACAAATTGTGGTAAATTTTAACTTTTTATTGAAGTGTAACATACATACATAAAAATGGAAATATCATCAGTGTATAGCTTGATAAATTTTTGCAAGGGTGAATACACCTTTCTTCTTAAAACCAAGAGTCTCTGGGGCTGTATTTCTCTTGGGAACAATACCAAAAGTCTAAATTTGTGTCCCTACATATATGTGATAGGAGCCCTGGCGGCACAATGGTTAAGTGCTCAGCTGTTAACTGAAAAGTCGGCAGTTTGAGCCCACCCAGTGGCTATGCAGGGGAAAGGACCATCCACTCCTGTAAAGATTACATCCTAGAAAATCCTACGGGGCAGTTCTACTCTGTCACATGGGGTCGCTATGAGTCAGACTCGATTTAACAGCACCTAACAACGACGCATATGTGAGGCCACCTCCAAGTCATTCTGTAGGGTTCCTCTTTTTCTCTCCTTTATCCTCTTTCTCCCCTTACTTCTTTCCAAATCTCTAGAGTTGTGCTGAAAATGAGGTAATTATTTACACTTAAAGTTAAATAAAATCCAAAATTTAGTTCCTCATCCGCAATAGCCACATTTAAGGGCTCAATAGCCACATGTGGCCAATGGCCACCATAGAGGACACTGAAGATTCAGAACATTGCCATCATCACAGAAACTCCTACTGGACAGCATTGCTCAGGTGGATGAACTCTGACCTGTAGCCTCAATCCCTTCCTTAGAAAGTTTCCTTTTACTTCTCTCTCTCCTCTGAACCCTGTTTTTTTTTTAATTGGTCAGCAAAACGCTCTGTCAAAACCAAACATTAATGCCTGCAGGGAAACGCCAGTGGAAATTATAGGTGTTAGGCAAAGAAATACTGCTAATAAATCATCCGAAGGAAAAATGGACAGCCTCACTAGCAATTAAAGAAAGTTAAAATAACCCTGTCGTACCATTACATACTGTCTAGACTAGGAAACGCGTCAAAATGACGGACTGTGATATCGGCCGCACTATGGAGAAGGAGGAACCATTACACACTGCTAACCAAAGCTGGCAATTGGGTAAATCTTCCTGAAGAACCATCTAGAACTATATTAGAAGAGCTATGAAACTATTCTGACTGGATACTTCCACTTAATGACTACTATGTATTTAATATATAGCGTGTGTGTGGCATAGTGCTACGTATTTTACATAGTTTAAGAAAAATTTACGTTTATAACCATCTACGAGGTAGGTAGGTTATCCCCATTTTAAAAATCAGCAAACTGTAAAATGGCAGCCACTATGGAAATTAGTTGGGAGGTTCCTTAAAGTTAAATTTAGAATTACCGTATGTCCCAGCAATTCCACTCCTAGGTATATACCTAATTACATTAAAAACAGTGACTCAGAAAGATACTTACACACCAATGTTCACTGCAATTTTATTCACAACAGCCAAAAAGTTGAAACAACCAAAGCGTCCATCACCAGAAGAACGGATAAACAAAATGTGGTAAAAACATACAATAGAAAGGAATGAAGTTATAATACATGCTACAAAGCAGATAAACCTCAAAACCATTTTGCTAAGTGCATAAGCCAGGCACAAAAGGACAAATATTGTATGCGTCCACTTAGATATCCAGTATAGGCAAATTCATAGAGACAGAAAGAGTAAACATGACCATGGCCTGGGTGGAGGGGGGAATGGCAGTTGTTGCTCGATGGTTAGAGTTTCTGCTTGGGGTGAAAAAAATTGGAAACAGTGGTGATGGTTGTGCAACGTTGTGAATGTAATTAACGCCACTGAACTGTACACTTAAAAAGAGTTACACTGGCAAGTTTTGTGTTATATGTATGCATTTTACCCCAGTTTTTAAAAAATCGGGAAACTGTTAGATTCACAGAAGTTAGGTAACACACCCAGGGTAAACGCTAGGACGTGACCCAGTCAGGATTCAAACTCAGGCCTCTCGACCTAAGAAAACTTGCTCAGAACACCACATTTCTGCGCATTTCACATAATCACTTCCATGGGAATAATAACACAATTGGGGTAGGAAGGTGGGGGAGGATTTATGCAAAAACGTAAATATTAACATAATTATCACAAAAGAAAATATTGGAAAATGCACAACAGGAGACAATGAACATGTTGTAGTTCGGTGCCGTGGAGTTTGCTCTGACTCATAGCGACCCTATGTACAACAGACGGAAACGCTGCCCAGAACCCTACCCTCCTCCCAATCGTTATTATGCTTGAGCCCATTGTTGCAGCCACTGTGTCAATCCATCTCGTTGAGGGTCTTCCTCTTTTTTGCTGACCGTCTATCTACTTTACCAAGCATGATGTCCTTCTCCAGGGACTGGTCCCTCCTGATAACATGTCCAACGACAATGAAAATAGGACTTGGCAAATAGCAAGCGCTGGATAAATGCTTCATTTAAGAAAGCAGTTCAGTGAAAAGGGCCTCCGCCCCTTTAAAAGGCTGAGGCGGGTTAAGAGAGAAAGTAGGCGGAGTACCGAGCTGACGCTGGCCGCTCCTGGACTTATTTAAATGAGCATGCGTAGAGCGAGCCCTCGTTCCTATTTCACGTTCCTTCATCCAGTGCGCGTGCGCTGACTGAAGCCTGAGGAGGCTCTCGGCTCCGCCCGCCTATTTACATGGGCGGAGACAGTCGCGTGAGTTCGGTGGACCCACATTCTCCCGCGCAATTATTCAGCCCCGCCCCCTTACGCACATGCGCAGACATCAGTACTGGATAGGCTGGTTGTGGAATGACTTCTGTAGTTGCGCCTGCGCTCTGGACGCCCCTACCGGAAGTGGGCGGACCGAGTTGCAAAGCCGAAAGGGTGGAGGGAGAAAGCACGGCGCAAGCCTGTGTTGCAGACTCTGGAGGCGTGACCTGTCCCAAATAAATCTCCTGCTCCAAAATGACGACACCTGTAAGTGTAAAGACTAGCATATGAACACTAGTTAATTTCTGATTTAAGAAATATTTTACAAGATTATTCATGTTTAGATGTGTGTTAACTAAGTTTTCTCTTTCGCCATGAATTTTTACATTTCTAGGAGAATCCAAGACACAATAAGGAAACATTTTGGGTGGCACAGAGGGTTTGCGCTCAACTGCTAACTTGAATAAGGAAGACCAAAGAAGAATTGATGCCTTTGAAGCATGGTGTTGGCGAAGAATATTGAGTATACCATGAACTGCCGGAAGAACAAAATCTGTCTTGGAAGAAGTACAGCCAGAATGCTCCGTAGAAGCGAGGATGGCAAGACTTTGTCTCATGTACTTTGGACATGTTATCAGGAGAGACCAGTCCCTGGAGAAGGACATCATGCTTGGTAAAGTGGAGAGTTAGTGAAAAAGAGGAAGGACCCTCAACGAGATGGATTGACACAGTGGCTGCACAGTGGGCTCACACATAGCACCCATTGTGCGGACGGTGCGGGATTGGGCAGTGTTTCCTTCTGCTGTACATAGGGTCGATATGAGTTGGAAAACACCTAGACAGCACCTAACAAAAACAAAAATAACAACTAAAAGATTGGGTGTTCAAACCCGTCTAGTGGTGCTGCAGAAGAAAGGGCTGACGACCTGCTTCTGTAAAGATTACAGCCAAGATAACCCTATGGAACAGTTCTGCTCTGCAGCACGTGGGGTCGCCATGAGTTGGAGGCCAACTTGATGACAGCGGGGTGTTTTGGTTTTTTTTTTGGTTTTATGTGCCCAGCTTGGAAAAGAATATTATAAGAGAAATGAAACACAGGCTTTTGCCTACATAAACACGTCCTAGTCAGGATGTATGTCATCTAGTCAGGAAAGTTTTAGGAAGATATGTTAAATAAGAGCCAGGAAAAATAAACACTCAAGTTTGTATACAGTTAAGTGTGATATTGTGTGATAAAGGTTACAAATGCTTTGGAAGTCCCTTCCGTCAGTTCATTATTCCATAATCATCTGTGGAGAGCATATTATATACTACATATATAGACTGTGCAGATTTCTGGAGACCCAAAGATGAATATAATTCAGTCCTTGCCCTTAAAAGAGTTCATAGGGGAATCTTCATGGAAAACTTGAGCTTTGAGCTAAGCATTAAAGGAAGCACAAGCATAAGCATTATCGTGGTAAAATATATACAACAACACATTTGCTATTTTAACCATTTTTCAGTGGTCAATGTAGTGACATTAATTACATTCACCATGTTGTTAATCCATCACCACTACCCATTTTCAAATGGTTTTCATCTCCCTAAGCAGAAACTCAGGACTCCTTAAGTAATAACTACCAATTTCTCCCTTCCTCTAGCCCCTGGTAACCACTGATAAACTTTTGTCTCTGTGCATTTGCCTATTCTAAGTATTTCATCTAAGTGGGATCATGCAATATTCGTCCTTTTGTGTCTGACTTACTCGCTCAGCATAGTAATTTCAGGGTTCATCCATGTTGTAGCATGTATGAGAACTTCATTTCTCATCCACTGATAAACCCTTGGGTTGTTTCCACCTTTTTGCTGTTGTGAATAGCCAAAAATATCTGTTTGAGTCTGTGTTTTCAAGTGCTTTGGGTGTACACCTAGGAGTGGAATTGCTTAGTCACATAGTAATTCTATGTTTAATGTTTTGAGGAACCAGAAGCAGGAAATTTTAATTTCCAGAGAGGAAGGAACATACGGTCCAGGTACAGGAAGAGCCTGGGCACGGTCTTGGAGGTAGGAATGATAGTGCAGGGGAACTCTAGAGACTGCTGTTCTGTTGTACGCACAGTCACCCTGAGTCCGTGGCCTACCCGACAGCAGCTAGCAACAAGCCCCAGCGCTGCCATTTACTGGCTAATCTGGATGGATACTACTTCTTGGAATTTCAGTTTCCTCTAAAATGACGCAGTGCTAACATTTCCCTCCCAGGATTGTTGTTGTATGTCATCTCGTCGATCGTCGACTCATAGCGACCGCCTGTGACAGAGTAGAACTGCCCTGCAGAGTTTTCTAGACTATAATCTTTCCAGGAGCAGATCACCAGGTTTTTCTCCCTTGGTGCTGCTAGGTGGGTTTAAACCAACGCACTTTCGGTTAGCAGTGGAGCACCTAACCGTTGCACCACCACGGTGCCTTTCAGGATTGTTATGAGAATTAAATAATGTTTGTGAAAGTGTATTGCAAACGGTTAACAATGATTCACACTGAAGGTGTCTGGAAACTATAAATGGAGATGTTTGCACTGTTGTCAAACAGTAGAGAGGCTCTGAGCAGTTGGTTACATTCTTTAAAGTGCTTTCTTTTGGGAAGTGGCACTTACCTCCCCATTTCAAATAGCCCAATAGTTGCTTTCATGAAAACTCATTTCAATTTTTTAAACCACCCACCAACGGAAATACTCTTTTCATAGGTGAGTTGAAAAAGGAAGAGGTTTGAACTCTTTTAGGATGTGTGAACCACTTTGAGAGATAGTATGGCATTATCTGTGAAGTTGAAAATATGCGTGACTTTTCATCTGACAACTGCCTTCTAGTGATACAGCAGGATAAATGTACAAGAATGTCCACAGCACCATCGTTCTTCAAATCCCAGACTGGAAAGCACCCAAATGTTCGTCCATGATAGCACAGGTAAATAACATGGCCTAGTCATACAACAGAATATCACAGCAGTGAAAAAGAACAAATTATAGGCACGTGTGACACGGGTGGGTCTTAAAAACATTATACTGAGTGCCAGAAGGCAGGCATAAAAATATGCCTGTAAAGCACTATTTCATTTATGAAGGGTCCAACCCAGGGAAAACAAATCTGTGTTATGTAAGGGTGCAAACCTAAGTGGTAAAACTGTAAAGAAAGGCAGAGAAATCATCAGAAAAATCAGGCTTGTGGAGGAAAGAAGGGGGCTGTGATTGGAAATGAGCACGTGAGAGGCTTCTGGGCTGGTGGCGTTCTGTTTCTTGACCTGAGGGGTGGTTACATAGGTGTTCACCTTATCGTTATTTGTTAAACTATAGATAATGTTTTTTGCAATTTCCTATGTGCATATTTCATAAATAAAAATGTTAAAAAATCAAGAGCAAGTCTCAGAACAATATGTAGCAATATATACATTAATATGCCATTTATTCAAATCACCATTTATACAGTTTCCACACACCTTCAGTGTGAATAGTTGTTAACCGTTTACAACACGCTTTCATGAACGTTATTTAATTCTCATAATCCTGAAAGGAGCCCCAGTGACACAACGGTTAAGCGCTCTGCTGCTAACCGAAAGGTTGGCGGTTCAAACCCACACTCGGCTCCTTGGGAGAAAGACCTGGCAATCTGCTCCCATAAAGATTACAGACTAGAAAAACCTGCGGGGCAGTTCGTCTCTGTCACATGGGATCTCTGTGAGTCGAAAATCGAAAATCGACAACACCCAACAACAGCGACAATCCTGTGAGGTAAATGTTAGCGTTGTGTGTTTCAGAGGAAACGGAGATTCCAAGGACTAATATCATCTTAGAGCACTAAGAAAAAATACACAACGTGATATGGTGTAAAGGAATATAAATTGGACTGGAAAGGTACACCCCAAGGTCGCGATAGTGGTGTTCAGAGGGATATTATATGTATTTGATGTACTTTTCTGTGCGCTTTTCGGCAAGGGGTTTGTTTGTTTGTTTTTGCTATATTCTATATTCATTGTTGAAAAATTGGAAAGCAGATATATTACCTTCCTAAAGATGCAAACTCATTGCTATCGAGTTGATTCCGATTCATAGCGACCCTATAGGTTTTTGAAGGAGCCGCTGGTAGATTCTAACTGCCACCCCTTCTGGTTAACAGCAGAGCTCTTAACCACTGCTCCACCAGGGCTCCTCCGAAAGATGAAGAAAGTTGGAATATTTCCACCACCCAAGCTTATTAGTGGGTTTTTCTCTGCGTCGTCATTTCACAGGTGTTGATTTTTGGTGAACAAATCTTTTGGCCTTTTGTTGGAAGGAATTGAAGGATGGAGTTGAAATTTCCCGCAATTGCCAGCAGATGGAGCAATGAAACAAGTTTTAATCTAGCAGCCTAAAAAGCAGCCAACACTCATCTGGTCGCTGGAAAACATTTCTTGTTGACTTCCTAACACCTGCAGTCTTCCAGGCCTGGCATCATACAGAAGGACCCGGTAGACACAGTTTCATCAGGGAACTCTTAGACCTAATTCTTCAGATGCATCAAAGATAAAAATATGGAAGGACATTCAGTGCTTTCTTCAAAGTAATAGGGTTGGCTGGAAACCGGGCTTTTTGTGTCTGCAACGGATGAGGATAGCTAAGACATCGGTAATAAATACTGTTGTTGTTATTTGCGATGAGTCGGCTCTGACACATGGCGACCTTATGT
>NW_004443997.1:15308639-15309821 GCF_000243295.1 Trichechus manatus latirostris
TCCGAGCCTGCCTCCCTGGCGCTGCTGCAGGCCGAGGTTGGCGCTGTAGGCGGCAAGTGTCCGTTCTGACAGCTGGCTTGTCTCACTGGGCGATAGAGGCTGCTCCCAACCCTCACCCTCCTGGTCCGGAGCCTTGCAGGGGGCGGGGCGGGGCCCCTTGAAAGACTAGCATTGCCGCCAAGGGTCCTGGCAGGAGTGGCTGTTCCTGATAGGAGGTTGAGAGGCCTCAGCCACATACTCTGGTGACTAAAGGCGCCTCAGGAAACCTTGGTATTGGCAGAGAGAGATCCCCGGGACCATTTTTGCAGATGGGGCTGTGCCTTCTCCAGCCTGGGGGTTGTGTTTGTTTTCTTAGGGAGTGGGCTCCGTGTGCCTGAAATAACACCGCACAGCCCCACTCCCCTGCGCTGGGATCCTCAGTCGGGGCAATGACATTTTCCCTGTTCATGGAGCTCTTGCCAGCCAGTGTCCTGAGGGAGGGAGAGGAAATCAAGTGATGAGTCTTTCTAGACATGAAGCAATCAATGGTCCTGATGAATGGGGAGAGGCTTGCTGGGAGGACTGAGCAGGAAGGAGGTGCTGTTTTAGGCAGGAGCAGAGGGTAGGTCCCCACAATTGTCATCCATCTTTTGCCCTGTCTGGAGGTGTGGGTTGGTGCTTTCTCATTCAAGTGTAGAGCCTGGGTGCCTTCCACGGCCCTTCCACCCAGTTCCCAGGGTCCCTTCTGGCTTTAGTCCCATTGGCGGATACTTAATGCTGTGTCCTCCTGGGCTCTGAGGTCTTGTTCATTCGTGGAGGTGGCGGGGAGGGGGGCATTCAGGTGGGCCATGGGGAAGAAAAGAGGTCAGCTGTGTGGAGCTTTTGTTGTTCATAATTCCTGTTCCCTTGCCCTTCCTCAGAATAGGAGGAGGAGGATCCTAACACTTCAGAGCTATGCAATTAATGCAATTAGACAGCAAGTCTTGGCAGGCAGAGGCTGCAGACAAGTCGTTGTATTTGTTATGTTTCTCTGTGGTGTCTCTGATGTTCATATATGTTAGGGACAGAGAGGAATTGGGAATTGATTCTGGGTTTCACCCTGTGGTGCACAGCAAGGGTTCTGGAAGATCTGATGAAGGAAGCTGTGATGTCTCCCCTCAGTTCTTTAGAGATGGGGGAACCAGGATGAACTGGATCCTATTT
>NW_004443997.1:15311342-15313263 GCF_000243295.1 Trichechus manatus latirostris
AAAAAAAAAAAAAAAATCTGTTTAATGATAAGCATGCTAAAGTATTTAGGAGAAAGCATACTGTCTACAACTTAATTTAAAAAAGGGGGGAGTAGGGCTGCATCATCTAAGGCCTTGTGGGTCATTGCAAAGATTTTGGCTTTTACTGCTAATGAAATAGGCATCCCTCTGGCTGCTGTGTATAGGGTAGACGTCAGGTGGCAGGCTGGAAGCAGGAACGTGAGTGTTATTTTCTTAAACCCCTATGCGTAGATCCTCTTAGCCCCATTTTAGAGAGGTTAAGTCAGTTACTCAGGGTCACGTGGCTTATAAGTGCTGGAGTCAGGATTTGAACCCAGGCTGTCAGGCAACAGAATCTGTACTCCTAACACCACCCAAGGAGAGCAGGGCCAGGGAAGATCTGTGCTTTGGTGGTCTTTGGTTGGCTTGTTTCTCTTCTGTCTTGGGTTGCTTTGTGGGCCTCTTTCTGCAGAAGCAGCACTGGGCCGAGAGGATTCCTGGGTTCAGGTCGTATATCTGCCACTGAGCTTGAGTTTTTTAATCTACAAAGCAAGGGCTGACAATAATAATAATAATATCGACGACAATAATAATAATAGCTAACCGTGTGATACATGGATTATCCCATTCAATCCAAACAACAACCCTGTTTACAGATGAAGAGAGTGAGGCTAAGAGATGTTCAGCAGTTTGAAAGTAGTGGGGCCAGAATTTGAACCCAGGCCTGTTGTCTATATCAAATACGTTTTGGGTTCCTAACACAGTGGGCTCCAGAGGTATCCTGACACCCTTAGCTCTTGAGGAAAAGCCTTTGAACTTGCTGGGTCTCTTTACATTTGTATGGTGCTTTCCTACAATGCATTGGTCAGGACTCCTAGCACAAGTGACAGAAACCCAGTTTGACTGGCTTTAAGCCAAAAAGGAGACTTATTGGCTCATGTAATTGGCAAGTCCAGGAGCAAGTGGATTCAGGCAAGGCTATATCTAGCGGTTCAAATGAGCCTCATTTCCTAGCCCTTTCACAGCTGAGGAAACTGAGGCACAGAGAGATTACATAGCTTGATGAGAAACTTCCTTGGTTAATAAGCAGCAGACTCTGGATTTGAACTCGGGCAGTTTGACTACAGAGCCTAATCATTTAACCGTTATGGTATTCTGTCTCCCAAATGCCTGACACACATACTGACACTCCCACTTACTGCTCCTGTAACAGACATCACTAATCGAACCTGGCACATGATTCAGAGAATCTTTCCCATTACAGAATCCATACACTTTAAATGAGGTCAGCTTGCTATCCTTGGTAGTATTTCCATGGTGATGAATCCTAGCTAAGTATATGGTAATCAAGATCCCAAAATCTATTTGAAGGTGATTCCCTGGAAAGAGAACTATGTAAAAGTAATCTCTGGAAAACTTATGATCAGAAAGGCACATCTGTAAGGTGAGCATATAAAGAAATTGCCACCTTTTCAAAGGATATGAACAGGCACTTCACCAAAGAAGACATTCAGGCAGCTAACAGATATATGAGGAAATGCTCATAATCATTAGCCATTAAAGAAACGCAAATCAAAACTACAATGAGATACCATCTTACCCCAACAAGGCTAGCTAGCATTAATCCAAAAAACACAAAATAATAAATGTTGGAGAGGGTGTGGAGAGACTGGAACAGTTACACACTGCTGGTGGGAATGTAAAACGGTACAACCACTTTGGAAATCGATTTGGCGCTTCCTTGAAAAGCTAGAAATATATAGAAATAGAAGTACCATACGATCTAGGAATCCCACTCCTTGGAATATATGCTAGAGAAATAAGAGCTGTCACATGAATAGATATATGCACACCCATGTTCACTGCAGCACTGTTCATGATAGCAAAAAGATGGAAACAACCTAGGTGCCCATCAACGGAC
>NW_004443997.1:15314923-15344645 GCF_000243295.1 Trichechus manatus latirostris
CGAGAGGCACCTCGGAAGACAGGCCTGGCGATCTGCTTCTGTTCTATTCTGCACGCATGGGGTCAACGTTAGTTGGAATCAGTTCCATGACAACTAAGAACAACAGCGTACCCAGACAGTTAAAAATTCAAATAGGAGACATGTACGAGAATTTTTGTAACACTCTCTTATAACAGCTAAATGTCCATCAGAATGGAAATTTACACTGAATATTCATTTACTGGGGTAGGAATAACTGAATAGATAAACTCCTGAAGCTACATGTATCAACATGGATAAATCTTAAGAAAAAAAAAATAGTCAACATTGAGTGAAAAGTTATAGAGGGAAGTTGTAGCTGGGTATATGCCATATGACAATAATAATAATAAAGTTGAAAACATTCAAAACAATCCTGTGTATTGCTTATTGATACATCCATGTGTGGTACAAGTATAAAGACTTGCGAGGGAGTGATAAAGACCAAATTCAATGTCATGGAGATTCAAGTAGGACCCTGGCAAGAAGCAGATGGTTCCCTCAAAAGGGTTTCACTGAAAAAGTTCAGTGAGGGGCTATTTACAGAGGTCTCTGCGTGGTGCAGATGGCTGCTAACAGAAAGGATGGAGGTTCAAGTCTACCCAAAGGTGCCTCGGAAGAAAGGCCTCGTGATCTAGTTCTGACCAAAAAAAAAATTAGCCATTGAAAAGCCTGTGGAGCACAGTTCTACTTTGACACACGTGGCGTTGCCATGAGTCAGAGTTGACTTGACGGGAACTGATTTTTATTTACAGAGGTGAGGGCAGGTTAAAGGAGTCCCTGGGTGGTGCAAACTGTTAAGTGCTCAGCTACTAACTGAAAGGTTGGTGGTTTGAACTCACCCAGGCGCCCTGGAAGAAAGGTCTGGCATTCTGCTTCCAAAATATTAGCTATTGAAAACCCTATGGAGCACAGTTCTCTCTTACACACTTAGAGTCACCATGAGTCAGCATGAACTTGAGGGCAACTGGTTTGGTTTGGTTTTTGGGCAGGTTAAGGGTGAGGCACTTGAGCTGTTCACAGCAGGGAGCCTTTACCTGTCCTAGGCCTAAAGGGGCAGAGGGAGGGAGAGGAGTCGCCAGAGTCTGGAGAGAGCCCATTCCTGGGGAAGGTGAGCTGCCCAACAGCTGTAGTGGTTGATGGATGCAGCTAGGTCAGTACAGCAGCAAAGCAGGGAGGAAGCAGATGGAACAAGTACCCCAACCTCTCTCTCCTCCCCCTCTCCAATCTTCTGCTGCTGACTCTCATTGGCCAAACCCAACCAGGAGGCAGAGTGCAAGGGAGCCCAGAAGATGCACGCATCGGGGTCAGCCTCCCAGGGCACAGAGAAAGCCCGAATAGATCTGGGGTGGGCTTAGGTTGTGGAAATAACCAGTGTAAGTGTTCACTTCTTTTGGGGCAGAGGATGGGAAGATATCCTGGCAGATATACGGGAGCTTTCAACTCTTGTCTACGTACAGTGTTATTTCTTAAACTGAGGATGAGAATATGGGTGTTAATGATTTTCTATCTTTGCTTTTTTGAATGCCTGAAATATTTCATAATAAAATAAGCAGGAGACCAAAAAATAATCCAACGGTACCAAAAGGCTTATAATGAAAAACAGCCCTATAGGCACCGTGGCAATCATTTACATGATTGTGACCGTGTAAATATTTCCTGTGGAATCGGGTAGTGTACTATGATTGCATCTTCTCTCTTGGAAAAATAAATGTCTGAGCATTTGATTCTTTACTGTCTCCTGGCCATGTTTTCCTTGTAAGTATCCTCTTTTTTTATCCCCTAAAGCTCTCTCTGGTTAGATATTCCATTGAGTGTGCTTCTTGTTTTGATTGGTCTTGAACAGGACAGTTGGGGGTTGGAGGAAGAGGCGGAGGCTTGGTTTGCTGCAGAATGGAGTCCTTTCTTCCCCGGCTGCTCATCTGCTGGGTGCCCCCAGCTCTCTGGGTTATTTTTAGCGGCAGTGACTTGATGTAGGAGTCAATCACGTTTAATAAGCTGGTGCTCCCTGCACTGTGAGCAGAGAGCTGGCTCCGAGTTTTGGGTGAGTGTCTCCTGTGTTCCAATCTACTGCTGCTAAGTTTAGAAGTAAGAATAGTGGTTTGGCAGCTTGACATTTTCTTAAAAAGTTATAAGCATAAGTTTACTATATGACCCAGCAATTCCGTTCTTAGGTATCTACCCAAGAGAAATGAAAGTAATGGCCACACAAAGACTTACATATGAATATTCATTGCAGCGTTACTCATCATAGCCAATTAGTAGAAACAACCTGAAAGTCCAACAACTGATAAATGGATTTAAAAAATGTAGTAGATCTATACCACATTTTTATTGCTGAATAGCAATTTAAACAATGATGCATGCTGAAATACAGATGAATCTCAAAAACGTTGTTGTTGTTAGCTGCTGTTGACCCAGCCGCTGACTCACAGCAACCCGTGCACAACAGAACTAAATGCTGCCCAGTCCTGCACCATCCCTGTGATTGGTTGGAGATTAGACCGTTGTGACCCATAGCGTTTTCATTGTCTGGTTTTTGGAAGTAGAGCACCAGGCCTTTCTTCCTAGACTGTCTTAGTCTGGAAGCTCTGCTGAAACCTGTCCAGGATCATGGCAACACGCAAGCCTCCACGGACAGATGACTAGTGGCTGTGCATGAGGTACATTAGGTGGGAATTGAACCCAGGTCTCTGGCATGGAGGGTGAGAATTCTACCACTGAACCACTGATGCGCATTCAAAATGATTATGCTATATGAAAGAAGCCAAACCCAAAAACCACACTGTATGATGCCATTTATATGAAATGTTTAGGAAAGGCAAATCTGTAGAGAAAGAAAGTCGATTAGTGGTTGCCTGAGGCTTGGGGGAGTGAGGAGTGACTGCTATTGGGCACCAGGGATCTTATTGGAGTGATGGGGATGTTCTGAAACTGGATTGTGGTGATAGTTTGCTAAAAATTGTTGAATTGTACACTTAAAATGGATGGATTTTCTGTACGTAAATTACACTTCAATAAAGTTGTTTAAAAATAGTGGTTTAGGTTTGTAGTTTGGGAGAAAAAGCCGCAATATAGGCATTCAGAGATCTGCATTTCTTGGTGCCTGTTTAGTTACTGGAGCCCTGGTGGCACAGTGGTTAAGCTCTTGACTGCTAACCAAAAGGTTGGCAGTTTGAACCCACCAGCCATTCCGCAGGGAAAAGACCTGGTGATCTGCTTCCATAAAGGTTACAGCCTTGGAAATCCTATGGGGCAATTCTCCTCTGTCCTATAAGGTCACTATGAGTCTGAATCAACTCAACGGCAACAGAATTTTCTAGTTACTGCTTGAAGGAGTCATTCAACCAGGCTCCAAGTCCTTGGCTTTTTCATGTTTATGATGTACGCACCTGGGCAAGATCATGGCAATAATGAGCCCAAACTCTGTAGCTTCTCTTACCTGATGCAGTTAACTTTGCCTGGAAGAAAAGCTCCTTTCTTTGACATATTAATCTGAGTTTTGACGCTTGCATCTGAAATAAAGACACTCAGGTCAAACTTGCAAAGCAAAGCAAACCAAAACAAAACAGAATTTGTAGACCTTTGTACTTGGGAAGTCTAAGGTGTGGTACCTTCAGGAATAGCAGAACCAGGGTCTCAGACAAAGTCTTTAGGGTTCAGCCATTGTCACCTGTTTTCCTTTCAGTTGGGTTCATTCTCAGGCAGGGTTCCCCCCAGGTTGGCAAGGCAGCCTCTTGAGCACTGGACTCATATCCTGCTAGCTTCAAAGCTAGTGGAGAAAGTGTCTCATTTTTAGCAGTGTTGATGAAAACCCCACAAGTGAGTTTCGTTGGCTCCGAATGCCCATCCCTGAACCAGTCAGATGGGTCAGGAGGCTGATGTTCTGCCTGGCCAGGCCTGGGTCAGATGCCCTCCCCTGGAGCCAGAATGGGTTCAGCCCCTGCCCCTACCCAGATCTCATGAACTGTGTTTAGGGGAGAGATGAGTTTCCAAAGAAAATATGGGGACATTTACCAGAAGAGAAATAGCTACCCGGTTGTCTAAAACAACATAAGGCCTCCATATGGCCAACTGACTCCATTTGAGGCCACATGGCCAAGGCTGATTAGTCGAAAGAGGAATTGGGTTGACTTAGTATGGCTCATCCCTACACCTGGAAAAGTATCCCAAAACACAGGTCCGTTGGAGGGTCTGTCAGGGACATCCTTTGTTCAGACGGTACCCAGCCACCAGCTTCCGAGGGAGACAGGAATGGTATTCCCTCCACACGCCGGAACTGCCCCATGGACGGTGCATGAAGGGACAGCTATCCAGAAAAAGTGAGGATCCAGGAAATGAATTGATAATCTTTCCTGTTGCTTGTGGGGCTGGTGCGAGGGTAGAATCCGCAGAGGCTGATCATGGGCGAGGAATGCCCCAGGGATGGAGAGCGGGCCACGGTGAGGTCTTTGTTTCCAACTCCCCAACCCCACGTCCTCCTTGTGGCTGGCAAATCCTGAACCTGGAGCAGAGGCCAGAACCGGACCAGGTGTGTGATCTCTAGTATCTGATCTCTAGAAGGTAGCTCTGGCCAGTGGCAGAGAGAGAACTGTAGGGGAGCAGGAATGACCCCATATGCCAGGGAACAAAGGGGAGAGAAGGCCCTGGACTTCCTGTCCCAACAGTTTGATGCCTTAGAAAATATCTCCAGTGGGGCATTAGAAAAATGCCTGGAAAAACTTAAACGTTGATGACATTGAGTGTTGGTGTCTTAGTTACCTGCTGCTGCTATAACAGAAATACCATAAGTGGATGACTTTAACAAGAGAAGTTTATTCTCTCATAGTCTAGGAGGCCAGAAGTCCGAATTCAGAGTGCCAGCTCCCAGGGAAGCCTTTCTTTCTGTGTTGGCTCTGAAGGAAAGTCCTTGTCATCAATCTTCCCCTAGTCTAGGAGCTTCTCAGGTGCAGGGACCCCGGGTCCAGAGGACATGCTGTGCTCCTGGTGCAGCTTTCTTGGTGGTATGAGGTCCCCCTGTCTTTCTGCTGGCTTCTGTTTTTTATATCTCAAAAGAGATTGACTTAAAACACAACTTAATCTTGTAGATTGAGTCCTGCCTCATTAACATAACTGCCACTGATCCCACCTCATTAACATCATAGAGGTAGGATTTACAACACATAGGAAAATCACATCAGATGACAAAATGGTGGACAATCACACAATACTGGGAATCATGGATTAGCCAGTTTGACACACACATTTTTGGGGGACACAATTCAATCCATAGCAGTTGGTGAGGTGTAGAAACTGTCTTAGGCTGTGAGTGGGAGTTTAAATTGGTACAGCCACGCATCAGGGCAGTTTGCAAAGGGTTAAGTGCTCAGCTAGTAACCAGCACATCAGCAGTTTGAACCCACTAGCTGCTCTGCAAGAGAAAGATGTGGTAGTCTGCTTCTGTAGAGATTACAGACTTGGAAACCCTGTGGGGCAGTTCTGTTCTGCTCAGTAGGTTCACTATGAGTCATAATCGACTTGATGGCAACAGGTATTAAAACTAAAAAACATGCCTATACCCTCTGACCCAGAAATTCCACTTCTCTTCCCCAGAGTATCTTCCCCAGAGAGATACTTGCATGTGAGCACAGGGACGCAGTGCAAGGGTGTTACTCAATGTTGCATTGTTGGTTATAGTCAGAGACTGGAAACAACCTAAATATCCAGCAGTAGGGGAATGGCTGAGTAAATTGTAGTATATCCATGGCATTAAATACTGCACAGCACTAGAAAGAATGAAGTACATCTGTATGTTGTTACATGGGTGGATCTTCAAGACCAATTATTGGGTGAGAAAAGCAAGTTATAGAATCATATGTATATTCTAATGCTGTTATTGTATTAAGAAACAAAAGTATGTGTTTCAGTGTGTAAGCTATGATGCTGTAACAGAGAGACTCCAAATAGCTTAAGTTGGGTAGCTTCTTTCTCTTCTTTTTCATATAACAGTCCAGAGGAAAGTTGTTGTCCAGGGTAGGTGGTGTTCCATTTATTTATATAACAACAATAATTGCGTTATGCTCATAGATTCTGAGGGTTACGAATTTAGGCAGGGCACAGTGAGGTTGGCTTGACTGTGCTCCATGATGTCTAGGGCCCTAACTGGGAAGACTTGAATGGCTGGGGGTAACTCAGATGTCTGGGAATTGATATCATCTGGAAGTTTCTTTACCCACATCCCTGGCACTTGGGCTGGGAAGACAAGAAGGTTTGTCTTAGTTGGGACTGTTGACTGGAGTGCCTGCATGTGTCAGGACTTCTGTACAGTATGGTGACCTTGGGGTGGTTGGACTTCTTGCTCCAAGAGTGAGTGTTCCCAAAAATAAGGTGAAAGCTGCAGAGTCTCTCAGGACTTTGTCTCTGAAGTCACGTTATGTTGCGTCTGCCATATTGTATTGGCCAAAGCAGTCATGAGCCTGCCAGGATTCAAGGGGGAGGGAAGAGAGACCCCACCTCTCTATGTGAGGGGTGCCAGAGAATGGGTGGCCATGTTTAAAGCCTTCACAGGTGGGAAGCTCTGTCATGTGAGGTTACCCTGGGACCCATATTGGTTTGGCTGGGAAGCTGGGAGTGGCTTCCATCACACGGCTTTCGTCTCTGGTTTCCAGGTAACTGGACCCCTTGTTGCCATATCCTAGCCAGAGAGCGGAGTGAAATGAGAGTGGAGGGCAAGCAAACCAAAAAAGCCCATTGCCGTCGAGTCGATTCTGACTCATCAGGACCCTATAGGACAGAGTAGAATTGCCCAATAGGGTTTCTAAGGCTGTAATCTTTATGGAAGCAGACTGCCACATCTTTCTTCTACAGAACGACTGCTGGGTTTGAACTACCGACCTTTGGGTTAGCAGCTGAACGCTTAACCATTTGTGCTCCCAGGGCTCCTTTGGAGAGCAGGCAGTTCGTTATAAAAATGTGGTTCAGAATTTGCACACATCACTTCTCCTTGTATCCCACTGGCTAATGCTACACTTAGCTGCAAGGGAGGCTGGAAGACGTAGTTTCTAGCTTGGTGGCCATGCACCCCGCTACGACTCAGCAATGTCCTGTTACTAAAAGGAAAAAAAGAAGAACTATTAGGGACAATTAGTCTGTGCAACAATATGTATTTGTGTGTATATATATATGTATATGCATGTACATATACAGTACTATATATAGTATTTGTGTGTGTGTGTAGAAATAGGTCTATATAGAATTACAGAACTAAATAGAAAACAGGTCTGGAAGAATCCATAGAAAAAGATCTGGAATAATAACAGTGCTTACTTCTAGGGAAGGGAGAGAAGACAGGTTAGGGGTGTATTCAAAACAGACTTTAACTGTAGTGGTAATGTTTTAATTTTTAACAAGGAGAATGTCTTCACGCTTTACTTGTGAAATTAAATATTAATTCAAGCTGAAGAGGGCCTGATGAGCATCTGGCTGCTGATCTTGCAGCCTTGGTCTTATCTCTTCTGTGGGGGCCCCAGCACCAGAGGGGGCACAGGGAGTATAGCACAGCCCTTCATCTCCTAGAAGCCTCAGCTCACATGGCCCAAGGACTCTCAGTCCAGTGGCCTCACCTTCACAAAGCTGGTGTAGTCATATCAGGGTCTCTCTGCCACTGTCGTCCTCCTCAGATTCCACAGGGTTTTCTTTATGACCAGCAGATACTTGTTGAACATAGGGGGCTGTTTGGCACTGAAGGAGCAAATTCAAAAGTGATCAAAAGAGGGCCCCTTTGCCCAGAGATTGCTTATTAATTACAAATAGCAAGACGGTAACTGTATGATGGGGAAACCAGGTGGGCACCACCATTAACAAGCAGTCAGAGTTCACATCCCTGATGCCATGTCCCCCCCCCCACGTGGTGTACCAAGGACACAGCATCCCTTCAGTGACATTCCTGCCCCAAGTGCATGCCCGAAATCTAATCACGAGGAAACATCAGACAAATCCAGACTGAAGGACAGTCTATACAGCAGCAAGGCTGGACTCTTAAAAAGTGTCAGTGTCATGAAAGACAAAGAAAAGGTTCAGGAGCTTCTGGATTAGAGGAGTAAAGAGATAAGAGAAGGCAGTGGCGGTCAGGGGTAGAATCCTTACCTTCCATGCAGGAGACTTGAATTTGATTCCCAGCCAGTGCACCTCATGTGTAGCCACCACTTGCTTGCCTGTCGTTGGAGGTTTGGGTGTTGTTATGATGCTGAACAGGTTTCAGCGGAGCTTCCTGACTAAGAAAGACTTGGAAGAGAAGCCTGGTGGTCTACTTCTGAAGATCTGATCCATTGTACATGGAGTTGCCATGAGTCAGGGGCCGACTCAATGGCAGCTAACAACAACAGAGAGATAAGAGCAATAACAGAAGGCATGAGACTGTATTGGTCCCAGGATCTGGGGAAAAATTGCCACAAAAGGACATTATTGGGACAGTTGGCAAAATTTGAACTTGGATGATATATGAAATCATAATATTGTATTGTACCAATGTTAATTTTTTTGTATTTGCTAATTATACTATGTATGTATAAGAGAATGTCATTCTTCTCAGAGTTATACATTGAAGTATTTAGGAATAAAGAGGCATGATGTCTACAACTAACTCCCAAATGGTTTAGAACAGGAGTGGGCAAACTTTTTTGGTAAAAGGCCAGACAGTGAATATTTTAGGCTTCGCGGACCATGCCGTCTCTGTCATAGCTACTCAACTCTGTTGTCATAGCATGAAAGCAGCCGTAGACAATACGTAAATAATTGGGTGTGCCTGTGTGCCAATAAAACTTTATTTATGAACTCTGAAATTTGAATTTCATAAAACTTTCATGTCACAAAATATTCTCCTTTTGATTTTTTTCAACTGTTACAAAATATAAAAACCATTCCTAGCTTACCGTCCATTCAGAAACAGGTGGGGGGGCTGGATTTGGCCTGTGGGCTGTAATTTACTGACCCCTGATTTAAAAAAAGAACATACACACACATGCATACACGTGTGTACACATACATATGCGTACATGGGGAAGAAAGCAAATATGGCATAATGTTAACATTCGGTGAATCCGGGTGGTGGGTATATGGGAGTTCTTTGTACTGGTCTTGGAGTTCATATGTAAGTGTGAAAGTATTTCACAATAAACAGTTAACAAAAAAAAAAAAAAGAGAGAGAGAGATATGATTTTCCCTTTTGGGGACCCAGGAGGGAGAGAAGGAGAGCACTATATCAATGCAAGGGGACTGGTCTCATTCATCTTCTGAATGAGTGGGCCAAGGGTGACTTAGTGACGGTGTTCTTGAATATTGCTCCTAATTGTTGCCTGTTGATTTCACTTCTTCCTGATTTTCTGGCTTAACCTTCATGTCTAGGGACCCCACTTGGCAGACACAAGAGTTTAGGCTCTGTCCTCGCTGTTTGACCATTCCATTTGTCTCTCCCTCTGCTGAATACATTTCCTACCAATGAAGAAAGCAGCCACTTTAAATATGTTCATTGGCTTACTGGTTTTAATATCATGGTCTCTATCCCCCATATTGATTTCTCCAGATTGGTGGTGTTTGACTTAGATGATCAGGACTCTAGAGGTAAGGGCTTGTTTCCCAGCATCTGGCATTATTTACTGGGAGGTGTGCCATGGTGAAAATGTCAAGAAGTTACTGTGATCCATTTTCCCATCATTGAGGCAAAGCCTCTTGTGTTTCTCCAGGCCACATAGCCCTGAGTGGTTGTTCCAAGAACGAGATATTGGGTTTTTTGGAGTGACTACTCCTGAGGTAGGGAGCGTTGGCTGTAATTGACTGAGTGAGGACTCTCTTCATTGCCAGGATCAGAGACCCAACTCAAACTGCCTTTAGGAATTTATTAATTTATATATCACAAAGTGTTGGATAGCATTATGTTCAGGCTTGTTTAGTTCCAGGGGCTGAAATGATGCCATGAGAATTCTGTCTCTCACCATCACTCAATTCTGTTTTCCTTTACTTGGCTTCATTCTCAGGCAGGCTTTTCCCACTCTGAATCCCCAGGTTCATCTTCTACCAGATTAGCAACCCCAGGAGAGAGAAAGCATCTCTAGACCAATAATTCCAGCCAAAATCCCCAGGCTGACTCTCATTGGTTCAGCTCGAGCCATGTGTCCACCTCTGAACCAGTCAGGTGCCAAGGGATTAGAGGATACCGATTGGCCGGGACTGGGTCATATGACCACCCTTGGCTATGAGGTCTGTCAGCTCTATCCAAACCGTGTGGACTAAGAATTGGCAAAGGCATATTTTTTTGCTGTTGCCTTCAGGGGGGATGGAAGCTAGACAGGAAAAACAGCAGTTACTTATTATACAAATGCTATGCCGTCTCCAATTCCAGCCCCAGTTTTCTAAGCCAACAGCATCTCAACCACATCCTTCACAGTTGTGGTGGTACCATTTTAGCTATAGAACGTGACGGTTGTAGTCCCGTCCCCTGACCACAGCAAACAATGAAAAATGACCCGTTCACCTGTTCTCTCCCACACCGTGTCCTGTCTCCTCTGTCCTTCAGGAAACGCACAAGATCTACAAGCAGAAGCTGGAGGAGCTGACCGCCCTGCAGACTTTGTGTAGCGGCTCCATCAATAAGCAGAAGAAGCGCCTGAAGGACTTGAAGTTCACACTCCAGAGGTATGCAGGGGCTCAACTCTTCCCTGGTTTTAAGGGACAGAAACTCAACTCAGAACTGGCTTAAGCAGAAAATGGAAGTGTCAATGGAATAAAACCAGGAGTAGCTTTTGAGATCACCAGATCTGGGGGTCAAAGGGTGTTTTTAGGAATCTTTTTTTTTTTTTTCTCTCTAAATTCTGCCTTCCTGTGGATTGGCTTCTCTCTCAGGTCGACTGTCCCCTCAGGTGGCCACCAGCAGTGTCAGGTCTGTGTTCTCCAGTCTTACTTCTCATTAACTTGGCCACCCCAGCAGAATGAGAACTTCTCTTTCCCTGTACTGTAGCAAAAGTTCTAGGTATGATCCTCATTGGCTGGAATTGGTCACACGACTGTTTGTGACCCAATTACAGAGACTCTGGTTGGGCAAGGCTGGGTCATCTGCCCACCCTAGACCTGGGGGTGGGACAGTCCTACTGGAACCATACTGAGGGGAAGGATGAGAGGATGTTTCCCATAGGAAAGCTGTGGTGCTGTTATAGGTAAACAGCAGAGATCCTTCTCGTGGGTGTGGGAGCTTTCCCAACCAGGATTTCTTGTTTAGGGGGTAGACGTTGGCATCCCCAGCGGGGACATGCTTGAGCTTACGACTTAATTCACTTCTCGATCCTCCTGTTTCATGGTGTGGGACATGTTCTCATTCCCTGTAGATGAAGGGGTATAGTACATGTTGTGACCCCCTTGGCAATCAGGGAAACTGAGGCTTAGAGTGGCTTGTCCCAGGTCACTTAGCTGGGTCTCCATTCCAGAGTTTGTGACCCCTGTCTCTTCCTTAGCGGACAATTTTTAGGAAGGTTACTGATTATACCCCTAACCTTGGCTGACTGTTTTGGAAATGGAGGTCTGTTAGCCAGGAGGTAGAGGGCCAATATAAGAGTGTGGATGGTTCCATGTAAAGACAGTCACTCTTTTTTTTTTTTCTTAGCAAATTAGGTTCCCATTAACAATTTCTACACAATTTGTTCAGTGACATTGGTTGCATTTTTCACAGTGTGTCAACTTTCTGATTGTTTCCACTTAAGACATCCATTCTTAGAAAGACACACCTTATTGATGGCAGGACTCAAGAGTCTTTTTTCAGTCTAGGGTTTTTTCGTCTCGGTGCTGTTGACATTTTGGGTCAGATAATTCTTTGCTGTGAGGGACTGTCCTGTGCGCTGTAGAATGTTGAGCAGCGTCCCTGGCCTCTACCCACTAGATGCCAGTAGCACCCCCCTTCTCAGCTGTGACAGCCAAAGATGTCTCCAGACATTGCCAAGTGTCCCATTGGGGGTGGGGGGCACTGCCGCCCCAGTTGAGAACCACTGGGTTAGAAGGTTAACTCTGAGTTAGGTTCTCACACAGCGAGAACTCCGACCCTTCTGAGGGTGTGTCTGACTTGATTCCCTAGTCTCCAGAGTGAAATTTCACGCAGGAATAATAGGCAGACCTTGACTAGGTGACTGCTTATGCTTTCAGTATGCCTCCCTGTCTGCCCTCTTAGTAATCTGCATGTCACTCTTTCACAAAGGCGAGAGGAAGAATGGTATTGCCAGCCAATCTCCAGTGAGCTCGTACTATGTGTGAAGTGTCATTTCTAAATGCTTTACATTGTATTTACTCATTTAATCTTTACAATGGTAGTGTCTATGAGGTATGCCTGATATTATCCCTGTTTTTGGGTGTGGAAAATAAGGCAGAGAGGTTATTTTCCAAGGTCACAAAGCTAACGAGCCAAAATCAAACCCATAGAGAACAGATGGAGGCCCCAGAATCAAGCTCAGCAAAAACAGATGGAGAACCGAGGTTGCCAGAAGCATTAGGACGGGGAGGTGATGGGAGGGTGATGCCCCACTGCGTCTAGATCCTGTAGTCTGACTAATGCCCCTGCTTCTTCTACACCCCACTTCTGACCACAGGTACAAACGCCATGCCAACCAGGAGGAGGCGGAGCTTGTTCAGCAGCTGGGTGCCAACATCAAGGAACGGCAGAACGTCTTCTTTGACATGGAGGCGTACCTGCCCAAGAAGAATGGGTAGGAGCTGGGGACTTAACTCCACTCCTGCTCAGGCAGGCGCCCAGGCGTAGAACACCTGATCTACCTAGCTTCCACCTCCCTGTGGGCACTTGAGGTTAAGGGGAAAAGGGGGAAAGCGAGGAAAGGAAACAGAAGGAGGCTTCTCTGCATGTTCCCGCCGGAACCCAGGAGGGGCTTCAGCCCGCCGTGTGTATAGTGGCATTCCTGGGAGGGCTCTTGCAAGGAACCAGATGAAGCATTTGGTTTTGGTACCTGCCACATGCCTGGCACCACCCCAAGGTCAAGATGATAGGTAGTTCTCTCCCAGGAGAACAAGTGTTTATTGAGTGCCTACTGTATACCGGCATTGTGCTGGGTGCCTCTTGATGTCGGTGGTTTTATCAAGGGCTCTAGGGGAGGATCCCTCCTTGCCCCTCTCAGCTTCTGGTGGCTCCAGGTGTTCCTTGGTTTTTGGCTGTGTTACTCCACTCTCTACCTCTGCCTTCACATGGCCTTCTCCCCTGTGTCTCTGCATCTCAAATCTCCCTCTCCTTTCTCTTATGAGGACACCTGTCATTAGATTTAGAGCCCACCCTAAATCCAGGGTGATCTCATCTTGAGATCCTTAACTCAGTTACATCTGCAAAGACCCTTTTTCCAAGTAAGGTCATGCTCACAGTTTCTGGGGGTTAGGACGTGGTCATATATTTGGGGGGGACACCATTCAGCCCATAGAAGGTCCTCACAGGTCTTTCCTTCCAGGCTCTACTTAAATCTGGTCCTGGGCAACGTGAATGTGACCCTTCTCAGCAACCAGGCCAAGTACGTATGCCTAGATCCCTCCCAGCTCTGCGGGACCTGGGCATTTTGCTCTTTTAACTCAGGAAAGATGGACCCAGGCTAGGATTATTACATAAATAAAAATACATTGACATTTGGGGCTCTGGGTTTTGAGTCCTTCTGGCCCTTTCCTCCTTTGTGAGTAGAATATTTGGGGGAGGTTTTCCTTCCTTTCACAGAGTCAGTACACTGGGTGGACAGGACCCCTCACTTCCCATGAGAATGGTCCCTCTCTATTCCATGCCTCATCACACACATATCTCATGGGAAGTGAGCAGTCCTGTCCACCCTAAATTTCCAGGGGAAATTGAACCTGGCATTTCTGCTGTAATGCATTGGTTGAGGGAGGAGACCTTGTCTCTGCCTGCCTGGCCGCCCTCACCGCGGACCTAGAGCCCTAAACAAGGAGTCCAGGGACTTGGGGAACTTTGTGTAGTTGATGCTCTTTCCCTAATTGATCATCACCATTAATTCAAGGCCAGGTCTCTTCTTTAATGGGATAAGGAGGCCCTTGTGGGGTATGGGAGTGGGGGTAGGTCAAGGATCTGAGGGTGGGATAGTAATAGTGACTTGACCTTTTGCGGGGGGTCTGTGGTGGCAGGTTTGCCTACAAGGATGAGTATGAGAAGTTCAAGCTCTACCTGACGATCATCCTACTCCTTGGTGCTGTGGCATGTCGATTTGTCCTTCACTACAGGTAACGGGGTGTGGGTGTGCTGGGGGGTGGTGAGGAGAGGACCAGCTGGCTTGAATGCCAGGAGAGAGGGGTCTAAGGTCACTCCTGCTTCTGTAGCATTTGCTGTGATAAGGCATGGGGTTGAGAAGGGGCCACTTCTTACAGGAAGTGGCAGTTCTGTCCACCCTACAGCCATCTGATAAATATTAAATGCTTCTGGAAAGGCCTGATGACATAGTGGTTACGAAAGAGCCCAATGTGGTGTATCCATACAGTGCAATATTATTCATCCATTAAAAGGAAAGAAGTATTGACACATGCTAGGACATAAATGAACATATAAAACATGCTAAGTGAAAAAATCAATCACAAAAGACCACATATTGTATGATTCCATTTATATGAAGTGTCCAGAATAGACAAATCCATAGACACAGAAAGTAGATTAATGGTTGCCAGGGGATGGAGGGAGGGAGAAATGGAGAGTGACTTATAATGGATACAGGGTTTTTTTGGGGTGATGAAAATGTTTTAGAATTAGGTAGTGGTTTTGGTTGTACAATTGTGAGTATACTAAAAACCTATGAATTGTACACTTGAAAGGATCCATTTTTTGGTATAGGAATTATATCCCAATTTTAAAAAAATAAAAAGGAAGAGCTCAGACTGCCTAGGTTTGAATCCAAGCTTTGTGACTTAACTGGCTGTTAACCACAGGCAGGTGTCCTCTGGGACCCTCAGTCTCCTTATCTATAAAATGAGGGTGATAATAGTACCTATTGCACAGAATTGTTAAGATAATTAACTGAGCTAACAACTGTATGTGTAAGGGCTTAGAATAGCACCTGGCGCACAGTGGTGCCCACTGAGAGCATTAGCAGTTATTTAGGTAAGATGAGGTCGTGCTGCTGGGAAGGTGAGGCAGTGGAGGATGTGGCACTCGCCCAGAGTGTTTCATTTCTCTCTCTGGCACTGTATCTTCTGCCTGGGGGGAGACAGCTAAGTACAGCTTGGACATTTGGCCCACGTATCAAGGGTTCATTTCCTGGCAGGCCCTTGACTGGGAGTCCAGCTGCTGGTGTGGTCTCTTGACTGCCCAAACGAAGGCTCTCTTAGGCCTGAGCCCGTGCCCGCCTGCTGCCTCAGGCCTGGCCCGTCCTCCTGGAGAGCAAAGCCTGCCTGATAGGGAGTGGCTGCTCACGTGCCCCTCTGGAAGAGGGTGAAAGTTCTCAATGTGCAGCCAGATTCCCTGGTGCTGGGACCTCCAGGGCCCTCTGACGGCAAACTTGTGGGGTGTTGCCAAGTTCTCAGGTTCGTCTGAGGGCCCGAGTGTTTTCATTTCTCCCCACCTCCCTTCTGTGTGAGTTCCCTAGGACTGCCGTAACAAAGTCCCACACACTGGGGGCTTAAAACTACAGACACATACTGTCTTGCAGCTCTGGAGGCCAGAAGTCCAAATTGAGGGTGTCAGCAGGGCTGTCCTGTCTCCGGAGGCTCTAGGGGAGGAGCCTTCCTTGTCTCTTCCAGTTTCTGGTGGTTGCCGGCAGTCCTTGCTGTTCTTGGCTCGTGGCTGCATCACTCCAGTCTCTGCCTCCGTCGTCACATGGCCGTCATCCCGTGTGTGTCTGAGTCTCTCTCATGGCCTCCTATAAGGACACCAGTCACTACCACCCACCCAGAGGCATCTCAGAAGACAGGCCTGGCGATCTACTTCCAGGCCACCGCCTTGAAAACCCTGTGGAGCAGTTCTACTGTGTATACACAGGGTCGCCGTGAGTTGGAATTGACTCAAAGGCAACTAACAACAGCAACGACTCCAGTACGACTTCATCTTTAATTTAACCGATTACATCTGCAGAGACCCTATTTCCAAATAAGGTCACATGCCGAGGTTCCAGGTGGACATGAATTTTTGGGGAACACTATTCAACAAGGAGCCCTGGTGGCGCAGTGGGTAAAGCGATTGACTGCTAGGAAACCACCAGCGGCTCTGCGGGAGAAAGATGTGGCCGTCTGCTTCCGCAGAGATTTGCAGCCTTGGAAACCCTATGGGGTCACTATGAGTCGTAATCGACTCAATGGCAGTGGGTTTGGGTTGGATTTTTATTCCACCCAGTACACCATCCATGGGTTAAAAATGGGTGAAGGGAGAAGGCAGCTTGTCTCTGTCCCGGTGTCCTCAGAGTTGCTTCCTATGCTGTTTATCTTTGAGCAAATGACCCACCTCTCCCTGCCTCAGTTTCTACACATATGAAAGGAAGATAGCAGTAGTTCTTTGGTAGGACGGCTGTGAGGACTGTTTGTAAAGTGCTCAGAATAGTGCCTGGGGCATAAGTGCTGTTTAAGGGTGAGTGAGTATTGTTGGCACCATCTCTTTTTTTTGCTAAGACTAGCCATGCATGAAAAAGATCAGCACTTAAAGTACAGTGCATCTAGGGGACAGGATCCCTTTCCCTCACTCATGCCCCCCCCACCCCAGTCTTTTCCTTGCTGGGTGCCCCACCCACAGACCCTTCCATAGCACCTCATCTGAGCCTGTGAAGGGCATGGCTAACATTCTTCAGAGCCATGGGCTCTAGGTCCAGGCTGTGTGACCTTGGGTAGAGCCCTTGACCTCTCTCTCTCTGCCTATGCCTCATCTCTCTTGAGGACGCCCGCTCTGCCAGTGCCACCTGGTCTTCGGGAGGCTTCAGTGAGGTAGCTGGAGAGTTGGAAGCCTTCTCCTGCCACCCTCAGGCCAAGAGACTGTATCTGGTTGAGACTGTGCTCTTTGGGGGTTTGAACCAGGTAGAAAGAGGTAGTTGAAGTTTAGCTCTGGGGTTGGGTGGGCTTGGGTTTGGATTCCATTCCATTGCTTACCAGCTGGGTAATCTTGGGTGGCTCAGCTCCCCTCTCTGAGCCTCGGTGTCCTTATCTGTAAAATGGGAAGTATTACTGTTTTGGTTAGGTGCCCCCAGGAGAGACCCCAAGACAAACATTTGAGTACAGGTAGTTTATTTGGAAGGTTTCTGGGTGGCACGAATGTTTTGTACTTAACCCTCGACACTAACCTGAAGGTTGGCAGTTTGAACCCACCCAGTGGCACTGCAGAACAAAGGCTTGGTAGCCTGCTTCCATCAAGATCACAGCCAAGAAAACCTTATGGAGCAGCTCTACTCTGTGACACATGGGGTTGCCCTGAGTCTGAATCGACTCGACAGCAATGGGTCATTTATTTGGAGGTGATTCCAGGAAGCACTAGTGCAAGGATGGGGAAGTAAGTCAAGGAAGGGTGATTCTGTGAGCTTAATCCTGCTGGGGAACAGGGACATCGTGGAGAGCACAGTTCAGAGTCATCCCACGTGAGGGGCGAGGGAGCTGGGGTATTTATGCACCGACTGCTCTCTGCCAGGGGAATTGAGGTCTGCTCCCGGGGTGTTAATTCTCCTGTTCTTCTGCTCATCCCCACACACAGAGTGGGCCCTGGTGGCCTGAGAAAGCCCCCAGGCACACCAAGAGTTGAAGGTTCTGGCAGTTGCCCATAACTAGTGCTGGCCTAGCATGGCAACTGACTAACAGCCCCCCAAAGGTGTCTACATCCTAATCCCCAGATTCTGTGACTATTCCCCTTACCTGGCAAAAAGGACTTTGCAGTTGTGAGTAAATTAAGGATCATGAGATGTGAAGATTATCCTGGATTACTGGGTGGGCCCTAAATGTAATCCCAAGGGTCCTTTGAGGAGGGAGGCAGGAGTCTCAGGGTCAGACAAGATGTGAGGACGGAAGCAGAGGTCAGAATGATGTAGAGCTAAGGAATGTGGCAGCCTCTAGAAGCTGGAAAAGGCAAGAAAACGGATTCTCCCCTAGAACCTCCAGAAGGAATGCAGCCCTGCTGACCCGCTTCTGAACTCCAGAACTGTAAGAGGATAAATATATGTTGCTTTCAGCTGCTAAGTTTGTGGTAATTTGTTACAACTGCAGCAGGAAACTCATACACTTCAACAGAACACACTGAGGCTAGCACCTCAGGTTATGTCCCTAAAGCTCTGAAGCCATGAAATCTTATTTTTATTCCTCTCTTCACTGAGAAGGTATGGAAAGAGATAAGTGAAAAATATCCTGGTAGCCATGATTCAAGGAGCCCTGGTGGGGCGATGTTAAGCACTTGGCTGCTACCTAAAATTTGGTGGTTTGAACCCACCCGGTGGCTCCACGGGAGAGAAGACCTGGCGATCTGCTCTGTAAAGATTACAGCCTAGGAAACGCCACAGAGCAGTTCTGTTCTGTCCCATGGGGTCGCTATGAGTCAGAATCGGCTTGACAGTACCTAACAGCAACAACAACCATGACTCACTACTGGGCCTGCCTCCTGCTTGGAGGGGAGCCCAAAAGCCAGCATCTCATGTGACCCTCTGAACTGGGGTGGTGCGAGTCATTGCGTCCCGTCCCTGCTCCTCGCCTTTCCTGTTCAAGTCAGGCAGCCATCTGATGTCCCCAGAGCTTGGCTCCTGAGATGCATCTCTTGGACTTTGGCTACTCTGTGGTGCTTCCAGAATTCTGACAGGAAACATATAAAGCAGCTCTTACTATGTGCCGGCACTGTTCTAAGCACGTTATCTATTAAACTCAGTTCGTGGTCACAACAGCCCCACGCGGCAGGTGCTATCACTGTCCCCACTTCACAGGTGAGGAAGCGACAGCATGGGAGAATAACTAACCTGTCCACAGTTTGAACTTGGGCCTCTTTCCAGAGTCTGTTCCCGAGACAGCCTCTGTGGCATGCTTTAGCAGGGGGTGCGCTGAGAGTGTTTGGAGTCTGCGGCCACAAAACAGGGTCACGGAGCTTAAAAGACAGCTCCCAACATCCCTTATTGGTGTTATAGTCAGTCACACCCTCCTTCCTTTTCCCCCAGACCATTACAGTTGGGGAAAAGGATATCCTGGTTCAGGGATAGAAATGGAAGGGTTGGTGGTATTTTCCTTTCCCTTTATTCCGACAGACGGTACCAGTGGAGCTGTTTCTGTTCCCTTGCTGAACGAGTCTGTGTGGCACTGGGAGGTACAGAGGTGCTGCCCTGTTGGGTCAAAGACAGAGCCATGGTCGAGGTGGAGGGGGAACCCTCTGAGGCTGCTGGGAGGGATCTGAGCCTGCACCAAGGAATGCTCACTGAGCTTCATGTTGGGGAGCAGCCTTCCCACTTTACAGAGGGCAAGACTGAGGCCAGGGCAGGTCTCCGTCAGGGTCTCACACAGCTTGTCTGCTGGCCGTCACTCTGATCGTGGGACAGACAACTTCAGCAGCCCAGTTCTGTCCACCTTTAAGGCCTGTTCTGCCCAGCTCCAGGTTGTGGACATCACAGAGGACTCAAAGGCAGCATCAGACACTGTCCCAGGAGAGTCCCTAGTGAGAACAGTCACAGAAAAGCTCACAGGACAAATGTCCAGCATAGGCAAATCTGTAGAGACAGAAAGTAGCTTAGTGGTTGCCTAGGGGTTGAGGATGATAGCTAGAGGGTACTGGGTTTCTTTTAGGGGTGATGAAAATATTCTAAAATTGATAATTGTGATGATTGCATAACCCTGTGAATATGCTAAAAACTACTGAATTGTACGCTGTAAGTGGGTGAATTGTATGGTATGTGAGTTATATCTCAATAAGGTTGCTACAAAAAAAAAACAAATCACAGGACGGGGCCATGTATGCTGCGTTCTTAAGTTAGTCTTAGAAACCATGAGAATTGTTTTGGATGTGTAATGAAGTTCACAGATTGTCTAAGGGGATGGAGGGAGTTTACATCTTTAAAATAGATATTAAGTGTCCTGTTCTTAAGTCCTTCTGTCACCATGCCACCAGAAATTTCACATTAGACATTGAGAATTTTTTAAAAAATAATGTATTGTGTTTACAGTGACGGTTTCCACAACAGTTTAGGTTCCCATTTGACAATTTCTATACAAGTTGTTCATTGGTTACATCCTTCACAATGTATGAACATTCTCAGTCTTTCTATTCTGGTTATTCCATTTCCATTAATCTGGTTTCCCTGCCCCTTTACCTTCTCATCTTTGTTTTAAAGTAATTGTTGACCATTTGGTCTTATATAGATGATTTTTTAAATGACCATAGTGCTCATGAGTGATACTCTTTATTCGGTGATCCAGTCTGTCTTTTAGCTAAAAGGTGACCTCAGGGGCTAGTTTTGGTTCAAGGTTTAAAGAGTATCTCAGGGTAATAGTCCTGGGGAGCCCTCCAGTCTCAACTGGTCCAGTAAGTCTGGATTGTTTAAGAATTTGAGTTTCTGTTCCACATTCTTCTCCCATTCTGTCAGTTTCCGTCTGTTGTGACCCTAATCAGAATGGTTGGTAGTGCTGGCTGGGCACCATCTAGTTCTGGTCTCAGGGTAGATGAGGCCGTGGTTCATGTAGACTGTTTGTCCTGTAGACTAGTTTCTTTGAGTCTTTTGTTTCCTTTCTGTTTTGCTCCGGATGAATAGAGATCAATAGTTTTATCTTAAATGGCCACTTGCAAGCTTTTAAGACCCCAGACACTACTTACCAGACTAGGATGTAGAACACAGAACGTAGCTTTATGAACTATATTATGCCAGTTGACCGAGATTTTCCACGAGACTATGTTCCTGAGACTTCACGCCCAGAAAACCAGTCCCGTGAGGTGTTTGGTCAGACGTTAAGAATTTACCAGGTTGCCAAGTGTGGCGTGGTCAGGGAAGGATGGGGAACCTCAGCTAGGTTTGAAGGGGAGGTAGGATTCAAGTAGGAAGATGAGGAGGGGGACAGGCATTCTAGGGGGAGAGGAGACGCCCAAGAGGCCAAACTCCCCTGCCTTCCCAGGGTGCAGCTGGGGAATTCCAGGGACGGCACCTGCCTTGGGAGACCTCAGCCCTCATTTGTGTGCTCTGTGTGGGTGGGGATGGGTCACCTGTCCCTCGTTCTCATGCTCACCCCCCGATGGGGATGTTTGTCCACAACAGGGTGACGGACGAAATCTTTAACTTCCTGCTAGTGTGGTATTACTGCACCCTGACGATACGGGAGAGCATTCTTATCAGCAATGGCTCGAGGTAACTGGGGACCCGGCTTTGTGGGGAGTGTGCAAGGGGGCAGTCCTGAAGGGGAGTCAGGTCGAGGGCTGTCAACCTCCTAGGGGAGCAAGGGGGTCCATGACTGTTCAGATCCGCGTTTGGAAAGGAAAACCACATTTGATGCTGTTGTTACAGCATCACTTGCTTGCAAGCAACAGAAAACCTAACTCCAACCGATTTAACAAGAAGGAAATTTATTTTCTCGTATCAAGCAACAGTCAGGTCCATTGGGTGCTGGCTTCAGGTAAGGCTTGATCCAAGTGCTCAGGGTCATCAGGGCCCAGTTTCTTTCCATCTCTCACCTCTCCCTTCGACTGTGTTGTCTTTCTTCTCAGGCTCCATGCAGGGGCATCCAGCAGCCCCAGAATTGTGTCATTATGTCTAGCATTTCCAGCAAAATAGGGTATGTTATGTTCCTTCTAAGAGTCTGGGTCCCTTTGGTGCTGGCTGAATCATGTGCTCATCTCTGAACCAATCACTATGGCCTAAGCCTCGTGCTCTACTGTGATTGGTTGGGCCTGAGCCTCATGTCTGCCCTGATAGCTGTCATTAGAGACAGCTCCCCAGAGAAGTGTAGAAGCAGCTGAGTGTCAGCAAGAGGAATGGTTCTCCAGAGGAAAATTGAGATACTGTTACTAGGAGAAGGATGAATGGATTCAAGGTGGCAAGAGTGGATGGTCTCCTGCAGGGAGATGGGGAGGAGGGTGGACAGGTGATGGGGATCTCGAGCTCTAAGGGAGATGAGCAGATCTTGAGAGGTGTTAAAGATGTCCTAGCACCTAATCAAGACTCTCCTTAATCAAGAGAATGGAGAAAGAATTGGAAAGATGACTTCTCACCCCATGGTTCAGTATCATCTAGCATTACAGTCCGGTATCACGTAAAATATGGTGGTCTGTGCCCCATGCTTTGGGAAACACTGAAGTAGAAAATCTTACCAAGTAAATAACATTTCATAGTTTTCCCTAATTTTGGAGTGAATAATGTGTTTTTGCTTGTGAGTGTGGTTAGAGGGGAACCAGGGGAAATGGGGCCAGGGCAATTTGCAGGGCTTCCTTGGTGCTAATTCTCTTCCTGTACCCATGGGCTTGCTACCAATCTTGGGCTTTCCCCCTTCTTCTGGATTCATGTTAAGAGTGCTCAGGGGCATAACATGCTAAGTCAATAACAGTCATTAACACTTTAGTAAGAGTTACTCTAGTGAGCTCTTTTTCTAGTATGACAAGTTGTGGATGAGGGGTGAGGGGCTACCATGGAGAATGAAGCAGAACTGAGTGGGGGTCCCTGGAAGAGTAGGGTACACCAGGAAGACAGAGAGGGGCACTAAAGGGGGAGAGACTGAGGTTCTAAAGTCCAGCCTCACCTGCCTAATGGCTTAGCAAGGGCCTTTGGAGGCCTCTCTGGAGCTCAGGTTCTGCAGGTAGAGCAGGAAGGTTGTCCCTGCGCTTGTAATTCAGAGCTTTGTGTGTGCCGCACCCCCCTTCCCATTCATCATACATTTACTGAGCCTCTCCTAAGTGCAGACACTGAGTAGAGACTCTGAGAGAATTCACAATCGGTGCCTTCTGGGAGCACCTAGAGTCTCCTTAGACCCAAAGGTGTTTTTAAGAAGACCATTTCTCGACAAGGTGGCTCAGGAATCACAAGCTGATGACGCACATTCCTCCAGGCCTGGCTCAGCGCTGGGGCAGGGCTTGGGTGGCCTGGAGGTGGGAATCTGGGTGGGGCAGGGTGGGCTTCTGGGATGCCTACAGAAACTGTGGGGGGTGGTGAGTGGGGGAGAGGGCATGGTAGGTGGCCCCCGTCTGGGTCACTAAAATTAGTGACTCATCCTCACCATCCGCTGGAGACTTAGCCTGACTCTCCCCCAGCTCCTTGTCAGAGCTGAGTTCTCCTGGGGGCGGGCAGGATGCCTTTGAGGTCTCTCCTCCCTGCTTGGCCACTTACCAGGGAATAGCTAAAGAACCAGCCCAAGAGAGTGCAGGAGGAGGAGGAGAGAGAGGCTGGATTGGGATGAACACTACCTTTTTCATTTCTGAAGCATCCCAGGGCAGCTTGGGGTTGGTACCCAGTAATCACCCCATAGTCTGTTGAAATGAATCGACCCCAAGCTCTAGAATGAGGGAAGGTCCTTGAGGCCATACCGGAGTTCTGGAAACAGTGGAGGTGAAAGACAGGAGCGTCCTGGATGTTTGCTGCCCTGTTGTGGTCTGACCGGGCCTCTTCCCTGTTCCTGATTGTACCTGAGGCCTGAACTGGGACAGGGTGTGGTCAGGGATGCAGGCCTAGGGAGTGCGAGGCACTTCCCCAGCGTGGGATAGAGCCAGTCTTGGTTCGTGTCTGTTGCCTCCCAAGTGAGAGCTCATTAGCTCAGTTAGTATAATAAGCAAGACCTCATCCCTTGCAAATTTTGCAAATGATGGAAACCTACCCCACTGAAGCGAAACAAGAAGGGAGGTTTATGAGTGCATGTAACTGGGAAGTTCACTTGAACAGTCTTAGCACCCACCCCCCTCCCCCACTAGTCTCCCCACTGTTTTTCCCTGCTTTGGCCCCCAGCATCCCCAGGCCAGCATGCTACCCATATCAATCCCTGTGGATTAGCAACCCCAGAGCAAAGACAGCTCTTTCCTTTACAATCCAGCTGGAATCTTGAGCCAGATTTCTCATTGGCTAGGCTCAGGTCACATGGTCATCCCTGAGCCAATCACTGTGGCCAGAGGGATGCAGCTCTGTGTCATGTGCTATTGATAGTATTTAGCTCCACCCACCCATCCGGGTTGGGTTGAACATGGGGAATTAGTGGTTCCCCAAAAGAAAACCAGGCCCTGAAACCAGAAGTGGTGGAGGTGATTGACAGGCAAAACAGCAGATGTCCACGACAGGTAGTTGTGGACTAGAGCTGATGAATCGTGATGAATCAGCCATCATGTTGACTTTTCTGGTGAGCCTGGCCCTAGCTGGCTTTTATAGGGGCTTTTCCAATTGCTGCCTACCATGTGGGAGGCCTGGGTTTGGTTCCAGGCCAGTGCACCTCCTGTGTAGTCACCACCTATCATTGAAGGCTTGTATGTTGCAATGATGCTGAACAGGTTCCAGTGGAGCTTCTAGACTAAGACAGACTAGGAAGAAAGGCCTGGCAATCTACCGCCAAAAATCAGCCAATGAAAGCCCTGTAGATCACATTGGTGTGATCTGCAACTAATCATGTGGATGGTGCAGGACCTGGCAGCATTTCGTCCTGTTATGCATGAAGTAGCCATGAGTTGGGGGCCAAGTCGATGGCAGATAACAACAATTCCTTGGATACAAGGGTGTAGGGGTGGCAGGCATGCAAGGACCCTCAGAGCATACATAAGCCATTCCTTCAACTGGGCGGATAACTCGAAGCACAAAGCCAGCAGTGGCCTGTGGTTGGTAAATATGTGGCTAAAGTGTCATGCAGCATGCAGGGAGGGTGGGATATCTCCCCAGGCCCGATCCCCAGATACCTGTTCCGAAATTCTGGCCACTTGTGCCTCTTCTCTTCCTGGGGCATGTGCTATCTGCTCATAAACAATGCCCACAGCCCCCAAAAGCTTTGTTTCTGTGGGAGGACAGGCCCAGAGTGGCTGTTGATGGGCACAAGGGCTTCTTTTTGGGGTGATGAAAATGTTCTAAATTTGATTGTGGTGATGGTTGCACAACTCTGTAAGTAGACTAAGAGCCACTGAATCGCCCACTCTAAATGGTGATTTGTTTGGTTTCTGGATTATATCACAATAAAGCTGTTACACGAACACAGAGACACACACGCAGCAAACGAGCCCAGCGCCCTGGGGTGTGCAGATGGAGGAGAGCAGCTCGGGAAGGCCATGCTGGGCAGAGCACTTTCTAGTCTCGCCTGAGGCCGCCGAGCTGTTTCTCGATGGTGTCTGTGGGAGCCAGGCTGTGGACACAGCGAGCTGTGAAATGATAAGCTGCTGCTCAGCCAGGCTCACTGCTGAGCTCTGCTGCCCAGAAGTCCGTCTGACTGGGGCTGCTTCCACCGAGGGAGAGGGTGCAGCTCAGGGGAACTCTGGGGAGTAGGAGAAAGGTGACAGGTGCGGTGAGGGGGGTGCCAAGACCTAAGGCTCATGTGAGACCTTGCAGAGACCTGGTGAGGTTCCAGAGAGACCTCTTGATTGCTCTTAGAGCTGAGTCCGAGGATGAGGGCCAGCTGCCTTTGCTGGGAGGAAACCGGAACCCTCAGGCATCTTAGATTCTGACAGACCAGAGAGGGATGGGGGTGGGGCGGAGGCTGAGGGACAAAGAAGTGACGGATGTCTTATTCTGTCCCCATGAACTCTCATGGCACCTGTGAGAACCTACTGTCACCTCTGTGCTGGTGCCATCCCAGCTGCTGTTGTCACCAGCTGCACCTCCTGGATGTCACTTCATTCATTCTAAACATTTGAGTGCCTACTGTTTATATGACGCTATTAGTGCTAGGAATACAGAGCATATCAAACCGAGTCTCCTGCCGTAACTCTTGAGGTGTTCACAGGCTGTGGTTGAACACTTAATTTATTTTCTGGCGCTCTTGTCTGGGCTGTAAAGAGAAGATGAGATTGGTAAGATCCGTCACTTATTTATTTTGGCTGTTGTCTTTTTTTTTTTTAGTGTTGTTGAAAATATACACAGCAAAACATACACCAATCCAATAATTTCTACAGGTACAATTCGGTGACATTGATTACATTCTTCGAGTTGTGTAACCATTCCCACCCTCCTGTTCTGAATTGCCCCGCCCCCCAGTTGACATGAACTCACTGTCCCCCAAGCTTCCTATCTAATCTTTCCAGTTGCTGTTGTCAGTTTGATCCCATGTCGATAGCTTTTTAAAAGAGCACAATGCTCAAGGCAGCCTGTCTCTTCTCTTAGATGATGTTTATGGTTCAGGTTAGAAGGTTTTAAGACCATTCAAACCCACTTATCATTAGGGAAATGCAAAGTAAAACCTCGGTGACACACCAGTTTTCACTTAGTAAGCTTGGCAGAAAGTTTGAAAGTTGGCATTTGGTGTTGGTTGAGGGTTTGGGGAACCAGATACTGTCCTGTACGCTGACGGGAATGTAAGCTGGCATGGCTGTCTAGAGGGCGGTGGACGAGTCAGAACGCACCTAGCCTCTGCCCCAGCCGCCTCCTTCTTGGCAGCCACCTGGAGGCACATGTCATGGCATCAGGGGACCTCCACAAGGATGCCACTGTGGCATGGAGGGTGACAGTGACAGCTGAGGAACAGCCGGCTAGAAGTGGCAGAGCCACACCTTGGAATGTTGGTTGTCATTTAAGAGGCCACAGACAGACCCACAGTATGGACTTGGGCATCAAGACAGAAAAGCAAGTTGCAGAATGATTTTAGTTAAAAAGGAAGTGCAAACCAGCATTTCCTCGTGGTTCCTCCTTTTTGCAAGTGGCAGCCACCATGGACGCCTGCTGCACGCTGTCCCAAGAGAGGATTCTGGAGGGATGAGGTGCATCTCGTGGGCCCCCCCGCCCTCACTGCCCAGTCCCGCAAGGAAGGAGCACATCAAAGAGTGGGGGGGGGTAGTTGCGAAGCAAATGACCGCCACACCACGTTGCTCAGATCTCAGCCCTGAGGGAGCCAGGGCCGTCAGGAGACGCCAGAGGCAGACTCGGGCTTTGAAGGTTAAAGGTTTGAGGCTCCAGCTCCTGTCTTCCTGGGCCCCCTCAGTACCGAGGAGGAGTGAAAACCAGGCTCGCCTCAAGCTGAGGGCGCCGAGTTCTGAGAACAGGGTCCTCCCAGCCTCTGGACCAGACTAGTGAGTCCAGGGCAGGGCGAGAGCTCGTGGGTGCGCTGCTCCCGGGGAGAAGCTGCATCTCAGGTGGTGTGAGATGCCACCGTGTGAGAAGCACATCTGTCGTGTCTCTGCATCCGGGGGAGTAACATATATGTAGCTGCAGCTGTGTGTACGTGTTTATTCAACACATTTACTGAGCACCTGTTTGTGCCAGGTGTCACAGATACATCAATGACAAGACAAGGTCCTTGCTTGTCTGCAGTGTACACGTGCCTGGGGGAGGGGGCGCAGTTAACAAACAAGTAAAATGTATAATAAATAATTGCAGAGAGCAGTAAGCACCAGGAAGAAAAGGAACAGGGTACTGTGACTCGGAGGAGGAGGGCGTTGGGGCTGTGGCTGTTTCAGATACGGTGGTTGGGGAAGGCCCCTTTGAGGAGGTGATATTGGATCTGAAACTTGAATTTCAGCCAGGAGCCGGGCAGCCAGGCAGAGGTCTTGGTGCAGCGAGAACAGCAGGTACCAAGACCCTAAGGTGGCGGCGGGCTTGGCGGGGTCAAGGATCAGAAGGACTAGGTGCCTGGAGCATGTTGGCGAAGGGGAGAGGAAGGGGAGGTGAGGACAGGGAGACCAGTGGAAGGAGTTGGGGACGTGTTTACGAGGGTAGCAGGAAGATCTTACTGGGCTAATCTGGGCGTCGTTTGTATGTGATTGTCTGGTATGACAGCAAGACGAGTTAACCGTCTGGAACCGTCAGTTCCAACGCATGGTGACCCCGTGTATGTCAGAGTGAAACTGTGCTCCGTAGGGTTTTTAATGGCTGATTTTTCAGAAGTAGATTGCCAGGTCTTTCTTCTGAGGCACCTCTGGGTGGACTCCAACCTTCTGGTTAGCAGCTGAGCACCTTAACTGTTTGCACGCCAGAACAGCGAGAAGGGCAGAGTAATTGCCTGGGTCCCTTTTTTGCTCCAAGAAGCTGCTTCCCAGTCGGCTGCACAGTAGCCACCGCATGCCTTGGCTGGGCCCAGGTCGCCTCCTGCTTGTCTCTCCCGACCTGAGCTCTCTTTCCTTCTCTCTTCCTTCTGAGGATCAAAGGCTGGTGGGTATCTCACCACTATGTGTCCACGTTCCTGTCAGGAGTGATGCTGACTTGGTGAGTGCCTCCTTCCCAGGCCCGGGAGCCTCTCCTCACCTGGTTGGGGGGAGCGGGACGTGGGGGCCGGGGAGTGAGGAGGGATCCACAGGTGGAACCTTCCAGGGCTCCGGCCTGAGCTGACTCTGGCCTGGAAGGAAAGTGTGAGTTTCCAGCTGGCCAGGGGCTGGCTGCAGGGGCCCAGCTGGCTGGGCAGTTTTGGGGGCTGCAGCAGAAGGGCAGAAGTGACCAGAAGCTCAGCAGCAGGAGTGAGAAGTGAGGCTGGAGGGAGCCAGCCTGTAGACTGGGCTCTGGCCCTAAAGGAGCCCTGCAAGAAGGTGGGGTGGGAAGTTGGCTTCAGAATGACAGTGTGGGCTGCCCTGCTTCTAGAAGGGACTTCAAGCAATTATGGATGACCCGATCCGGCACTGGGACACTTTGGTGATAAAGAAGGCAGAGTCGTTGAATTGGTGTATATTCTGCTGTATATATTCTCAACAATAACAAAAGAGAAAATACAGTAAATAAAAGAAAAGGCAGAGCTCGGGGACCTCGATTTAACTTTAAAACCTTGTCTTCTCTCTTGGTTGGAGTGGAGATGGGGGCGGTGATTTCTGACTTCTGACCCACAGCCAGCCTCACCTTGACTTTTCCCACCTTCTCTCCAGGCCCAACGGACTCATTTACCAGAAGTTTCGCAATCAGTTCTTAGCGTTTTCCATTTTTCAGAGTGAGTGTCTTTTGCCCAGATTTGGAGGAGGGGCACGGTTTCCTGTGACTTTCAGTGATGGAGGCCCTTAGGGGTGTCCCCGGGTGACATCAGCATGCTCCAGGCGGGAGGCCCTGGCCAGCCTGGGGTTGGAGAGGGTCTCAGGAAATCCAGAAAAGAGTTATTTTTTCCCCCAGATCAACGCCATCTACCCCACCCCGAGAGTCTCAGTCACCACTCATCCCCCGCCACCCCAGGTCCGAACCGGCCCACTTGGCCCTTCAGGAAGTGAGTGGTGTCGGGCCACCTACTTTGTCTTCCAGCTTTAAATAAGTCCTCAAACTGGAAATACATGTTAGTATTCTCCTTTAAAAAGAGCTCTCCAGTGGTTGCCTCTGGGTGGGGGCTCAGAGGGCTGGGGGCAGGGACAGAGAGGTTGACTCTTCACTCTTTTGTTCCTTTTCAATTTTATACCATGTGCATGTTACCTACTCAAAAATACATTTTAATTTTAAAATAAAGACCTGCTTGCCAGCAGACACAAATGGGTAATGCCGAGAATGGAAATTAAGTATAATCCCACCCTTAGGGATGATCACTGCTAATTGATCGCTGTCCTGTCAGACACTTTCATCACAAATACATACATACAGATATACTCTGTATTACATATATTTTGAGGTCCCTGGGTGACGCAAACGGTTAGGTACTTGACTACTAGCCAAAAGGTTGGCAGTGTGAATCCACCCAGACGCGCCTTGGAAGACAGCCCTGGCGATCT
>NW_004443997.1:15345404-15346384 GCF_000243295.1 Trichechus manatus latirostris
CCCAGGCCTGCGGGATCTCCAGGCCTGAGCGCGGGCACTGTGCTCCCCCTGCAGGCTGCGTGCAGTTCCTACAATATTACTACCAGAGGGGCTGCCTGTACCGGCTGCGTGCCCTGGGAGAGCGGAATCACCTGGACCTCACGGTGGGTGAGTAGCAGGGCCCGGGCACCAGACCCTCTCAGCTCCATAGGCTTCACCCCCACCCCCACCCCCACCCTGGGACCTCGGCCTAGCAGGAACATAGTCAGACCTCCCCCTCAGCCAGGCAGGCTGCCATCCTTAACAGTTCATCATGGATTCCATTTCAGCTGATGTGCGAGGGCCGGCTGTGCCCCAGGCCCTCAGTGCTGGGCCTCTATCTTATCTTTCTGAAATGTCTGCACATGGTGTTACCCTAGTACTGTGCATATATGGTTTATGCACCATATGTATACTGTAACTGTGTGCACATCTCTAGATGCATATAATTGGAGATGCATGCTTCACTTTTGTAACCGATTGAGGTGCCTACTCAAAAGACTTCAGACATCTCCTCCACTAAACTTTACGGGGAAACTGTTTCTAACAAAACTGCCAGCTTTTGAGATGGTTGTTCCCACGGGATTACTCTGCAGAGAGAAATGATAGGTGCAAAAGTCCACGAGGAAACACAAAACCCCGTGCAGCCCCGTGCCTGCCCCCAGGTGCTCCTCGAGGGTGAGCAAGCCTGCCTAGTTTGTGGTGGCCTGTGTCTAAGAGCCATCAGGCCCAGGGACAGGCGCTTTCTCTCCGTCACTTCCATCGGGACCACTTGCCCACCTGTGACACGTGGGGCTTGTCCCCCACTGAGGTGTCTACGCCTCGCCTGGATAATCTCAGGGCAGTTGGCCTGGCCGGGCAGTGGGTGCCTGGTGTGGTCCTGGGGCAGCCTAGCCCCTCTCGTGGCCCCTTCACGGCCTCCTCCTCTCCGCAGAAGGATTCCAGTCCTGGATGTGGCGGGG
>NW_004443997.1:15346898-15357566 GCF_000243295.1 Trichechus manatus latirostris
TCACCATCCCTTTCCTGCCCCACCATGGGGCCTGGCTGCCCAGAGCTCCCTGCTGCTGGGGCCTGCGTGACCATGTCCAATTTGCCCACGTCTCCCTGCTGCTGGCAGGAACTTGCAGGCCGTGGGATGCTGTGTGTTAAGGGGGGTTCTGATGTTCTGGGGTGGGGGGCATTCTAGCGGTGGGGGCTGGTCAGAGCTTAAATCATCTATCTGGTTCATACCCCTCTTCCCTCTCCCCCCACCTTTTCTGGGTGCCTCCTCAGGTGTTTGTCCTGGCGCTGACGTTTCTCGTCCTCTTCCTTGGCAACTTTCTGACCACACTTAAAGTCGTGCACGCCAAACTCCAGAAGAACAGAAATAAGACAGAGAAGCCCTGAGCCACAGGACTCTTGTGCCCCTCGGGCCCCTGGACTTTAGGACCGTGGGGGGATTCTGGTCGGCACCTCTGCTGCCGACATCCTCCCCAGCAGTGCCCCTGACCACTGGCTGCAGTAATCTTGAGCCAGCGTGTCATGGGGAGCAGGGCCGAGGCGCCGGTCCCCGGCCCAACACAAGGAATGTGAGCCCAGCCCGTCCACACAGTATTAGCCCACCCAGCCTCCCTATTTATGAGCATATTTAATACCAGGTCCCCCCAACTCCCCAGGAACCGGAGGCTTTCCCCATGGCCTGTGGTAGTGGCCAAGACTGGGCCAGTCTTCCTGGGGAGGGGCCTAAAGCCTCAGGGAGCCCGGCTGCCCTCCCTCCCGTCATTTGAGCCCCTCAGGTTGGGGTTTGGATGTGCCTCGCTGGGGTTGGATTTATGCTGACCTGCTACTTACTGAGTCCCAGGCATGGGGTTGAATGAAGCCCTGAGCTTCCTGTGGAGCACCCTGCCCTGGGCCACACCGCTTCTGCTGTAAGCTCCCGCCGTGGCAGGGGTTATTTAAGTTCTCAGAGAACCACTGTCTGTCTTTGCCTCCTCCTCTTTTTTTTGCTTCCTGAGTCTTCCTCCTGTTGGTGGGGAAAGGGGGCCTGCTCGCTCCCTAAGGCCTGGAGGGCTTGGCCTCTTGGAATGACACCGATGGGTTTTGAGGGTTACCACCAGAGGGCGCTCCAGCCTCTGGATTGTTGTAACTGAGAGTGGTTCTGACACTGAAAGTTTGGGTCGGCTTTTGGGAGTTTCCTGACCCTCACACCTCCACCACCTCCTCAGATTCTTGCAGTGAGTACTCAGGGAGTGGGACCAAGACCCTCAGCCTGCCAGGGATTTAAGCCATCGTGGAGGTCACCTACTCCCCATCTCCCTCCCTTCTCCCCAGAGGTTCTGGAATGTTCCGGGAGTTATGACCAGGCCCACCCCTCAAGAGGCCACATCTGAGGCCAAGGAATGTCTGGTCACCTGGCGTTAGATCTTCTACTAGTGGTGAGGGTGGAGAAGCCAGTGGGTTCAGTTGAATGTTCTGCCCCGTCTCACTCATGGGCCTCAGCTGCCCTTAGAGACGTCCCTACAAATCCACTTAGACCAGAATTCACAGCTGATGCCCACATACATGTTTGGCCCTCAGTGGGATTTAAAAAAATTGTTTTTGTTACATTTTTAAAATACGAGATCCTCCCTCCCCTTATCCCTCTCACCTCAGTGAGATTCCACATAAAAAACCAATTTCTACTTTCCCTAGAAAAATGTAGAGATGTGGCAACATTCCTGCAGGACAGCACTTGGCCAGGGTTGAGCCGGCCTTTCTACTTTGTTGCAGGCCCCGCCTCTCCTTTTTATACCTGCCCTCCTTCCCTGTTCAGGTCTGCCATCTGGCCCTTTAGGCACATCGGTTTGCTTTAGAGTAGAAGTCAGCCCTTTTCTGAAAACGGCCAGATGGTAAATATTTTAGGCTCTGCAGGCCATGCTGACTCTGTTGCAGCTACTCAGCTCTACAGTTGTAGGGTGAGGGCAGCCCGACACTACAGAAATGAATGGATGTGGCTGTCTTCCACTAAAACTTTATTCACAAAAACTGGCAGCGGCCAGATTTGACTCACAGGTCATAGTTTCCCGACCCCTGTCCTAGAGCATCATGTGTGCACAAGTCTTTGGGTCCTGCTAGAATAAGAGGTCCTTGGTCTGATTCCTCTATTGATCCCCAGAGCATGACAGGGTGTTTGGGAACCTAGGTAGAATGGATGCATTTCAGAAGTCTCCTTGCCTGGCAGCCTGGCTTCTGAGGCTCAGGCTTAGTGGGGAACCCAGCATTGGACAAGGGGGGCAGGAGCCGCTTGGAGCCATGATCCCATCTTAGGTAACGCAGACTCCTGGTCCTCACTCCAGAACTGAGCAACTGTTAGTCCCTGATGGGCTTTAGAATCATCTGGAGCACTTGTTTAAAAAAGCCTGCACCACCCCCACCCCCACCCCCACTCCAGAATTTCCGGAAGGTGGCCCAGGGCCCAGGGGTCTATAGTTTAACAAGTACCCTCCTGGCTGTTGGTGACACAGGTGGTCCGAAGAGGACCAGCTCTGAGAAACCCATCGTGTGGGGCGGGGGTGGATCCTGTCCTTTTCCGCAGGAGACCAGGCAAGGATGGCCTCAGCTCCAGAACCCCACGTTCTGGTACAAGTGGAAGCTGTTAGGGCCAGAGGGCAGCTCAGTGACAGTTTAAATGGACTACTGCCCACTGCAGATGGGAAAGAGTCTAAGAACTGACCTGACCCAGGTCACCAGGAATGGATGGCACGTTTCACCTTGACTTCCTGACAGTGGGGTTAGGTGTAAGGAGTCCTGCAGCAGGGATCAGACTGGGGTACAAGGAGTATACTTTCTGCCTTTTGAAGGATGGTTTCCTCTCCTCCTTGGGCCCGTGTGCCCAGCTCTGAAATGATGGTGTCCAAGCTGAAGGCCAAGGCGGAGTCCGCAGTTTGGGCCAGGAGGAGAGGGAGGGTGGTGCCGGCCCCATATCCGGGGCTGTGGCCTGCGTTCTCCTGATAGGCCCTGGGCCCTGGCCCTGTCACGGCCCCCGAGTTCCTGGGGGAAGGAAGAAGTGGTGTATACGGCCGTGCCTATCTCGGGATCCCAGGGAGCGGGCAGCCTGGGGATCCCACAGGAACCCTGCCAAGTCCACGTCTGCCTGCGTACCAGCCATAGTTTTAATGTCAAGCATCAACTGGGCGTGCAGAGAGGGGCCCAGCATGGCCGGTGGAAGCCATGGTGAGGGCACTCTTGAGTCCTGGGGACAAATGCGTGGCCCAGGCCCTGCAGAATGTGTGGTTCCCGGGCACAGAGGACGTGAATCCAGCATCCTCATTCACCTTGGGGCCATGGCTTGAGTGTAAGCCTAGAGGCGAGTTCGTGGTCAGAAGCCCCAGCTGGGAAAGGAGAGAGTTCCAGAATGATCCACAAGTCCAACCACAGGCCCCAAACACCAGATGCTGGAGATGTCCAACTCCGAGTGCCCTGCACGAGCTGGAAGTAGGGAGGAAGGGTCTCGGGCCCTGTCTCCTGGCGGGGGCCCTGCAGCCTGGTGCCCAGGGCCCCACAGGTCACAGCAGCAGGCAGAACCGGCGTTGTTTCTGCCGCTGGGCTTTCTTCAGGGCGCTGAGGGCGACCTTGGCGGCCTCTCGGAAGACATCCTCCACGTTCTCCCGGAACTTGGCGGAACACTCCAGGTAGAGCGCGGCCCGGATCTGCTCGCAGGCGCTCTGTCCCTAGGTGGGGAGGTGCCGGCATTAGACGGGGCCAGAGTATGGGGTCCCTGGAGGCCTGCTCACACCCTCTTGTGGAGGGCTGGCTTTGGGAGCTTGGTCAGGACCCCACTCTGTTCTCCATCCCTGGGGCGGCCTCCCCAGCATGTGGGGATGGAAAGAAAGGGCCTGTGTGGCGCCGCCCAGGGTTGGGGCTGCTGCGAGGAGAGCATACCGGCTTCTATCTCCCCATCTCCAGCTTCAGGCAGAATTCTGAGAAGTGGGGTGGGCTGTCTGTCTCCTAGGCCTGTGAGATGCCTGAAGGCCTCAAGATAGACAGGGCTTCCTAGATCCTCCTCTCTTCTGACAGTACGATTTAGGCATCTAAGCTTCGTACTAGAGTAAAAGAACCTTATTTAAAAAAATGAACTTTACTAATGCTTATTACTTTTTCTTAAAATTTCCTTATTTTCCTTTGTATACATATACATACAGGAACTAATCTATTCTCCCATGCCTCACCCAAAAAGCTGCAGGGTTTGGATTTGCCTTGACTCTCGGGTAGAGGAGCCTACTTATGGAGCAGGGCCCAGCACTCTAGCCCCTTGGTAGATAGGGCAGGGTGGTGGTTAGAGTACAGGTTCAGGGTCAGAGAGCCTGGGGCTGCATCCTGGCTCCACTGAAGAGCTGTGTGACCCCAGGCAAGCTACTGAAACTCTCTGGGCCTCCACATCTCCCCTGCACAATGGGGGCTGCTAACAGTACCTGCCTCCAAGCTATAAGGACTAAATGAAGGAAGCCATGTAAAGTGCTCAGACCAGAGGGCTGTCAACATTATTAATAACTAAATTATTGTTATTATTAGAACCCTGCTTGCCTCAGCTCCCCCAAAGGCCACTAAGGCACCCCAGTGGCAGAGGCTGAAGGCTGGGGAGCCTTTTGACCACGGCTGTGCCTGCTGCCTTGGCCCCTGCTGGTGGGGCGGGGGGAGAGAGGGGTTGCCGGGTCCCGACCCACCTGCATGTAGGTGATGGGCTCCAACTGTGCGGCCCGCAGTTTCCGCAGCTGCTCCTTGTCCTTCCTCAGATCCGTCTTGCAGCCAATGAGTACCATGGGGATCCCTCGGCAGAAATGCGTGACCTCGGGGAACCACTGTGGGGGGAGAGGGTGGGGCGTCAGGGCTGGGGGGCTGGGGGACTGGTACCGGCCCCCACCCTAGGAGGCGGGCCTCACCTTGATGAGGACATTGTCGTAGCTGGTGGGATTCATGACGTCATAGCAGATGAGCACGAGGTGGGTGTTCTGGTAGGAGAGGGGCCGAAGGCGGTCATAGTCTTCCTGTCCTGGAACCAGAGGGAAGCCGGGGGTCAGGGGAGACATCCCCTGTCCATCCCAGAGCCCCCTGCCTGTGCTCAGATGGGCAGGGTGGAGGGTCCCTGGGCAAGTGCCTCAGTTTCCTCACTGTAAAGCAGGGGTGGCAGCCTATGGTACTGGATGGCTGCAAAGACTCCAAGAGTGAAACCCACGGAGTCGGTGCTCAGTGAGCTGGGCCTGATCACAGAGTAAGAAAGCACCGGGAAAACTACTCTGTCAGGACCATGAGGATGCTCCCCTGCCCTGATGCCCGGGTTAAAAGTGCAGCCTTGGAGCCAGACTGCCTGGGTTCAATCCCCCCTCCAGATTTGGACCCACGGGGCTGGGGCGGCCCAGGTTGCTCCAATTAACAGCCATGCCCAGCATGCTGTGGCCTCTGGCTTCCCTCGGATAAAGCGATGCTTTTGGCTGAATTCCCCCAGTCCATTCTTGTCAATGGAAACCCTGGTGGCGTAGTGGTTAAATGCGATGGCTGTTAACCAGCAGTTCGAATCCACCAGGCGCTCCTTGGAAACTCTATGGGGCAGTTCTACTCTGTCCTATAGGGTTGCTATGGGTCAGAATCGACCGGATGGCAATAGGTTTGGTTTGGTTTTTGGTATTCTTGTCCACACCGGGGGCGGGGCGGAGATTGCTGGAAAGAGCAAGGAACCACCTTCCAGCCCAGGTTCCCCCTGCACTGGCTGTCGCTTGAGATGCCCAACTCTGAGTCACAGCCACCTGGGGAGAGTTTAAGGATCCCAAGGCCCAGGCTCCTCCCCAGCACCCACTGGATCAGAACCTAGAGGCTGGGCTAGAACGCAGGCAGGTTTTAAAAAGGTTTGGTAACTGTTTATCCTGACAATTTCAAACGTCCAGAAAAACTGGAAACAGCACAAAGAAGCCCCTGCCTCAGATGCGTGGCGTGTTTACAGTCCGCCCCTCTTGCTTTATCGCTGTATAAACACTTCCTCTGAATCACTGCAGACACCCGCCCTCTGCCCTGTAATGGTTCAGTGTGTGCCTCCTAAGAACAAGGGCATTCTCTTCCCCTATGCGTCCTGGGTGGTGCAAACAGTTCACGCGCTCAGCTGCTAACAGAAAGGCTGGAGGTCAGAGCCCACCCAGTCGTGCCTCAGAAGAAAGGCCTGGCAATCTACTTCCGAAAATGAGCCATTGAAAACCCTATGGAGCACAGTTCTACTCTGATGCACATGGAGTCGCCATGAGTCAGAGTCGACTCCATGGCAAGGGGTTCTTATCTTACCCTGGTACAGGTACCGAACTCAAGACATCAATGTTGACACCAGACTCTGATTCATATTTGGATTTCGCCATTTCCCCAACTAAAAACATTAAAAAACCGTTGCCATTGAGTCAATTCTGACTCACAGCGACTCTACAGGACAGAACAGAACTGCCCCACAGGGTTTCCAAGGGGCGGCCGGTGGACTGAAACTGCCAACCTTTTGGTTAGCAGCCCAACTCTTAACCACTGAACTACCAGAGCTCCATTTCCCCAACAAGGACCTTTATTTTATTTTTTCCCTTGATCCAGGAGCCCACCCAACATAGTGCACTAACCCCTAACCCTGCCATCGAGTCGATTCTAACTCATAAATGCACTAGTATTTCTAAAAACACTCCCATGTGAGAACTGAAAACCTTTCAGATGCATTGGTGCCCCCCAGCCACCTCTGCAAAGGCACAGTAACTGTGTCTTCCACTGAAGAGACATCAGGGTCCCTGATGGAGCAAATCCCTCACTCTTGGTTGTGAGGATGCCCGGGTGGCACCAGCCTGCCTCCACTCCCGCCCTGCCACAGGTCTCTCACGAGAAGTGGTCTCTCTACCCAGCATTTCCATATTGTCTGCTGTCTGTCTCTTCCCTGTGGACGGTAAACACCATGAGGGTAGGGACCGAGTCTGTCCTTCAGACTAATCCCTGGCACCCAGTAGGTGTCCAATAAAGACTGGCTGGCTGTTGCTTTGAAATTGCTGAACTCTTCTCAAAAGCAGCAGGGAAAAAGGCTGACATGTGGCCCCGGATCTGCCATGACAGCCCGCGAGGACATTAGTGCAAGAGACTTCAGAGGTTTGGCGAAGGCAGGGGTTAGGCTGCTGGGGGTTGAAGGAGGAAGTGGAAACAGTGTGTTCAGAACACAGAGGGTGAGGCCTCTGCCCCTGCAGTTCCCCCTTCTAGAATACTCTCCCCCATGAAGCAGCATGGCTCACCCCCCCCTTGAGGTCTCTACAGAAATGTCACCTCCTCCGAGAGACCTCTGTTGGAACAACAGCCTCCTTCGTAGTCCGCCCCCTCACCCCCAGCTGTGGTTTATTCTTCTTCACAGCACGCATGACTCCCTGACGTCAGGCTCTTTTTCTATTTCTCTGTTTGTCTCCCCCATGAGCACATCAGCCCCCTGCAGACAGGGGCCGGGTCTGTGCTGTTCACCGTGGCATCCCCGGGGCCTAGCCCAGCGCCTGGAATGCAGGCCCCGGGAATGAACACGCCAAGGAGTAGGTGGCCACGGCGCAACAGTCAGGTCTGTTTCTTCTGCTGGGATGACTTCCACAGTGCTTGAGTATTTACAAGGGCATTGCACTCACGTGACCTGTGTTAATTCAAGTAGCCACCCTGGCAGGTAAGCAGGGTGGGGAAAGTTCCAGGGCCATGAGTTCTTTGCCTTAAGAGCCCAAGAAAGAGGAGGCTGAGGGACCAAGGTCAGAGCTGGAGTGCCAACTCAGTCCCCAATGCCAAGGTCAGCCGCCGCCCAGCCACTCCACAAGTGGCAGTTCTTCCAGGAAGCCCTCCCAGCCTTGCCGACTAGGAACTAAGCTCTGGGCCTCAGTTTCCTTACCTGTCAAACAGGGATGCATGAAGCAGGTTGAGCCAATGAACACTACGAACGCTCACTTATCGTATGCCAAGCCCTGTTTGAAACCCTTTGCCTGCCTTAACTCATCACGCCTCATGATGACGCTACAAGGTGGGCTCCATTTTACAGATGCAGAAACTCAGGCACAGAGAGGTGAAGTGAGTTACCCAAGGTCACACAGCTAAGAGGAAGCTCTGTAATGACAGAGGACTACCGGCAGGACTATTGGGATGCCCTGGTGGTGCAATGATTTAGTGCTTACCGGATAACTGAAAGGTTGATGGTTTGAACCTACCCAGTGGGCTCCCTAGGAGAAAGACCTGGCGATCTGCTCCCATAAAGATTACATCCTAAGAAACTCTATGGGGCAGTTCTACTTTGCCACATGGGGTCGCTATGAATGGAAAATCGACTTAACGGCACCCAACAGCAAAAAACTCCTCTAGCCCGCCCCCACAGGGTAGGAGCCATCCTTACCCTACGAGCCCCAGCCCTGACCAGGTGAGGAAAAACGGCTGCCAACATAGCACCTAGAAAGAGAGGGACGCTGGGAGGGTGTGGGCAGCCAGCCCAGACCCCAGCTCTTCCTCTGGGATGCTTTCCTGGCTTGACTCCTGCCTGGCTCAGCTTTCCCCAAGGTTCAGTGTGGGCCACCACGCGGGGAGCAGGCCGCGGACTGTGTACTTCCACGTGCTGTTGACCCACAGGTCTCCTTGGGAGGGTGGGCTGTCCTACACATCCTCCCCCACGTGAGTCAGGAGAGCCACTCAGACACACCTTCCCTTGCTGGGCCTCAGTTTCCTTATCTTCAAAAGGGGATGATAACCCTGCCCCAGATACTGGAAGGGAAGGGACTTTGTAGGCTGGGAAATGCTGGACAAAAGGGGAGGGACTGCTATTATGGCTACAAGTGAAACAAACTTCTCGAGGGGACCAGGCTTGTGGCGGGGGGTGGGGGGCATTAACCCCGGGATCTTTGGACCTACAAGCATGAGGAGTCCCCTACCCACAAGGCCATACCATTACTCGCTCCCCCAGTTTAACCATAACAATGCAAAGGCTTAAGGGGCCAAGCCACATGCCCAGGCACGCTGGGGCTTCACCCTGTTCTCTCAGATGAGCTCAGGAGGTCAAAACAGCCTCTGAGTTGTATACAAAAGAGGTGTTATGGATTGAATTATGTCCCCAAAAATATGTGTTGTAAATCTTAACCTCTATGCCTGTGGTTATAATCCCATTTGGGAACAGGCTGTCTCTGTTATGTTAATGAGGCAGTATTAGTGTAGGGTGTATCCTGAGTCAATCTCTTTTGCGATATAAAAGAGATTAAACAAGCAAGCGAGAGAAGCAGACATGGGCGAAGAGAGATGCCAAGCCACATGAAGATCACCCAGGAGCAGAAGCTCAAAAGAGACAAGGACCTGCCCCCAGAGCTAATAGAGCCTTCCCCTACAGCCAGCACCCTGAATTCAGACTTCTAGCCTCCTAAACAGTGAGAAAGTAAATTTCTGTTTGTTAAAGCCATGCACTTGGGCTTTTTGGGTATAGCAGCACTAGGCAACTAAGACAGGAGGCATTTCTTCCTCACGTGGAAAGGTCCCTGGGCCAAGGTCCCCTCAAAGCCGCCCATCTTCCTCAGGTTGGCGGTACTCTGGGGCAAGGAGGAAGTGTGGTCTCTCCTCACGCAGGGTATTTCCTTTGTGGGTTGGAGCTTTACTGCAACACCGATCTTTCTGGGGGCCCGGGGTCTCTGAAGGCCAGAGCTGGCTTGAGGAGAGAAGGGGTGTCCTTGGGCCACAGCGGTCCCCAAAACTGGAAGGCACACTGAGGCCAGGTGGTTCCTGGCCAGACTGGGCATTGGTTGAGGGAGGGTGCAGGCAGCGTGAGAAGGGGAAGCTGCCAGAAGGGAAACCAACTCTTACCAGCCCTGCTGGGTCCCGCCCACCTGCATTTCCTCCCCAGAGGCAGGAGTAGTTCGGGCTGTGGCAGCCCCGGCTTTGAGCTAAGGACATATTCTGACTGACCTCCACACATGGCTCCCCCAAGCTTCCAGGGCTCCTGGCTGCTATGGCTCATGACACCCTTCTTGTCCCCAACTCCTTAGCATCTCTCTGCCCCCCTGCCCCACTTTTCCTCTTGCTTCTCCCTCAGGTTGGGAAGAGGACCACAGCTCTCCACCTTCCTAAGGCAGCCCATCCTGTGACCCCAACCCTGGTCGCAACCCCAAGGCCCAGATGAACTCCATCTCTAGTTGGTGTCTTAACACTCCCCTCCCCTGCCTCCCCTCTGCCCGGGAAACTTCCGACTTCACCACAACTTCCTGCCTCTGAGGGTGTCAGGGCCCGGCGGGGAGGGTAATGGGTGTTTGCAGCCCCCGCCCCGCTTACCTCTTAGCACCAAGAGCTCCGTCTGCCCCTCCACCCCACTCCCACCTCTGTAACTGTTTCCGCAGGATGGAGACAAATGGCCAGACTACCTCCCACTTGCCCAGGGCAATCACTCGGTCCTCCGTGGGGACAAATTCAGTCTCCCAGGGGCCACCCCTGTCCCGCGGCTCTGGTCACTGCTGGGTAAGCTGTCCCTTCTGAGGCCAGCCCCGCAGGTTCTAGAACCTTCTACCATAACCTCTTCTAGCCCTATCTCTAGCTCAGCCACTCCCCTCAGCCCCTTAGCCTCTCTCTTTATCTGGTCATCTGCCATGTTCTGATATCCATCCACCTAAAGGTAGGGATCACTGCTATCACCTTCATCACATAGGACCCTCCCCAGCAGTGCCTCCCA
>NW_004443997.1:15358204-15367347 GCF_000243295.1 Trichechus manatus latirostris
CCCTTGCTAAGTGCTGTACATCGTATTAATCTGATTTAATCCTCAAGACTGTTTTCGCCCTGATTACAGATGAGGAAACTGAGACCCAGACATCCCCACTGATACAGTCAGTGGAGGTGGCACTGAAGCCCCGGTCTGTCTGGGTCTGTCTGTCTGTCTCCAGAGCATGTGGCTAAACCCCGGCAGGATGCTGTGGAAGGGAGAGTCACCGCCCAGGTGGTCACGTTCACATGCAAGACTCTGGTGACAGGAGCTCCTTTCCTCCCTCCTGCACCAGCTCTGACCATCACGTCTTCCTTATACCAAGTACAAGTTTGCTGGAATCCTCACATGCCAATCTATGCTGACGTGTTCTTTGAGCATCCTTCTCTGGGTGAGGCCAGAGAGGCCAGAAGTGGTTCCTGCTCTCAGTCTGATGGGTGAGGCAGCCTTGACCCTTAAACCACAAGGATCCAGAGGAAGGAAAGAAATCTACCCTCTGACCTGCCCAGGGCCCCAGGGGGAGCTGTGCACCACCTCTGCCCCATCAGCACTCACCCACAAAGTGGGGTTAATGAACTGCTCCCACCTCCCAGGCAGGACACAAGTGAAAGGAAAAGTGTCCCAAGCACTTTTACTGCACCTGGCCACGCCCTCGGGAATTCCTCCTGCCTTCCCACCCCACACAAGGCTAGGGGCCTGGATCTGTGCTGGGGGAGGCCCTGCAGGCCTCTCATCAACCAGAGGTGATCCTCAGAGAACAAGGTACAGGGGTCCATATAGCAAAGATGCCAAAGTCCAGGAGGGAGGGGAGGCCTGGGGGCTGGGGCAGCCCCTGTTTGGATCCTCCCAGGGTAGAGTGAGGGAGGCAATGGTTCTGCCTGTGAAGGGGCAGCTCTGGATTTTGGCTCAACCCGAGGTCTGCCTGACATGTCACCTCACACATACAAGGCTTGGCCAGCAGGGGAGGGGACACACCATGATGTGGTTCCACGCAGGTCTCTCACTAAACACTGAGTCACAGAGGCTGGATGAGCCCCACCTGGGAATCCCAACCTTTGCTCCCCAGTGTTTCAGCCCAAAGGCGAGCCAGGGCAAAGGGAGGCTCCTCAAGGGCCAGCTGTGTTATGCAAGTCCTCCCACTGGCTGTGCTGGTCCCCAGCACCAACGATGCAATTAGCATAAATCTGCATGTGTTAGGAGCTACAGGTAGCAGACAGAACCTTACTTCCGACCTGCATGCCCCAGAATGCCATCCCTCCTCAGTTCATTTTTTAACATTACCTGGTTTCTTCCCAAGGAACCAGAAAAGCACAGAACTGAGGCCACAAATTCTAGGACCACAGCCTCGAAACTGGAGCAAATGAACCAGAACCACGAACTGTAGCCCATCAAATCTCAGAAGCCGGGGACTCAACTAATGTCCATGGGATCCTGGAGCATAAGGACATGGCGGTAGGCCACAGAACCCCAGGCTCTAGTCTGTACCCACTGTACTCTAGAGCTACAGGACCCAGAAATGCAACCCACTGAATCAGAATCTGCGGCCCACAGAACCTTAAAACACCACAGCATGTTACATATGAAATCCTGGAGCCATGTGGAGCAGAACCGTCGCCCACGATTTTCAAGAGCCAAGGGAGGGAAGCCAAGGGTTCTAAGCACATCCAAACATCCCGTTTTACAGATGGGGACAATGAGGCCCCGAAAGGGGTGGGGTGACGCCAGGGCCCCGCAGAGGCTGGCTGGTGGGGATGCCCCGGAGGGGGAAACCCTTCGGTGGGACCCCCCCCCGACTCCCAGGGACCCACGGCGCGCAAGCGCACTCACCGGCCGTGTCGTAGAGGTTCAGGGTCACCTCCTTGCTGCCCACAGTCACGCTGGCAGTGTACTTCTCGAACACGGACGGGGCATAGTGCTGTCGGAGAAAGGGTCGGGCTAGTCTGCCAGGGGGCGGTGGGGCCCCGGTCCGGGAGCACCCCTACTACCCTCACCCCACTAGGCTCTGGAATTCCCGAGGGCGCCCCGGGGTGGGTGGAGACCACCTCTCCGCGCTCAGGACACCGGGGACCCTGTAGTTCCGGCTCCGGGAGCGGGCAGGGACTGAGGGACGCCCCTCGCCCCCAGTAGGCCTAAGTGGCCCCCAGCCCACCTCCCTCCAGCCCACCGCGGGCCTCACCTCGGGGAAGGAGCCCTGGCTGTACACCATGAGCAATGAGGTCTTGCCGCAGCCGCCGTCGCCCACGATCACGATCTTCAGCTCCTTCCTGCCCGGGGCGGCGGTGGCGTCCTGGGCCCCGGGGGCGTCCATAGCCCGGCACTGACAGCACTGACCGTGCTCGGTCCTAGCGCTGGGTCTGCCCAGGAGGGACTGGGGGCGGGGCCTGGCCTGAGGGCGGGGCTTTCCGAGCCCCGCCCCCCGCAGCCGGCACCGCCTCCGCCAGGCAGCCACCTGGGCCCACCTCCCAGACTCAGTTTCCTTCCTTCTAGGGTCCCGGCCCGGAGCGTTCAGCTCTCAGCCCCAGGGAAACTGAGGCAACCGAACAAGGAGGAGCTCTGTCGCCGCAAGCGCAGGTCCCACGCCCTCCCCGAAGCGTCACGGCGCGCCCCTCGCCGGTAAGACCCGACCGTTTCCGCGGATGCACGCCGGACGCCCCTGATTGGTTGACTGCCTCCGGCAGGGACTCTCTGATTGGCCGGCTGGGCCGCCCCACTGGACAGGGACTTGGTTGGTGAGCTGTGCCTCCATCTGCGGGGTCCAAAGAGTCTGGGTCTGGAACCCTGGGAAAAGCCTCTTCCCGCCTCCCCCTCGACCCCGGCTTTCCTCCGCCCAGCAATGTGGCCTGGGGCGAGCCAGCCTCTGGCCTCAGTTTCCCCCAGGTGGCAGTGGTGGTGTTAGGGAAGATGCTGGCACGGGGTTCTTGTCTGTTCACCTGGTCTGGCCCTCGCGGCGCCTGTGTGTGTGCCAGGTTGGGGGTGGAGAATAGTGACTAGGGGTTCCACTTACCTGCCCCCGCCTACACTCCCTGGGGCTGCAGAGTGGATGTCTGGCGCCCTCTGCTGGGAGCTCGCCATGGCGCGGGGCCGCGCAGGGAGCAGGTGAGCGGCCGCGAACACGCCGTTTCCGGGGTTGGCCCCAAAGCACGCAGGCTGGCGCCTCTTCCCGCAGGGGTCAGATGCGTGAACTGAACCGACACCGTTGGGGACTAGGGGTGGCCGGATAGATCTTGTTGAGGTCAACTGCGCCCCGCCTCCGTGCACTTTGGAGAGACTGATAACCCACAGCTCCACTAAGAAATGTAAAGTTTTCTCCACCAGCAGCCACGTGGCTTTCACCCCAGGGATTCTCCCTAGTCCTCCCGCCCCTGATGAAAACAATAGCATTTATTGAGTGCTTACTACGTGCACGTACTACCATCCCTTCCCTCCCTTCCATCTGGGATTACTGTCCCCTCCACAAGCCAGGTCAGTGGTCAGGGCTAGTGAGGGCCCCTGGAGCCGGCCCGAGGCAGACAGGTACTGGGTATAGCTAAGAGTCTGGTCCTACCAGCTGAAAGCCCATTTCTAACAAAAACCTGCGAACAGCACGGTTGGGATAAATGACCTGTTTCCTCAGAGGGGAACGGCTGGCAGGATTCAGGATCTTCTTGCCCCCACCTAGCCCCATCCCACCCTGAACACTCCCAATTTTCAAATTCTCGGCAAAGATCGGGTTAACTTCACTTCGTGGAGGAAACTGCCACCCTGGCAGTGCCATAAATGCCGGGTCAAGGTTTTCAGCAGGTGCAAGGCAGGGCCTGACCACCAGAGGGCAGCCGCGACCATCGGTGGAAGCCTAAGAATACAACAGCCTTAGCTGGGAAGGGGAAGAGAGCCAGGCCCAGGCTGTTAGATGGACGCCCTCTCCAGTCCTCTGGGCTCACCTGGCCAGAGGGGAACCTGGTGGGTCAAACACCCCTTTGACGAATGCACAGCAACTCATCTGTTCCTTTTCTGCAACACATTTTTATTGAGAGGCAATGGCGTTCCTGCCCACGAGGAGCTCACAGTCTTGGGGGAAGCAGTCCAACAGAGTTTAAGAGATGTGAACATTTAGAGAGCAGAACCCACGTGGGGATCAGGGGAGGTTGAGAGATGGGTGGCACAGGAACTAAGCTGGGCAGTGCTGGGGAGGGCAGGCAGGTGAACAGAATGGGCACATGGCCTGGGCCAATGCATGGAGTCTGAAAACCCCATCAGGTAAGTTCCATACGGGCTGGGGAGTGAGGAGGGAGGCCAGGAATGGTTGCGAAGGTAACTGGGGTTAGCTTCATGGAGGGGCTCCTCTGCCAGGCTCACTGACCCTCAAGCAGGGAGGAGCTCGGCAGGGCCAGGCCCTCTAAGCTCTCCCCAGTAGCCAAGGAGCTGTGACTGGCTGGGGCCAGGCCAGTGAGGCAGGGATGGGGCTGGGCCATCCTTCCACAGCGGCAGCCTGAGGCTGGCAGGAGAGGAGGGATCCAAATCCAGAGACATGTAAGAAGTAAGGTCCCCGGCACTTGGTGACTGACCACAAGGCTTTGAGAGGCGGCCCTGGAGGCCAAGCCAGGGTGGAGTGACAGTCACTCGGAGAGAGCAGGTGGAGAGCTTGCAGTGAGCCGACAACCACTTACCTCCCCTCTGGCTGCCTCAAGCTTGACCCTCCAAAAGGCTGAGGAGCCTCCCTGGGGACCCTGAAGCTCGGGGTGGGGTGGGGTGGGGGAACCTGGAAGACAAAGGGTCACCTCACTTTAAGCAAACTGTCACCTGAAAGCAGGCTAATCACACTAGCCCATGAGAGGGCCTCTGATTTCCTCAAAACCCTCAGACCTCGGCCTCCACTTTCCCCACCTGTGAAATGGGGCTATGATCCCTACTGATGACAGAACAAAGACTTGTGAAAACTGAGGAGGCGAAATGAGAAACAGAGAGTCTTCCCAGTGCTGCACGGGCCCAGGCAACACAGCTGACGCCGGCCCCTGCCCGGTCAGGAGGCTGGCAGAAAACCAGCCTCAGCCCCCTGGAGCGAGTTTGATTTGGACGCAGCTCTGATGCCGGGTGGTAGTGGCACTGGATCTACAGCTAAAAATACCCAGGAGCCAGGCCAGCTGCTGAGAGCTTCCTCGGCAGAGGCTGGGCCAGCCAGGCCAGCTGGGAGCTGTGCTTCCCGCCTGGGGCCCTGCTCCTTTACCTGTGAGGCATCCCAAAGGCCTGTGGCATGATCCCTCTGGGCACCAGGAATTCCTGGAGAGGTTTAGGAGGGCAAGGAAGATTTTTTAACCTGGTTTCTGCCACAAGAGTTGTTAGGACACAGAACTCAAGAGGGCTGCCCAGGGGATGACTGTGACGTGAACTCACTGTGTTCACTCAGAGGCCCACAGGACTGGGAGCAGCCTACATCGTGGTGAGGCCAGCAGGGAGACACAAGAGGGGCCAGTGCACTCCTACCTACTCAGAGCAAGGTCCAGCCAGGCTGCAATGGGGACAGCAATAACAACACTTTTGTCTTCCACTCCCTGGGTGCCTCAGAAGACCCTAAGAGGTCACCATGTCACCCACCGCACGATAGGCCTGAGCACATGAAGAAACTCTCAGGCCCCATGGCTGGGAAATGGCTCCCAGCTGTCTGGCTACCCCACCTGTGGGCACTGCAGGCCTCAGCCACCCTTGGGGGACAGGCCATGCTGGGGTCCAAAACCACTCCCCTCACAAAGCCAGACTTGGAGAGACGACTCAAAAGGCTGCCGTCTACCATCTCCTCCTCCACCTCGTCCACAGGGGACTGTGCTCAGAGGAAGGCAGGAACTGCCCCCTGGCTACCAGCCAATCAGAGACAGCACTGAACCCAGGTGGCCCTGAGATGGCAGTGGATGCCTCTCCAGGGTTGGAGGAGAGACTGTTGTCTCCACCCAGAGGGTCCAAAGGACCACATTCCACGCTGGGGCTCAGTGGCCCTGGTGGCTGGGCCGGAAGGGGCGGGGAGCCTGGCGGCTCAGTAGTAAGGCAGGTCCAGCCACCTCCCACCACCTTCCGCTGGCGTGACCCTCTCTGAGGCCAGCCCCACCGGGCTCAGGGCCAGGAGCAGTCCTGTCCCTCTTAGGGCCAGGAGGAACAACAGCCAGCCGGCAAGACAGAGGAACAGCCCACTCTGCCCTCCCTAAGAGGAGATCCAAGGGAGAAACAGGGATGAGAAAGTGGAGAGGGGGTAGGATCCTTCCAGCTGGTCTTGGCTTCCCAAAACTCACACCTCAACCTCAGTTTAGCACCTAATTGCTCCCTAATTGGTTACAGGGCTGGAGCAGAGGAACCGGCTGGAGCCCTCAGGGCGGCAGCTGGGAGGAGAAGATTGAAATCAATCCTTTAACCAAGAGAAGTGGGCAGCCAAGCCGGGGCCCCAGGACTCCATCGGGAGGGAGGTCGACACCCTCAGGAGTCCAGGCGGCACAACAGCAGGACTGAATGTGCAAGTCGCTTGGGGAGCGGGGAAGGGGAGAAGAGGCTAACTCCCTCATGAAGAGTGATTTGAAGAGTGATTCCCCCTCGCCCCTAACTCTGGGTAGGGGGAAGGGAGTCAGGTATAGGTGAAGTGGGATGCACTCCCCAAGAAGAGGACAAGGCCTGGGACCCTCAGCTCAGGAGGCACACAGGGCACCCGCTGGCTGCTCCACCAAACAGCTTAGCGAGACTCCGGGCAGGGATGCCAGGAGACAGCTGGCACGGGAAGGAGCCCAAAATAGCCCAGACAGCTGGAGTGGGGGGTGCTAGGGCCAAGGCGCTGGGCTCTAAGTCAGGACACCTGGAACCCCATCCTTGCGACCTTTGGTGAGTCACTTCTACTCTGGGCAGTGGGTGGGCGACCCCAAATCATGACCCCATCACGGTGCAGCCCGTGGAGACCCAGGTCAAAACTTACAGGAAGAGCAGTGCTGGCTCTCTGCACCAGGAAAGCCAGTTGTCCCCTTTGCCCTCAGGCCCCGCCACGTGCTCCCTGAGGACGGGAGGAGCTGGCCGCCGGCCCAGCCCTGCTCCCTGCAGCCACTCCCAGCAATAATCACGACAATAATGGAGACCAACTCGTGTGCTGCCTGGATGAGAAGCTGAGAGGCGGCTCTCCCGTATACCCTGAAAAGCATGCATCGCTATCATTCCACATAGCTGAGATTGGAGCCCACAGCTGGGGACTTAGAGCCTTCCTTAGTCAAGCACCAAGCCCCAGCAGCTCCCGCAAACCTCAGCCTTGCCCTCGTCCTGGGGAGGGCGGGTTAGGGCACAGAGGGGGCAGGGACAACAGTGGGATCAGCGGCACCTGGACCCAAATGGCTCATCAAAGTGATCGCAAAGCCAAGTTCACACTGGGGGCGGGGGGAGGGGGGCGGCAGCGGAGGAACACAGCTAGAAGTCAAGGGCCTCAGCATCTCCAGCTGTGCCGCTCCCTGGAGACAAAGAGAATGGGAAACTGAGTGGCCAGCTTGTGTTAGGAAAATGAGAAGGAGAGCTGCCCTTACTATGGAGCCAATCACCACGCAAGCACTGAATTCAGGCCTCCAAATGCTCCGGCTTACCTCCACCTCACGCCCACCCCAGGTATTAACTTGGCAGAGGTTCTCCAGATGTGTCTCCAGACCCACAGCATCACCGTCACCTGGCAACTTGTTAGAAAGGCAAGCTCTCAGGCCCCACCTTAGAGTACCAGAAACTCCAGGATGGGGCCGTCAGGTTTTAAAGAGACCCCCATGGGATTCTGGTGCTCACTCAGGTTTGAGAATCTCTGCTCCCATTTTTGCAAGTGGAGAAAGTGGGGCTTGGAGACTATGTGGCTTGTACCGAGGTCTCAGCTGGCAAATGGCTAGCCAAGTTTCAAAGCCACGTTTCAAACCCAGGTTTGTCTGATTCTAGAAAGAGGGCTATGAACACCTGCTCCATCTGGTGATGGGGAGGGAATTGTGGGAATTAACAGGAGTGGGGACAAGGAGTCAGAGAAACCTTCCCCAAGGACAGCTGGTCCAGCTCTCAGAGGGGCCCCTTCTGCTGGCACTGTCACCCCACACACCCCCATGCCGGCTGGAGGGGCGGGCCAGGGCACTGCCTAGCTTCCAGCAGCAGGAACACCACCACAAAACGCACTACTGAGAAAGACTCGCGAGATGCAGCCTCTACTGTGCTGCTAAATCCGGCAGAGAATTGCACGCCTCACACTGCTGACAACAGAAGCTGACAGACGGGATGGATGGGCTCAGCCGCCCAGCTCACACACGGTCACACACATTTGTGTGGGGGAGGGGCTGCAGAACCAGCCCGGCGGGTTTGGGGTTCCCGCCCTCCGCGGGCTCCAGGCCAAAACCCCCCAATCTTCCTCAAAGTCTGAAAAAGGGGTCCCACATACCTCGGTGGGAGGACTGTCAGAGCCAACCTAGGCCTGCTCCCGCTGTCCAAACAAGGAGGGAGTGTCCGTACTGGGGCACCGGGTACGCTGTCCCTTCTCCAGCCAAGTGCCTGGGAGGAGGGGGAAAGCGGAGGGCTGGTTAGGGCACCCCCGGCTTGTGGGTCTGAGCCCTCACTGGCCTAACGCGAGTCGAACTGGGTCTCCTGGACCAAAGGCAATCTTACAAATACCGCCCCCACCCCCCTGCCGTCCAGCTGCCAAAACGGCCCTCACTCTGAAATGGATGGGAGGGGAGGTGGCTGAGTCACCAAGGTTCAGCCTGGGCGACAAGCAGCAGGAGGCGACTCATCTGCACTTCCAAAAGCCCGCCCCGTCCGCATCCCCTCCCCCAGGAAAAGCCACAGATCTGAGGGTTTACCCCAGAGTCCTCTGCCCTGGGGATCCCAGCTCAGCTTTTCCACCCCCACCTCCAGCGTAGGGGGCCGGCTTGGAGAGGTGTGCCTGGGGTGGCCAAATCGGGGTGTCCGAGGCCCCAAGTAGGGACAAAGGGATCGACCCGCCCCGCCGGCTTGGCTACCAAAGGGCGATTGGGAGCCCGAGCAAAGGCGCCGAGGCCCGGTGGGCAGCGAGGGGCGGCCTGGGGTCAAGCCGGGCCGCGGAGAGTCACGCTGTTCAGGGGGCGGCCGCGAGGCTCCAAGCAACCCCCTGGCCCTTTGCTACTAGCTTCAGTGCGGGAGGGAGGAGAACAAGCCCCCAGGGGCCGGCT
>NW_004443997.1:15367592-15371044 GCF_000243295.1 Trichechus manatus latirostris
GAAATGGCGCCCGGCTGGTCGCCTCGCCTGACGGAGTGAGCGCGGGAGTCTCCGCGCGCGACGCCCCCCGAGGCCCACGCCCCACTAAACGGGTCCCACGGCTCCCCCCGGCCCGGGGCGCCGGAATCGGCGGGCATTCAGGCCCCAGCCCGGCCGAGAAACCGCCTCCTACTCCGGATTCGCAACAAAAGCGGCGAAGGAGGCGGGAGGAAGGAAGAGAAAGCCGGCCGCCATTAACCGCCGCAGCCCTGCTGACCGGGCCCGCCCGCAGCCCCGGCCGGCCGGCTCCCAGCCCCAGACCCGGCCCGCGGTTGTGTTGGGAACCTAAAAATAAACCTCGTGCTTGGGAGGGAGGAGCGAGCGCGGCCGGGAGCACAAGCAGCTCGCGGCTGCAAGCGGGAGAGATGCTGCGTCATAGTGCCAACATGGACGCCGGCCTTTTGTCCTTTTTTGCTCAGGAAGCGCAGGCGCGCCCCGAAGTGCCAAAAAGCCGGCTCCGGAGTGCGAGGCCCCAACAATCAAAAAGGAAAGGAGTCCTAGGCCGAGCGGGGATGCTTCCTCATCTATTGGGTCTCCCGATCTCCAAAGCACGTCAAATTCTCCCCACCAAGGCTCAGATCAGGGAAAAGCGAGGGAGACGGGGACAGGCGGTTCCATGCGTGCCCGAGGGTCGCTAGGGAGACCCTCTTCTCGCCTACAGGGCAGTAGGGGCAAAGGGGTCTGAAGAACCTCCCCCCACCCCGGCTGCCAAACATGAAGCTCCAGAAACCTCTCTCCCCTCAGCTCCCAAACATTTGCAGACCGTGGCCTGCTCGGAAAAAGGATTTCCTCGAAGGGGTAAAAGGCACTTTTTTGTATTTACTTACCCGCTCAGCCCGGTGCCATGGAGTCTGGAAGATCAAGCTGGGCGGTGGTTTTGAAGGTGTTATCATAAAAAATATATAGATATGGAGGTTTTTTTTTTTTTTTTTTTTTTGATTGTTTAGTTGGGAAAATTTGGGGAATGGTGTTGCCTTTTTTGTTACCTTTTTGTAAGTTACACTCTCATGGCATTGTCTGCTCCTTCCACTTCTGCAAATTTTCCAGGGTTGGGTTGGCAAAAGGCGGCTTCGCTGAGGACTATTTACTGCTCTGGATATAGCAATGGTGTGATCGTCATTAAGAGACAAAAGGCGAAAATACAGTCAAACAAAAGGCAAAAGACGCACCAGCCATCCCAACCGCCATAGAAAATACCCCGGAGTTAACGTTGGTGTTTGGCTCGGAGCAGCTACGACTTGTTTTCCAGTTTTAATCTAGTTTCCTGTGACGGCTTTAGTTCTTTCTACACAAAGAGGTCTTCCTTCCACCCCCCACCCCCCAACCAAGACGAGAAAAACAGAGCCGTTTTTCTTTAAATAGATCGATTTTCAAAGAAAGTGTACGTTACTGGGAAGAAAGCTGACTAGCATTTATTGCTGTAAACATTTTCAAAAGCTTAAAGCTAAAATTTTAGCTTTAAAAAAGCAAAATCGTCTAAAAGCATTTTTAACTGGCTTATATTACACAAGAGACAAAGACAGACATGCAGATGAAGGTTCAGAAATTAAGGACATCTCAGCAACATTAACATGAAAACTGCACTCATCAGGACAGAATGGATTGGGTACTTACAATGTAAAAGGTTTTTAAAAACTGAAAGAGTAACAACTGCTCACAATATTTTTTGTTGTTGCTGCCATTTCGCTAGTTCTAAGGCTAGACATTTAAAACATTACCTTGTTAAAAAGAGAGCAGAAGGAGTTAATAAGATGGCCAGGTTTAAGTGTTTAATAGAGGAAACTACATATATTAAAAATTTATTGTTCAGTCGAGAATACAGGTTAAGACAGTTCCAAGCTCCCCCCACCCACCCAAGAAAAAAAGAGGAAAAAAAAAATGAAATATGTCATTTACTTAGGTTTTTTGGAATTCAAAATTGTTAACTGCTGACATTAATGGTGTGCTATGACCTAGTTATACAAGACAAAGATGGATTCCAAGTCATAAGGAAAAATCCAGGTCTTTTTAAAAAGTCTTCTTCATTCTTCCAATTGTGAGTCCTTTAGCCTGTTGACAAATGTTAAACAACACACTGAGGCGTCCTGAACGGGATTGTAGAGTCAAAGGAAAAGCATTCCCCATTTGCAACAAAGGAAAAACCCACTTGGCCATTTAATTCCATTGCAGAAAAATGGCTCCCCTCATCTGTTGGCCTCTCCTTGGTGTCTGATGAAGGATGTTTTGAGATCAGCGTCTAATAACTCAAGCTCTATAGAAGCCGCTCGCTGATTGGCCGCCGCGCCCTGCCGCCCTGATCCAGCCAATTACCTACCCATGGCCAAATTACGAACCCCGAAAAGAGCCCCAATATGAAATCCACCACCACGAAGCCCCGGCGAGGCGGCTCCTTCGCCCCGGCCGCCCGAGAACAGAGGCAGAGGGGGCTGCAAACGCGTCCTCGCGAAGCCCCGGAGCCTCGGAGTTGAACTCACAAAATGGAAGCCGCGCGCTGATTGGCCGCCGCCACTCCCGGACCTTTAATAAAGAAAGGGGAAGGAAAAGATAAATGCAAAAAAGGGGGACTCTCTCCTCTGGCTGTGGCTGGAGGAAGAAGGGGGGGGTAGCATGTGTTCAGGACAATTATAGGGCGCTCCCCTCCAAAAATAATAACAGAGAGAAGCTTCTATCACCCGGGTCCAGGCGAGGGCCGTATCCTCCCAGGAATGCGAATGCTAATTTGGTTCAAATCCTGGTTTCCTCTCCCCAGCTCCGCTCCAGCGGGGAGGGGGTCGCGGGGCAGAAGAGGAAGCCGGAGCGCAGATCCCTCGATTGCAACTCCGCTGGAGTCGACGTCTACTCCCCCCACGGTTGTCAACGTCCAAACACACAATCACTCCCTCCCCACCCAAAAAAAAACCCAGCCCTGTCCCCCGAGTCCACACGCGCCCACCTCCGGCGCTGGCAGTTTGGAAACAGTTTTGGAGGCCCGAGGCGCTCGCCGGGGCGGCCGCGGCTCCGAGGGTAGCCCCGGCCACGGGAGGTAGAGCCCGGGGACACCCCCTCCCCCGCCAGCCTAGCCCCCCACCTAAGTCCCAGCAGAATAAATAAATTAAAAGGCCTTCCCCCGGGGAGGGGGGAGGCAGTGTGGGAGCGCGCGAGTGAGGAGTGGGGGGCCGCTGGGGCCCGGGGCTTTGGCGGCGCAGCTGCCGCCGCCGGGAGAGTGCCTGGGAAAGCGGCGAAGAAGGCGAGGGGAGGAGGAAGAGGAGGAGGAGGAGGAGGAAGAGGAGGAGGGTGAGCGCTCGGGTCGGGCTCCTTAGCGGTGTATTGTGGGATGTGCGGCGACTGGGAGCCGAGCCTCCGCCGCCAGCCGCCTCCCGGGCAGCAGCAGCAGCGGCAGAGGCAGCGGCAGCGGCGGCGGCAGCAGCTCCGGG
>NW_004443997.1:15371377-15381218 GCF_000243295.1 Trichechus manatus latirostris
CGGCACCATGGGCCGGAGCCCGCGTCCTCCGGGCACCCCTGGCCCCGCCAGCTCGCACCGGGAGCCCCCGGGACCCCCTCGCTGCCGCCCCGAGACAGTGGCCGAGCGGGCGGGCGCTTAAGTCTCCTGGAAGGCTTATTCGAGCTTTTCATTCTTATTTTGGGGAGAGCCAGCGAGACAGCGCCTTTCGGGGCGCGCTGGTAAGGTGGGAGGGGGTAGGGGCTTGATGATTTGATTATTTCGCGTGTGTGGAGGAGCGGCCGCTGCCGCCGGCGCGGTGGAGACGACAGCAACTTGCTCGTTTTCAGGTTGGGTTAACGGCATGGAGAACAGTCACCCCCCCCACCACCACCACCAGCAGCCCCCGCCGCAGCCCGGCCCTTCGGGCGAGAGGAGGAACCACCACTGGAGAAGTTACAAGTTGATGATTGACCCGGCTCTGAAAAAGGGGCATCATAAACTGTACCGCTACGATGGGCAGCATTTCAGCCTGGCGGTGAGTAGCCGGCGCGCCTCCTCGCCACCCCCACCCCAGCCATGCCCGGGGAGAAGGGCCAGAGCGTCCCGGGGATCCCCCTCCCGACCACGGGGCCAACTGTCAGCCGGATCCCCGGCCGTGGAGTTTGACAAGTGCCTGGAGAAGGGGGTCTGACCCTCGACCCTGGGGAGTGGGACCAGCCCTCCCATTCCGGGTTTCCCCATCCCTCCTCACAGATGTCCAGCAACCGCCCGGTGGAAATTGTCGAGGATCCCCGGGTGGTCGGGATCTGGACCAAAAACAAGGAGCTGGAGCTGTCGGTGCCCAAATTCAAGGTAGGACCCCTCCCCTCTGTCCCGCGGGCCCTCTCTACCCACCCCCCCTCCCTCCCCGAGTTCGAAAATAACGCCAGTCCTGACCGAGCCCGGCCGGATTCCGAGTTCCCGCCGTCCGGCAGGAAAGTTTGGGCGGGGAGGGGACAGTGCTGCCGAGAGGGGTGTCCCCTCTCGGCTACTGTAAACAGAATTAACACTCGGGGAAACTGTAATCAAGGCGCCGATACAGTGTCCCGCCCGCCTAGCTGGGGGGTCTGGGTCCCCACCTGGCTCCTGCTTGCCCGGGGACCCGCCCCCCTTCCCTGCCCCAGGACTTCAGGGGGACAACTTCCTAGTTCAGGGGGTCGCCCCTGACCGGGCAGCGGGGAGAGGATGCCAGAATGGGAGGGTGGGGAAAGAGAAACTGTTTCTTTTTCCCCTTTCCTTCCGAACCCAGAGGACTTCCACGTTCCAAACGATTTAATCCTCTGCTTCCCGGGCCCGCCCGCGTGCATTTTTTTTTTTCCGGAAAAAAAAAAATTCTTTTTATCCTTCATTGTTTTCAACAAGCGGGTGAGTGGGAAGGTCGTGTTTTCCCTTCGGTTTCAACGTCCTCCAAACTCCCTCCCCCCTCGTCCCTGCCAGATCGATGAGTTCTACGTGGGCCCAGTGCCTCCGAAGCAGGTGACATTTGCCAAGCTGAATGATAACATCCGCGAAAACTTCCTGAGGGACATGTGCAAGAAGTATGGGGAGGTGGAGGAGGTGGAGATTTTGTACAACCCCAAGACCAAGAAGCACTTGGGCATCGCCAAGGTGGTCTTTGCCACGGTCAGGGGCGCCAGGGAGGCCGTTCAGCACTTGCATAGCACTTCTGTCATGGGTAATATCATCCACGTGGAGCTGGACACCAAGGGTGAGTGAGTGAGGCCGCCAGGTCTGCGCACGGGGAGGAGCCGAGGAGACCTGTCAGGGTGACCCCTTTCCCTCCCAGTGTCCCCTTCTGCAGTATTGTGCCTCCCCACCACCACAACCTTCTTTATTTTTTGCCCCCTCCTGAGGGTAGAGTCACGTGGAGCTAAATGTGTTGTCTGTTGCTAGGAGACAGGCTGTAATTTACCAAATGTGCCGGTCCTTGGCCACTGCACGCCTGGGGACCATCCGGAGGCTTCCCCACCGCTGACACCCTGGCGGGCCCCTCTCTGAGCCCTGGGGGCCTCGGTTTAGACAGTCCCCAGTGCTGCTGCCGGTGTTCAGGGAGGAAGCAGGGTTTGTTTGTGAGGGGCTGAGGGAGAGCCACTCAGATGCCTTCAAACACAGAAAGAAGGTACCTCAACTAAACGGCGCCTCCTCTGAGTTCCCAGGGTGTCCTGGCCCCCCCATGCTGCCCCTTCCCCCGGAGCAGGAGTCAGCCTGGGCCAGGAGTGTTGTTTCATTGATAATGTTCCCCAACGAGGAGCTGGGCGGGCAGCTCAGGGTGTTGGAGGGCTGACACCGAGTCTTCCCTCCTCTCTCTTAAAGAGACAGCAGCACCTCCCCTGCGCGGAATCCCGGCTGGCTGGGCGGCTGCTGGGAAAGCCATGCTGGGGAGGCCACACCTCCCCCCTCCCCCACGCAGGGGCCCTGAGACTCCTCCTGGATACCGGCTGGGGTGGGGGGCTTCAGGACTCTAGGGCTTCCCCCAGAGTTTGCCGTTGGCCCCTCTAGGGAAGTCCCCACCAGAGGTGGAGATTACAGAGCTGGAATAGAACAGAGGTGGCAGCTGCTCTGAGGGCCAGCCCTGAGGCAGGCAGTGTGGGCTGCAGAGCTCCCTGGGGTCCCTGTGGAAGCCCGTCCTGGGACGGTCTAGGTGGGTGGCTTCCAGGGGTTTGTGAGCACCAGGGTTCAGGGGACACTGGGCACACCAAACCCAAGACAGGAACACTCAAACCTTCCTTGTTTACTTGTAACAATAGTATGTATTGACTGAGTCTCAGACTAGGCTGGGTATTGTAAAGGGACCTGCTGGTCCCCACAGGCTCACTCACCCACATGTGTTTGCTGTGCCTGTGCCTAGTTTTGTGTCTCCTCAGGGGACAAGCCCTTGGTCAGCCCCTGTCATGCCCACTCCTCCTCTCCCCTACCCCTGGTCTCCATCTCTGGGAAGGAAGGTACAGACACTCCGAACCCTGTGTACCCCCTTCGATGGCTGCAGTGATTTCTCCTTGAGCATCAGCCGTGGAGACTCCTCCCCTATCACACCCCCACAGCTTAAGGAGCAGCCAGCTCTTACCAAAATTTCATTTCTGCAAAAAAAGGCCCTCAGAGACTGCCAACAAAGTTTGTATTTCAAGAAAGAGATCAGTAAAGTGTAGCTCAAGGAATGCGGCTCCTTTGCATATGTAAGCAGCTGCCGGGGAGGCTCTATAAATATCGATAACAGGCTCCCTTGGTCTAGAAAGGCCTCTCGGCTGGGGGTTACAGTAGGGCTCCGTGGGACAGCCCCCAGGCAGTAGGCAGAGTTGCGGGCCCCCCTGGTTCCCCAGCCTGGCCAGAGGCATGTGAGTTTCACTGTAACATGGTTTAGAGTGTGTTTGGCCAACTCTGCTGGGCGTCTGGCCCCAGAAAGATTGGCAAACTGTCACCTCTGTGTCACTGGGCTTCCCCTTCCCTTGCTACTAGCCCCTGACTTTTAAGCAGGAAGGTGAAAGGAAGGGGGAGACCTGCCTCTTTCCTTGGGTGCTGTGGCCCAGGTGCTGACGGGGGTTTGTGTTGGGGGGTGGCATTTCTGGATGGGGGCGCATCCCAGGCCTCACAACACATTAAATTCTTGGAATAGAAAAATGCTGACAGCTGCACAGCTTCATTGAACAGAGGAAGATTGAGGTGCCAGGAGGGTTGGGAATGGAGTCAAGGCCACACAGCTTCTTCCCCAGACCTCTGGTCTTGGGCCTGGAGGACTCCCCAGGGATGCCAAGCAGGTGGGAGTCAGTAGGGGGCCCCATCTTGGAACATCACTGATCCCCCACCCTGCATTCCCCCAGGGGAAACCCGCATGCGGTTCTACGAACTGCTCGTCACGGGCCGCTACACACCCCAGACCCTCCCGGTGGGCGAGCTGGACGCCGTCTCTCCACTCGTGAATGAGACCCTGCAGGTGGGTTTTCCCTAATGCCACCCCACCCCATCTTCCACCCCCCTTTCACCACCTATAGCTTTGAAGACATAGGCCTAGAAAGGGTCCAAGCCTGGCCACACCCACCACAAGTTCAGAGTGGAGGCACAGTGTTGAAAAGCCCTGTTTTCCCAATATTCCCTTCAATGTGGCTCCCCTGGGACTGGTCCTGTTCCCTGTGCCTTTCAACTGCACTTCGTCCCTCCCTCCAGCCCTCCCTTGGCACAGGCTGGGATTCCCACAGACCCAGATCCCACCTGGAGCCTGCTTTTCCATGGTGATTTCAAAATATTGTTGTGGCCGGGTTCCCAGAGCCTAGTGTCCTATGCACCCCTTCACCTTGCCCCCCAAAAGGTTCCCCTCTTCAGAGCAAGACTGATGCCTTCCCCAACCACTGCCTCCCGGGGCACACAACTGGACGACCCTCATGTCGGGGAGATTCTTATCCCAGCTCCTAGACCTGGCCACCCTCAGGAGTAGTTTTTCCAGAAGGAAGAGTTCTTGCTTGCTTGCTGCTCAGCTGGGTTGTTCATTAGGCACTTTTACTATGTCACCCTATTTAAATCCTAAAACCCCAAGGTGGGGGAGTAGGGCCCTTGGCCACCCCCTCACTCCCAAGACCATAGTTCTTCCTGCTACGCTGCTTGGGAGGTCTATAATTTCTGACAGTCCGTGACTGGAAGGAAATCTCAGCTTAAACCAAGACGTCAGGTTCCCCTCTTTTCTCTGTCACTGGGATCAAAAAGCCCTCGAGGTTCCCTGAAGATAATTAGCTACCCCAAGATTAGAGAGATTAGAGTAAGGTTAGTACCATCCTGATACCCGTCTTTGATCTCCGCTTCTTCCTCTCCCCATGCTGCAGCTTGAGAGCAATCACTTTGGCTCTGAGCTCCCCAGCAACCACAGAGAGGAGGGAAAGCAGCCCTGTCCCATTGAGTGTTTCCCCCTCAGAGGTCTCACATCTCTCTCTGTCTCTAGCTGTCTGATGCCCTGAAACGTCTCAAGGATGGCAGCCTGTCTGCAGGCTGTGGCTCTGGATCATCTTCCGTCACCCCCAATAGCGGAGGGACACCCTTCTCCCAGGACACGGCTTACTCCAGCTGCCGCCTGGACACACCCAACTCCTACGGACAGGGCACGCCGCTCACACCCCGCCTGGGCACCCCCTTCTCACAGGACTCCAGCTACTCCAGCCGCCAACCCACACCCTCCTACCTCTTTAGCCAGGACCCTGCAGCGACATTCAAGGCTCGCCGCCACGAGAGCAAGTTCACGGACGCCTACAACCGCCGCCATGAGCATCACTATGTCCATAACTCTTCCACAGTCACTGCAGTGGCAGGGGCCACAGCCGCCTTCCGGGGCTCCTCAGACCTCCCATTCGGGGCAGTTGGCAGCAGTGGGGGCAACAGCGGCCCCTCCTACAAGGCCCAGCCACAGGACTCAGCCACGTTTGCCCACACTCCACCGCCTGCCCAAGCAGTCCCTGCTCCCACTCCTGGAGTCACCTTCAAGTCGGCTTTCTCTCCATATCAGACCCCAGCACCCCCCTTTCTTCCACCTCCCGAGGAGCCCACCGCTGCGGCCACCTTTGGGGCCCGTGATGGCGGGGAATTCCGGAGGGCACCTGCGCCCCCACCCCTGCCTCCCGCTGAACCTGTGGCCAAGGAGAAGCCGGGCACCCCACCCGGCCCCCCGCCCCCAGACACCAACAGTATGGAGCTGGCTGGCCGGCCAACCTTCGGCTGGAGCCCTGAGCCCTGTGACAGCCCCGGCACACCCACGCTGGAGTCGTCACCTGCAGGGCCTGAGAAGCCCCACGACAGCCTGGACTCACGCATTGAGATGCTGCTGAAGGAGCAGCGCACCAAACTGCCCTTCTTGCGGGATCAGGACTCGGACACCGAGCTGCAGATGGAAGGCAGCCCCATCTCCTCCTCCTCCTCCCAGCTCTCCCCGCTGGCCCCCTTCAGCGCGACCTCCCAGCCCGGCTTTCGCGGCCCCACACCACCTTCTTCGCGCCCCTCCAGCACCGGCTTGGAGGACATCAGCCCTACGCCACTGCCAGACTCGGACGAGGATGATGAGCTGGACCTGGGCCTGGGGACCCGACCCCCACCCGAGCCAGGCCCCCCAGACCCTACCAGTCTTCTGGGCCAGACAGGCGACATGGCCTTGGAGCTGGCTGGAGACAGGACTCCAACCTCAGAGAAGATGGATGAGGTACCGCCATGTCTGTCCGTCTCTGTTTGGGATCAGTTTGTCTGTCTTGTGTCTCCTCCTTCCCCCTTGAAACGTTTGGGATGACTAGCTAAGGCACAGAAGCAGCAGGTCTAGGGAAGCCAAAACGGCAGACCAGATGTCGAGAGTACAAGGGCGCAGAAAGCCCCAAGGGCTACAACTGAACAGCTGGTTTGGCCCTGAGCTCCGTGGCAGCAATGGCGAGAAGGGAAACATGGCCTAGCTCTCTTAGTCTTATTAGACAAGAGGAGTCAAGACTTCCCAGGGGTAAATTCTGACTTGAGCTTTTTTGGTAGGATTTTGCTGAGACCTCAGAGTTTTTGGCTGTGGTGATGGTTCTGAGTCTTCTCTGTTGGTGGCTTGGGGATGGACAGGCCTGGTCCTGATGTGTAGGCAGGTAGGGTGAAGGGAGCTGGTCAGAGTCTCTGCTAGGCTAGACCAGGGAGGAGCCCTGGAGCATTGTCTCCTAAAGCCTGGTGCCCTCTGGGGAGATGGAAAACCATGGCGGGTGGGGGTGGCGGGGGAGACACAGGGAAATGTGTCTTCTCTCTCACCCTGGCTCTTGGGGTGAAAGAGGTAGGGCCAGCTCCTCAGATGGCCGCAGCTAGAGTCAGGCAAGGTTGGCAGCCCCAACTAGACCCTCCTCTGGGGTCTCAGTTCCAAATCTCCAGCCTCAGGAAGTTCCACCGAGGGGTTGGAGGCTGTGCAGCGTGCCACACTCCCTTGGGAAGGGGTTAGATCATCCTCCTGGGCTCCAGCTCCTGCCCTCCTGGCCCAGGCCCTGCCCTTGTCTTCTTGGGGAGCCCTGGGTTGGAGCCTGTGTGGGCCCGGCAGGCATGAACAGCCAGGGTGCCTGGACAGAGCTCCGTGCGCCTGTGGGCGGCATGGAGGAGGGTCCCTTTGATTAGGCCGGCTTGCCTGCCTCAGGGAGGAACAGAGAGGAACTTGGCCTGCCCGGCAGGGGACCACAGGTGGCTGGTGCTCCAAGGGGCCCTTTCTGTAGTTCTGAGGAAGTGGTTTTTGGCGTCCAGGCAAGGGGAGATGACAGGTGGGCAGAACAGGGGAGCCGCTGCCTTGCCAGCTCCTCCTTCCTTCTGAGCTGCTTGGAGTCCGGGGACATTTTACCATGCTGACCAGCTGGTTCAGGGCTGGGAATCTCAGAGTAGCCAGAAAGAGTGGGTTCCCCCACCATGTCACTGCAGGGAAGGGGAGACTGAGGCCCAGAGAGCTGGGGTGTGAGTGCCCCGCGATTTAAGCCATTGGAGCTGTTACTGACAGCCTCTAGGCCGGCCCTCGGGAGCCCCCTGCTGGCGACCGGGAGAGCAGCACCTGGGCTCCCGGCGTGAACCCGAGCATCTACAGTCCCAGCCTAGTCTGAGGAGCGGGCAGGGAGCAAGGCAAGGGGGACCTGTGGTGGAGGCGGATGAGGAGATACCCTTTCCTGAAAGAGGTGAGGTGGTTAGAAACTCAGGCTCCAGCCCTTGAGCCATGAGCCCCAGCTCTGTCACTTACTAGTTATGACCTTGGGTAAGCCACTTTCCCTCTCTGGGTCTCAGTTTCGCCATCTGTCAAATGGAATGGTGAGAGTACCAGCTTCACACTGTGGTCCCAGCTTAAGTGAAATGCCTCACGGGCAGAGCTGGCTAGGGTGGGCACTCAGCACTTGGCTAGTTCCCGCCGGCGGCTTCCCACCCCAAAGCGAGCTGGCGGGAGGAGGGGCTGAGGGAGGGGCAGGACCCGAGGGCCCAGGTCTTGTGATTGGCTGGCTGCGGAGGGCTGGGTTAACCCTCTGTGTTCTGTGTCCCCCTGGTTGGAGCTGTACAGGACTGATGTCCTTGGACGTTCTGGGGAGTGTCAAACTGAGTCTGTCGTCCCTCGGTCCAAGCCTGTGCATGCAGACCCTGAGGGGGGAGAGAATGTGTATGTGTGCACATGCGGGTATAGGAGTGTGGGAGTGTGCGCTGGTGTGTATTTGTGTGCACACGCGTGTGTGTGTGTGTGTGTGTGTGTGTGTGTGTGTCTCTGTGTGTGTGTGTGTGTGTGTCTGTGTGTCTGTGTGTGTAGGGGATTTGCAAGGGCCAGAGCTTCCTGCTCCCAGTTTCCCCGCCCTCACCTGCAGGTCTGACTCCTGACCTTGCAGCTGGCACAGACCCACCCCTCAGCCCCCGGAAACGCACTCCCACGCAGCCGGCAGACTCCTTCTCCCTCAGCACAACACTCAGCCCCGTCTTGGGGCAGGGCCTGAGGCATAGTCTTTAGTCTTTAGTTGTGACGCAGGAGCCGTGGGGGTGGGCCCTCCTCTCCCCACCCCACCCTCCCTGCTCCTCCTCTGGCTTCCAGCCCCAACTCTAGTTTCAGGCTGTTCGCAGCCAGCTCCCTAAAGCCAGGCGTCCCAAAGTCGTCGGACCTTCGCCTGCTTTACAGCGGGCCGGGAGTCAATCATCCTGGCTCCTCCCTTGCCCACTCTCCAGACACCCCAGGGTGCCACGAGCAGCCCCTTATGCTTGGCAGCGTCACTCCTGACTGGCCCGGCCACCCTGGGCCAGGGTCTTAAGCTCTCCGAGTGTGTGTTTCCTCATGTGTCCAACCCCACCTTACAGGGAGACCGTTAAGATGAATTAAGATTAAAAATCAGACGGTACTAGTCTTCAGCACCACCCTGGGAGCATCCTAAGTACACAGTCACGGTGATAGGTGAGAATAGCAGTAACGTAGAATAAAGACATGGGGTCCTCTTTCTGAACCCTCAGCCCTTCTAAGCCCACCTGCTTGAATGTCATCTCCACGAGGCCCTCCCTTCTAGGACAGTAGACTGGCTCAGAGCACAGGCAGGAGCCAACTTCCTGCCTTGAATCCTGGCCCTTTCTCTTATTGGTTGTGTGGCTTTGGGGAAGTTACTTAACCTCTCTGTGTTCCCATTTCCTCATACGTAAAACTGGAGATGGTACATCTACTCCGTAGGGTTGTTCTGAGGCTTAACTGAGTTAATGTATGTAAAGCGCCAAGAACAATAATGCCAGGAGTGTTCACTATTAGTATTATCATCTCTGAATACAAATTGAAACAGAATCTACTTCCCTCTGCACACCATCCACCTTCCCGGCTTGGTCTCTCTCCTCTGCATACTGTATACTTCACATTGCATCGGTTTCCTCTCTGCCTCAGCCTCTTAGAAGGTCAACCTCATGAGAGAGATTTCTGCCTGCCTTGTCCACAGTGGCGGGCATGCCAGAGCTACTGAGTGAGTGAATGTTGAATGAATAAATTGTATCTTCATGATAACCCCCTGAGACAGGTACTGTTATCCCCACTCTACAGGCGGGGAATCTGAGGCTTAGAGAGGTTAAGTGATTTGCCCAAGGCCACATGGCTGGGAAGATGGGACCAGGACCCGAGTTGCAGAGTCCATGCTGTTAATGTGATTCTTGCAGAAAGCTGCTTCTCCCACCACCTGGTGTTCTGAAGGGGGTTCCAGGAGCTGACTTGGCCTCCCGGCCTCACCCTCACCCCTCTCATCTGCTCTCCCTGCAGGGCCAGCAGTCCTCGGGCGAGGACATGGAAATCTCGGACGACGAGATGCCCTTGGCCCCCATCACCAGTGCCGACTGCCCCAAGCCTATGGTGGTGACCCCGGGGGCAGCGGCTGTGGCGGCC
>NW_004443997.1:15381383-15400626 GCF_000243295.1 Trichechus manatus latirostris
CAGCCCATCCAGCCGTGACAGTGCCCCCACCACCCCTGCCGGCGCCGCCACCACCTGGCGTGCCACCCCCGCCCATCCTGCCACCGCTGCCCCCCTTCCCACCAGGGCTGTTCCCCGTGATGCAGGTGGACATGAGCCACGTGCTGGGTGGCCAGTGGGGCGGCATGCCCATGTCCTTCCAAATGCAGACGCAGATGCTGAGCCGTCTGATGACGGGCCAGGGCGCCTGCCCCTACCCACCCTTTATGGCTGCCGCGGCCGCTGCTGCCTCGGCCGGGCTGCAGTTTGTCAACCTGCCCCCCTACCGGGGCCCCTTCTCCCTGAGCAACGCTGGCCCGGGCCGCGGACAGCCCTGGCCCCCCCTGCCCAAGTTCGACCCGTCAGTGCCACCACCGGGCTACGTGCCCCGGCAGGAGGACCCGCACAAAGCCACGGTAGACGGCGTCCTGCTGGTGGTGCTCAAAGAGCTCAAGGCCACCATGAAGCGTGACCTCAACCGCAAGATGGTGGAGGTGGTGGCCTTCCGGGCCTTCGACGAGTGGTGGGACAAGAAGGAGCGCATGGCCAAGGTGGGTAGATGCCAGGCACCCAGGGAGCAGGTGGGCATGGGGTGGGAACACAGCCAGGCCCCTCCTCCCCTTCCAAGGCGCGTTCCTGGAAACACTGCCGCCTGCACCGCCAGCGTGGGAGGCGTTGTGTGAACCGGCACTTTAAAAGCCCTGATAACTGCACTGTCTGATTCAGTATCCCCAGCTGCACGTCACCACATAAATTTGTATTAATTAAGAGTGTTGATTAAGATGAAATGAAATTAAAAATTCGGTTTCTCTGTGGTGCTGGTCACATATCAAGTACGCCATAGCCACACGTGGTTAGTGGCTACCATATTGGACGGTGCAAATGTGGGACATTTCTGTCATCACAGAAAGTTCTATTGGCGCCACGTCTAAGAGACCTTTCGAATTTGGTTAAACTCAGCATTTCTCCTGCCTTCTTCCACGTGAGGTCCTGTCTTTGCAGGACTGCTTTTAGAAAAAGTATATTTGTTATTTGGCTGTTGTTAATCTCCCAAATAATCTTTAACTGCTTTCTCTATATTGCTGTTGTTGGGTGTTGTTGGGTTGATTCCAACTCATAGCGACCCCATTTGACAGAGACTTGCCCGCACAGGGTTTCCTAGGCTATAGTCTTTATAGGAGCAGATCGCCAGGTCTTTTCTCCTATGGAGCGGCTGGTGGGTTCAAACCACCAGCCTTTCCGTTAGCAGCCGAGTGCTTTAACCACTGCCACCGGGGCTTGCTTTCTCTGTATAAGAGAAAATCTTTTCAGTAATATCTGAAAAGCCTCTCAGTCACCACTCTCAATTGCAATCCCCTATGCCCCCCTTCTCCCTCAAAGTGACCACAGTGATCAGTTTGTATACCCCAAGAGCATCCTTTGGGACATGCTTGTAGGTGACAAGAGCCTGCTGTCTGCCTCAGGGTAGGTGGCGCCCTGTCACTGCCTCAGTTTCTCATCTGTGCAACAGGTGGTAATACAGAAGGAACTGTATGGAAGTACTGATATGCACCTGTTTGTGGTTCTGCCTAAGTGCACTGACCCCACCGGATTAGCCGCAGTAACAGCTAATCTGTTAAGAGTGTGCATGAAAAGAACCTCCACTCCGTGAGAGCTGAGCCCTGTGCAGAGCACCTAGTGTGGATTTTTTTGATTAATTCTCATGGCATCCTTGAAGGCTGTGTGTTTCAGAACTAGAGGGGGCCACCCCAGAGTATGCAGTGAAATCAATTTAGTAGGTGCTCTTTCTTTTTCCTAATGATTTGAATGGAACAGAATAGAATAGAAAACAACAAACCAGTGCCTGTCAAGTCAATCGTGACCCATAAGGAGTCGAAATGTGTTCTGTAGGGCATCAGAGTAGAAATGCGGTCTATAGGGTTCTCAATGGCTGATTTTTCAGAAATAGATCGCCAGGCCTGTCCCCAAGGTGCCTCTGGGTGGACTTGAACTGCCAATGTTTCGGTCAGCAGCAAGCGTGTTAACCATTCACACCGCCTAGGAACTCCAGCAAATGCAATAGTAAAGTGTGAACGATATTTTGTGGAACTCTGGTCTCAGTGATATGATTATGTGTCTACAATGTATTTCTTTTGACTTCCAGTGTACAAAGTATGGCAGGTAGCTGTAGTAGCCCCATTTTGCTGGTGGGGAAATTGAGGGCAGGGAGGCAGCATGGAATACTGACCATGTACTGAGTAATGGGCAGAAAGTAAGTGCGCAGGTAATGGTGGTGGCCGTTTGTGTTGAGAGGCAGGTGGGTGGCTCTGGGAGTAACCATGGTGACCGTCCTCTCCCCTCCCACGCCCCAGGCCTCGCTGACCCCCGTGAAGTCAGGCGAGCACAAGGACGAGGACCGGCCAAAGCCCAAGGACCGCATCGCCTCATGCCTGCTGGAGTCGTGGGGCAAGGGTGAGGGCCTGAGCTATGAGGGCCTGGGCCTGGGCATCGGGCTGCGCGGGGCCATTCGCCTACCCTCCTTCAAGGTCAAGAGGAAGGAGCCACCGGACGCAGCCTCGTCTGGAGACCAGAAGCGGCTGAGGCCCTCAACCTCCGTGGATGAGGAAGACGAAGGTTTGTCGCCTGTCCCCTCACTGGGTGCTGATCCTGCCCTCCATCCCCAGCTCAGCTCTGACACCCCTTCTGCCCCTAGAGTTGGAGCGGGACCGGGACATGGCAGATGCCCCCTGCGAGCTTGCCAAGAGGGACCCCAAGGGCGTGGGAGTGCGGCGGCGGCCGGCGCGGCCCCTGGAGCTGGACAGTGGCGGGGAGGAGGACGAGAAGGAGTCACTGTCTGCATCCTCATCGTCATCGGCATCCTCGTCCTCGGGGTCCTCCACGACCTCGCCCTCATCCTCGGCCTCGGACAAAGAGGAGGAGGGGCAGGACAGCACGGAGGAGGAGGAGGAAGAGGAGGAGGGGGAGGAGGGCCGCAGGAGCCAGGTCTCCTCCTCCTCCAGCTCATCCACGTCAGATAAGGTACGTGTGGGGTGGGGGAGGCCCTGGGCCGCTGAGAGGCCAGCTGAGGGCTCACCTGTCCCTGCCCATCCCTCTCCCCCAGGAGGATGACGATGGAGATGAAGACAGTGATGACCGGGAGGAGTCTGAGAATGATGAAGACACAGCCCGGTCGCAGGCGAGTGGGAAAGAGGAGCCAGACTCGGACGGAGGTGAGTGGGTCCGTGGGCAGCCTGGCCTGGCTGTGAAACGTTCCCTCATTTGTGCACGGGCACAGGCACACACGCGTGTACACATGTGCACACGCACGCACAAGAACTCAAGCCTTTGGGTAAAGCGTCTGGCCTAGGTTTGGGGAACAACACAGCACATGATGAAGTGACCCCTCTTCTGTCCCCCGCCCAGAGGAGACGGTGAGCATTGCTACCTCCAAGGCAGACGCAGAGTCATCCAGCGAGAGTTCCGAGGAGTCTTCTGGGTTTGAGTCGAGCTCCGAGTCCTCGTCCGAGTCCTCAGAGGATGAAGAGGAGGTAGCAGCAGGGGAGGAGGAGGAGGAGGAAGAGGTAGCAGAGGACAGCATGGCTCCTGCTGCCCCCGAGGACTTAGAGGAGGACATGGAAGACGCGTCGATGGCCGTGGGGACGCCTGCAGTGGAGTCCTTGGGCCCAGAGAAGGAGGTGGACATCGAGGTGGAGGACGAAGCCCCCGAGGAGCCGGCCCCCATGCTGGAGGAACCCCCGCTACCTGCAGGTGTTGAGGAGCTGGCAGGCTGCAAGGAGCCCCCCGAGGAGCTGGGCCTGAACCAGGAAGGGGCCACGTTGCTGACTCCAGAGCCCACCACCGTGGACATGGAGGCCCGGTCCCTGTCATCCCCCGAGCACACCCCAGGTAACCTCCGCGGCCCCCCATTCACCATCACCATGACCTCCAGCTCACTTGGGTAAATCACTTAATTGTCCCAAGCCTCGGTTTCCTCATGTGTAAAATGGGGCTGTTTGAGGCAGAGGATAGAGTGAAATGATGTATAATGTGCCGCATGCCTGGGACATGCTAGATAAACACTGAAAGAAAACTGTGGGGTTAACGATTCCTCAATGCCACTGTTTAATCCTTGGGCCACTGGTCCTGTGAGATGCTACCAAGAAAGGGGATGGGTGTTACAGACATTTCAGTGAGAAAGACGCTGCACCACCATCCTCGTAGAGTGTCACAAAGCATGTTAAAGGCTCCAGCAGCGCCATCCAGTAGAGCTTTCTGCAATGATAGAGATGTTCTATGTCTACGCTGTCCAGTATGGTACCCACGAGCCGCACTTGAAAAGTGGCTACTGCAACTGAGGATCTGAATTTGTAATGTTATTTGATTTTAATTGATTTAAACTTAAACAGCTACCTGTGGCTAGTACGTACCTCTAATAAGTCCTTTGCAAAGAAACCTGTTGTATTAAGTTGAATTCTGTGTTATTGGCCAGGGAACTGCAGGTCTTCAAATGTTGCCTCAGGTGTTTATTATGTGCTTATTGTGTCCCCAGGACTGATTTCAGCATAGACAGTACAGCAGTGGACCAAACAGACAAAAATACCTGCCCCTGTAGAACTAACATTGTAGGGCAGGGTGATAGACGATAACAGATAAATGCTACAAGAAAAACCTTAAAGGCTGTCGCAAGTCTTGCCAAAAAGAGACTTTTTGGATTTTGTTTGCCCACAGAACCCATTATTCTTAGCCCACCCATTCCCGGTCCCCAGGAATGCTATTCTGAGGAACAGTTTTAGAGTCTAGCAACCATGCCTCCTTTGTCTTTGAGATATTCTACTCGTGTTTATAAAGCACTTACTGTGTGCCCGCCGCTGGGCTGGGTGCTGAGTAGTCCTTGAGCGGTTTAGCTTGAGAGGGATGGTGCCTGCACTCACAGAACCTGGGGACCCGGGGCTGAGAATGGATCGGGCGTCAGCGCGTACTAGTGCAGCTGTGGTAGGGCCCCAAGAGATGTTTGAATCAATTCCGTGATGGTCCGACTTTCTCCCCCCTTTCTGCAGAAGATGACCTGGAGCCCGAGACCCCGACAATGCTGTCCTTACCCCTGCAGCCACCGTTGCCACCCCCCCGGCTGCCCCGACCGCCCAGCCCACCACCGGAGCCCAAGGCCCCAGAACCCCAACACCCACCCGTCCCTCTGGAGCCTCCCCCTGAGGAGCAGCCCCCACGCACACCAGGCCTCTGTGGCAGCCTGGCCAAGTCGCAGAGCACAGAGACGGTGCCGGCCACACCGGGCAGGGACCCCCCGCTGTCGGGGGGCAGCAGCAGCCTGTCTCTGAGCTCCCCTCAGGTGCCCGGCAGCCCCTTCTCCTACCCAGCCCCGTCCCCTGGCCTGAGCAGCGGGGGCCTGCCACGGACGCCAGGCAGGGACTTCAGCTTCACGCCGACCTTCCCCGAGTCCGGCGGGCCCCTGCTCCTGCCTGTCTGTCCCCTCCCAGCTGGCCGGCGTGACGAGCGATCTGGTCCCCTGGCTTCCCCGGTGCTCCTGGAGGCTGGCCTGCCCCTTCCCCTGCCCTTACCCTTGCCCCTCCCCTTGGCATTGCCTGTACCTGTCCTGCGGGCCCAGACGCGGGCCCCTGCCCAGCTGCCACCCCTGCTGCCTGCCGCACTGGCCCCCTGCCCACCCCCCATCAAGAGGAAGCCGGGCCGGCCCCGGCGGTCCCCGCCGGCAGTGCTCTCCTTGGATGGGCCCTTGGTCCGGCCACCAGGGGCTGCCCTGGGCAGGGACCTTCTGATCCTGCCAGGCCAGCCACGGGCCCCAGTTTTCCCCAGCACCCATGATCCGCGGGCCGTGACCCTGGACTTCCGGAACGCGGGGATCCCAGCACCCCCACCGCCCCTACCCCCCCAGCCCCCACCGCCCCCGCCTCCACCACCTGTTGAGCCCACCAAGCTGCCCTTTAAGGAGCTCGAGAACCAGTGGCCCTCTGAGGCCATCCCCCCAGGCTCCCGTGGACGTGATGAGGCCACCGAGGAGGACATGGAGCTGGCCAAGGCGCGAGGGCCCTGGCGCCGGCCGCCCAAAAAGCGCCACGAGGACTTGGTAGTGGGCGCAGCCTCACCCGAGCTCTCGCCACCGCAACCCCTCTTCCGGCCCCGCTCAGAGTTTGAGGAGATGACCATCCTGTACGACATTTGGAACGGTGGCATCGACGAGGAGGACATCCGCTTCCTGTGTGTCACCTACGAGCGACTGCTGCAGCAGGACAACGGCATGGACTGGCTTAACGACACGCTCTGGGTTTACCATCCCTATATCCTGCCGAGCGGATGCAGGGGCGCCCTCTCCCTACCTGTCTGGGCCCCGTCTCCCGGTTCACAGTAGCTCCGTGGTGATGGGCAAGACGATGGCAAGAATCACTCTCTGTTGAGCACTTTCGTGGGAGCCAGGCCCATCTGCCTGAGCCACTCACCCCTAATTTGATCTTCCTAACAGCCCAGTGTGGTAGCAGCTATACTCAGTCTTCATTGTACGTACAAGGCAGCTGAGGCTCAGAGAGGTTAAGTGGCCTGTCTGAAGTCACAGAGCTATTAAGTGGTGGAGCTGGAATTTGAACCCAGGCAAATCTGCCCCCAGAGACTGGGCTCTTAACCACAATGTTGTCCTGAGGCTTGATTACTTGTTGCCACAACCCTATGAGGTTAGAACCGTTGTCATCCCCGTTGTGCCAAACTAACTTAGCGAGCACTGACTGTGGGTCAGGAACTCTGCAGAGCACTCTAAGTATATGTAATCATTCAGGTGGAGTTATTAGTACTGCTAGTCTACAGATGGGGAAACTGAGGCAGAAAGTGGATAAGAAGCACACACATGGCCATACAGCTAGGAACTCCTGGTGGGGTTCTGACCGTCAGTGGACTTGGCCAGAGGGCAGCCGCTAGGATGGTGTGGGGAGCCAGGCCCCCGTGGGGTGGTTCTCACAAGGGACTGGGAGGGGCCCTCTGACTGTCTGTGTGGCCCTTGACTCACACCCACCCACCAGCCTCTCTTCAGCCAAGCGGAAGAAGCGGGACGATGGGCTGCAGGAGCATGTGACTGGCTGCGCCCGCAGCGAGGGCTTCTATACCATCGACAAGAAGGACAAGCTCAGATACCTCAACAACAGCCGGGCCAGCACCGACGAGCCCCCCGCTGACACCCAGGTACTGCTGTCGGGCGTGTCCCCCGGGCCGGGCAGCAGGAGGGCTATGGAACCAGAGGGGCAGGGACGTGAGGGGTTCACCTGTCTGGGTGCTCAGGACCCTAGTGACAGGTGAGTGAGACGGGCAGGGTCTCAGGAGCCAAGAGAAGCACTGATCTTTACCCACGGGCAGCCAGAGCTGCAGAGGGGCTGCAGGCAGGCGTGGAAGCGGGGCAGCAGGCAGGCGTGGAACCACAGCTGCGTTTCCAAAAGGATCATTCGTTGCTTTTTTTTTTAAATAATATTGTATTGTGTTTTTAGTGAAAGTTTACACAGCAAATTAGGTTACCGTTTGACAATTCTGCACAAGTGGTTCAGTGACTTGGTAACGTTTTTCACGGTGTGTCCGCGTTCCCATTCATCGCGTCTGGCTGTTCGTGTCCAGTACTCTAGTCTTGCGGGCCTCTTTCATTCATTACTTTTCTTTTTATTTTTTACAATTTGTTTTATTTTTTTTGTTATTGAGAACATACACAGTTGAACAGTTTCTATGTGTACAATTTAGTGACATTGAGTACATTCTGAGCTGTGCACCCATTCTCACCCTCCTTTTCCGGGTTGTTCCTCCCCCACTGACATAAACTCGCTGCCCCCTAAGGTTCCTACCTAATCTTTCAAGTTGTTATTGTCAGTTTGATCCCATGTAGATAGTTCTTAAAAAAGCATCATGCTCAAGGCAGGCATTAGTTACTAGTTAAGCTAAATGGTTTGGTTTTGACAAGACTTCAGGGGATATTTTTGGTTTAAGGTTTAAAGATTATCACAGGGCAGCAGTTTCAGGGCCTTATCCAGCTTCCGTGACTCCAGAAAGTCTGGATTCCATGAGAATTTGAAATTCTGTTAGTTCAATACTTTTTTAATTCAGCAAATATTTATTAAGCACCTACCGTGTACCAGGCACAGTTCTGAGCACTGTTTGTGCAGCAGTGAACACTGCACGATCCTTGTGCTCATGGAGCTTACATTTTACTCGGGGACAGGAAACAATCAATTGAGCAAATAAACACATAACTCCGGGTGAAGAAAATACTACGGAGGGAAAAAAAAAAGCAGAGGAGGAGGTTAGGGCTGGAGGAGTCGGACGGTTAGGGCGTGATTTGCAACAGGGTGGTCAGGGAAGGTCCCGCTGGAGCCAGACCTTGACGAAGTGAGGGAGGGAAGCACGTGGATAACCAGGAGAGACCACAGAGAAGAAGAAAAGGACATTGATAAAAAGCTAAACAGAACAGGAGGGGGCTCGGCAGGTGCAGTAGGTCGTACATAGACAGAGAAGCAAGTGCCAAGGCCCTAAGGCAGGAGGAGCTCAGCAGTGTGGCAAACAACACACAAGGAAAGGCCAGTGTGGCCGGAGAGGAGCCAGAGCAAGAGGTGGACAGACGACAGGTTGTCAGTGTCCAGCAGGCCATGGGGACAAGGGTAGGGCTGTGATTTTCAGAGCTCGCTCTGGCTGCTGTGTAGAGTTGACAGCTGGGGTTCTGAGGGGAGACGGTGATACGGTTGCTGCAGTTTTCGAGGCCGGGTGTGAGGGTGGCTTGGACCAGGGTGGCTGTGAGGGGAAAAAGCAGCTGTATTTGAAGGAACATCAGGAAGTAGAATGGACAGGACTTGAGGCTGGATTGGCTATCAGGAGACAGGGGAGTCGAGTGGGACACCCAGGGTCTGCTTAGGGGCTGGGGGCTGGTTGCCAGACTCTGAGGAGGGAAGGGAGATGACACATTGTTTGGGACACTTTAAGTTTGGGGCCAACAGTTAGCTACACAGGGACAGAGCTGGGGAGAAAGGGTTTCATTAGGATGGAGGTGATCATTGAAAGCTGGGAGAGCGTGGGAGGAGGAGAGACGCTGGCCTGGACACCCCAAGGTTTAAGGGATGGGGCAGAGGACCAGGGAGGCCAGCAGGAGGCACAGGGTGCAAGGGGCTCGAGGAAGAACCCATGACCTTGACACTGGGTGGATCTGAGGGACCTGGGGAGAACAGTGGGGGGGTGGGGGAGGCAGACCCCCACTATCTTCTGGCTGAGAAGTGGAGATGCTTCCAGAGCTTTTAGCTGAGGAGACAGAAAAAGTCCCAGGAAAGCTGTGTTGTTCATTTAATATGGGAGGAACCTGACACGTGCAGGTACTGATGGGATGGAGGCAGAGAGGGAGGGTGATGGTACAGGACAGAGCTGGTGTAGAGAAGCCCAGAGCCAGGGAACTGGGAACTGGGGGTGATGGGGACATGGGGCTTGGGGTGGGGTTCCTAGGATGTGACGGGATCATGGATAGACACTAGACCCAGGACGGACTCGGGGCCGCCCCCCAGAGCCCCACGTGCCAGCTCCCCAGAGCAGCTCCGTCTGCCCATCCTTACATCTGTCCCTCTGTCGTAACAGGGCATGAGCATCCCTGCACAGCCTCATGCCTCCACGCGAGCAGGTTCGGAGCGGCGTTCAGAGCAGCGCCGCCTCCTGTCCTCCTTCACCGGCAGCTGTGACAGCGACCTGCTCAAGTTTAACCAGCTCAAGGTGAGACTGGGGCTCCCCACCCTCCGGGAGGCCAGAGTGGCGGTGGGACCCAAGACCAGGGCTCACCCCTCGTGTCCTTCCAGTTCCGGAAGAAGAAGCTCAAATTCTGCAAGAGCCACATCCACGACTGGGGCCTGTTCGCCATGGAGCCCATCGCAGCTGACGAGATGGTCATTGAGTACGTGGGCCAGAATATCCGCCAGGTAGGTACTGGCCAGCAGGACCGGGCCAGGCTGAGCACAGGGCCAGCCCAGCTGTCACTGACGCCTGTTCCCTGGCCAGGTGATCGCGGACATGCGGGAGAAGCGTTATGAGGACGAGGGCATTGGCAGCAGCTACATGTTTCGGGTGGACCACGACACCATCATCGATGCCACCAAGTGCGGCAACTTCGCCCGCTTCATTAACCACAGCTGCAATGTGAGTGCCAGGCCCGGGGCCGCCGCGCCTGCACCTTGGTGCCAGCAGGACCCAAGCTCAGGGTGGACTGAGGATGATAGGGAGGTGGAGGGAGTGAGGCCTCATGCAACGAGCCTCTGTGCTCAGAGCCTCAGTTTCCTCATCTGTAAAATGGCCATATCGAGACTTTTGTTGTTGAGTTAAGGGCTTAAGGTGTTCAAGAAGTGGTTTGTTGAGTTAATCAGTAACTGTGGAGGTCCTTCCCTGCACCAGGCTTCTCCTGTGTCTCTGTGGATCAGGCCCAGCCCTCAGGCACTTGCAGGCTAGGGCAGTGTTGTCTAGCGGAGCTTTCTGCAGTGATGGAAATGCCCTACCTCTGCACCGTCTGGTGACAGCCACCAGCCACGTGTGGCCTTGAACACTTGAAATGTGACCAGCGCAGCTGAGGAACTTAGGTTTTTAGTTCATTCTACTTAATTGAAACTTTAAGTAGCCACATGTGGCTAGTGGGAACCGTATTGAACAGCACGGGTCTGGAGGGGAGGTAGGCGCTGAGAACAGGGATGATTAGTGCTCTGAAGAAGCACAGCCAGCCAAGAGCAGGAGCCAGGCCAGGGCAGGGGCAAATCCCATCCACTCTGGGTCAAGTTTTGGTGTTGACACTTAGTGAGTGAGCTCAGGCTAGTTACCTAACGTTTTCCTCACCTATAAAACAGACAATAGCAGTCCCTCCATGTAGGTTGTTGTGAGCACTGAATGGGTTACTGCACGCAGGCCCTTTGCACGTGCTGACAGGTAACAAGCTGTCAGTACAGGTTAGCTCCTGTGACTGTGATTTGATCATCATTACTTGGCCCATAAAGACTTCCTTGTGAATATGACGATGGTGAGATCTGAGGGATGAGAGGGACTCTTCCGCCCAGGTGAAGCAGTGAGTGAGGCAAACGTTCTGGCCAAAAGGGACGGCATGTTCAAAGGCCCTGGGGCAGTGAAGAGGAAGTGTGTGGGAGGGGCAGCGAGGAGGGCAGTGTGGCTAGAGAGCTCACAGGCAGGGGTAAGAGGATGAGGTTGACGGGGAAGGCAGCCAGGTCGCTTGGCCTTGTAGGTTGAGGTGAGGTGCAGACATGTTTCTATTAAAAGCCTAGGCAAGGCCCTGAGCAATGGATTTTGAGCCACGGGGTAACAGGATTTGCTGTCCTTTCAGAGAGATTTCCCTGGCCGCTGGTTCAGGGGTGGATTTTCTTGGGCGAGGGTGGCAGTGGGGGTTGCTGCTGCTCAGGTAAGCAGAGGTGGGGTTTGATCTTGGCTGGTGGCAGCAGAGGTAGGGACAAGTGGGCAGAACTGAGGCATTCTTCAGAGGCTCACTGGGCTTGGTTGTGGGTAGCATTGGCCGATGCTCACACCTGGGGCTTGGGGCCTGGGTGGGTGCTGCTGCCATCCCAGAAGAGAAGTTCTGGGGCCTAGGTGTGATCTTAGCAGGTCAGAGATGGCTGCGAAGCTGCCTAAGGGAGATACCGAGTAGGTGGTTGAATTTATGAGTCTCGAGCAGGGGACAGCAAACTTTTTCAGTAAAGGGCCAGAGAGTAAGTATTTCTGGCTTTGTGGACCAGATGGTCTCTGTGGCAACTACTCAACACAGCAGTTGTAACAAAAGCAGCTTCAGACCATATGCAAATGAGAAGACATGGCTGCGTTCTAATAAAACTTTATTTACAAAGACAGGAAGCTAGGGGCCAGAGTTTGCTGACCCCTGGTCCAGAGCTAGGAAGTGAGGCACAGGCTGGAAATATGAACGCGGGAGTCCTCTGCAGTCTAAGTGGAAATGGGAGCCCTGGAGGGAACTTAATAGTGTTATCAGTACCATTAATATCCTGGTCAGGCAGATGAGGAAACCAAAGCCTAGCGCAGTGACATGGTCATGAGTCACACGGCAAGGCCCCTGTTGGGCTTGAGGGGCCACAGTGGTGTAGCGCCTGGGTGGGGTTGGCGGCTGACACACCCCCTCCCCATCCGCAGCCCAACTGCTACGCCAAGGTGATCACGGTGGAGTCGCAGAAGAAGATTGTCATCTATTCCAAGCAGCACATCAACGTCAACGAGGAGATCACCTATGACTACAAGTTCCCCATCGAGGACGTCAAGATCCCCTGTCTTTGCGGCTCCGAGAACTGCCGGGGGACCCTCAACTAGGCCCCAGCCGGTGCCAAACACGAAGGATGTCAGCCGCCCCGGGCCCCGTACCGGACTCCCTGGGCCTGGCCCACCACCCACCCCATTTCAGGTGCTGTCCCTTCCCCAGCGGCCGTGCCAGGGCCCGGCACCCCCAACACTACCCCAGGACCCCCGCAGCTCCTGCCCCCGCAGCGGGAAAGGGCTTCTCTGTCTTTCCCCCTGTCTGTGTCACTTTTGTTTTTGGACATGCTCCTTGCGGGGTTTATGTTGGATTCCCACGTAGTAATCTTCTCTGTCTGTGCCTGTCTTCCCTTCTCCACCTCTCTCTCTGTCCCTCTCTCTCTTCCCTTCCTCGTCTTTATCCTCAGCCCCTTCCCATGAATGCTGCTACGTTGTCTTGTCTTCTCTTTATGTTCTTCCTCATTGTAAGAAAAGACTTTAACCGTTGAAATGTGAAGGCAGAATCAGAGAGGGGGGACCCCCGGCAGGCAGCCGGGCCAGGTGCTCACAGGGAGAGTAGGGGTCGAGGAGTCGGGAGGCGGTTTCCACCTCAGAACACTACGTGCCTGAAAGGCCCCACTCAGCCCCAGAATCAGTGAGAAGACCCTATACCTTTCCCAGACCCCCTCCACGGTATATTCCTTCCCCAGCAGCCTGGGGGCATCACTTCCCCGAGCAGACCCTGGGCGGCCAAGCTGGTTCCAGGCAGGAATTGCTTTTCGGGACTCTCCCTGCCACCCTCACTCCCCGCCACCCCCAAAACCTTGGGTTCAATGTTTACTTTCTCTTTCAAATGCCAGCAACGACAGAGCCCCCCCGCCCAGATGCCCCGGCAGGGGGCGGGAGGCGCTGAGTCTCTGCTCTCTCCTGCCCTCACCTTCACCCGGGCCTGAGGAGGGGGCTCCCAGGGAAGGCGGGTCCCCCAGCCCCGCCATTACGGGTTGTCTGACTGCTCGCATGTGGCATTTTTTGTTTTTTCATTTTATAAGCTTCACCCACTCGCCCCTCACATACCCCACTTCATCCTGCCAGCAGCCCCTCACCCGAAGAAGGCCAGCGGATATTTATTTTCGGAGTATGCAGGTTATTTCTCCCAGAGAGAGGAAAAATCTGGAAAAGATTTTAAAACTCAGATCTCTCAGTTTTCTTTAATTTTTGTAAACCCTTCTTAACCTCCCAGTCTCTCCCCATCCTCTTCAGGGTTTATTTCCATGGAATTTTTTTTTTGTGCGTGTACAAAATCAAAACGAAGGGAAAAAAAAATAGGTTTTTGAAGTTCAGAACCAACTTCTGTATACAGGCTGCCACAAAGGACTCTTTCTTGGGAACATTGTTTCTTGTGGAAACATGTGGAAAAACTTTTTTGCTCCTTTCTTTGTATGTACTTCCAAAACACGAGACACACACTCACACACACACAGACACACACACAAAGGCAAGTCCCCCGCACCCCAGAAAGCAAAGTAGGCGTGTAAATAATATATGGAAAGGGACTGTTGAGACCAGGAGTCGTCCTCACGTAGATGAGAGAGCTCCGCGCAGGAGCCGCAGCGGATGCAGGCGGCAGGAGCCTCGGTATCTCGGCTTGTGTCAAGCTTGTTATCATGTAAATTCTGTACAAAGAATTGTTATTTTTCTCTTTTTTGTCGTTGGTGTGTTTTTTTTGTTTGTTTGTTTTTGTTTTCTTTTTTAATCACCCCACGGGCCTCAGTGTTGGACACTGTGTCCGCCGGTTTCGGGATAGACGAAATCAGTGGCATTAAGACAGAGCGTGTACCTGGGTGCAGCGGCGACCTTCTCTTCCGTGTGCGGTTTTCTGCCTAATTGTGCAACAGAGAAAATATTTATTTTTCACATGAGGAAATATGTAGTTTGCGGAGATGGTGCATTTAAGTTATTTGTGCGGCCCCCAAGGGGCTGTCTCATTCTATCACCTCCACCACCAACAACCCCCAAAAACGAAAGAAGGGGAGGGAAGGATGTGAGGAAAGCAGGGGCCTCACCTTGCCCAACATAGGATCTTGGTTAACCTCGGCCGGAGTTTCCTAAGGGTGAGCGAGGGGCTGGGCCCGCCCCCTCTCCGGGATCCCCTGCCCCATCCCCTGAAATTGTTTGCAATAATTCCGAAATGTGTTGCCTCATTTTTCTTTCAATCCCTTTGTTTTCACTGAACAAATCTTTTGAAGAGTTGGGGTTTCTGCTTTTTTTTTTTTTCCTCCTTGCGCCTCCCTCTACCCCAGCAAAGAAGAGAAATGATAAGTTTTAGGGATGTCTGTGCATATAGACTCTGTCATCCGTGTATAACTTGTTTTGAAGAGAAGTGTTTCCGTTGTGGGTGTGTCTTGCTGTAAATATTTGTTCATATTTTTGTGAATTCAATACTATACCATTGTATTATAGTAACTTTTATAAAGCAAAAACCATAAATATACTGACTTTTCTTACAGACACGCCGTCTCTCTTGCTCTCCTCCTTCTCCCTTTCTCGTTCTTTCTCTCTGCTGGGGGCACACCTTTTCCTTGAAGGGAGGGGGGCAGGGCTCAGATGGTGTGTCCACTCGGACCAGCAGATCAAAACTCTGCACCAGTAGGTTCGTTATGAACTGGGCCAAGTTATGGCCAGACTAGGCCTTCCACAACCTACAAATTCTCCTTCTAGAATTTTTCTTAAAACCATAGGTATCTTAACACTGCTAATGGTCTGCAATTGAGGAAACAAGATCAAGTGCCCTACTGCTATTTCCAGAAGAACTTGGAAAAGTGATTTCTCAAAAACGTGTAACATTTACGGAGACTTCCCTCTGGTCTGCATTTGGGGCAGGAGGGGCTGCTGAAATAGTCGAAAGCGGAGAAGAATTAAATGTATCCAGTGTTTGTGACATCTGAGGTCGTGGACCCAGGCAGGTCTCAACTCTGCCTGATGAGGCTGAGGGGGGACTGAGGGGCCCAGAGTGTCCACTTTGTCCCTGAGAAGGACAGACTTAAAAAACCTTAGCAAGAAGCAACACAATAGAAAAGATGCTATACCTCATTTCTTAATAAAGAAACACAAATTATACCACGATACCAGTTCCCCGGTCAAGCTGGCAAATGTTGTTAGCTGCTGTCAAGTTGGCCCCCAACTCTCCCTCTCGCCCCATCTCCCCACCCACTGAGTCTGATTGTGCTTCTTTCATCCTCAAATCCCTCCACCTCTGCTTCCTCTGTCCCACAGGACATGACCTTTCTTCATTAGTTCTGCTGTGGGGACCAAAAGGGAGCCCCAAGTCAAGGCCTGTATACACAGAATAGAGTAGATTTGGGGGTGGATGGGGTGGTGCCAGGCCCTGAGCAGATCTGGGCAAGAGCCCCTACCCAAACCCCTCTCCAAAAATAATAGTAGGAAATATGTACGTAGCACAGACTCTGTGCCAGCCATTATTTTAAAAGTCTTTGATATTAACTTCCAGCAGCTCTGGGAGGTGGATATTATCCCCATTTTACAGATGAGGAAGCTGAGGCACTGAGGTCAAGTAGATTGCCCAAAGTCACACACCTAGCAAGTGGCTGACCTGGGATGTGAACCCAGGCAGTCTGGCTCCATAGTCTATGCTCAGCTAACGGGTTATGGCTACCTAAACAAACACCCACTCCCAGCACCTGCTCATTGTCGCTGTGCAGGAAGGGCAGGTCCAGAGTTGCCAGATTGTTCCCAGAAAAACGAGAATCGGAGAGTTTGTATGTGAAATAATCCTGCCCTTGCTCCTCTGAGTTCTCTTTGTTGTTCTTTTCATTTCTGAAATTCCATGGTCTCAGAAGCCCTGACTCCTATAACCTGAAAATATTCCCTGTTCCCCCATTGTACCAAGTCAGATTTTTGTTCTTACACTGATGTCCACTTGCTCCTAGTTCTGAGTTGACACATCCTCAAGGAGGGGATATCAAGCATGAGAAACAGGGAAAAGAGACCCCATTTGCCCCCACCTCCTCTTCCTTGGTTTTGAGGGACAATTTTTTTTTATCCCCAATGTTTTTAGGACCAGCAGCTCCTCACCCAGTGCCTCAATGTTTTGCAAGAGTCATTCACACTTGAGTGCTAAAGGAGTGCCCACTGGAAGCAAGGCTGGTGGGAGCAGAGCTGCATTGGGGTGGGGCATTAATGGCTGACTTGCCAAGGGTGGAGAAAGGAAGCTGAGGGGCTCAGATCCCTCCTACCTGCTCTGTCTCTCAGACTAGGAACCCTACACCCAAAGTCCCTTGGCTAACACTCTCGCCTCTCATTTGTCCAGAGGTTTGGGTTCTGGACAGCAAAGTTGGAGACAGCTCATCTTTAGAGATCATATAGCTGTTAGTCAGGATGCTCCCAAGCTCCGTCCCACCTCAGGGCCTTTTCACTTGCTGTTGCCTCTTCCTTGATTGCTCTCTCCCCAAATTTGCCCAAGGCTAGCTCCCAAATGTCCCCTTCCCAGAGGAGCCTTCTCTCAATTGAAAGTGGCCCCACCGCCACCTTCACCTCCGGCCGCATAATCATCACATCACCCTACTTTATTTTATTAACATAAATTTCCTCTATATGAAACTATATTATCTGTACTTCCTTCTAGAATGTAAACCCATTACCCACCCCAACCCCCGCCCCCGTTCGGAGTTCCCCATCCGGCGCAGTCCCACTTAGCAAAGCGCTTTCATACTGCAGCGTTTCTTGCAGCGCTCCCCCTGGCGGCGAAAGGGTGTCACTGCTCCGTTCCGGGCAAAAACGCCAGAACACGCTTTATTCGGGTGGGCGGGGACCGTCCGCGCGAGGGGGCGTGATCACAATGTGGGCGGGCGGAGCCTGCCTGTCCTGGCGCAGCTGGTGGGCGGGGTCTAAAGTTCAGGGCTCCAGGAGCAGGGGCGAGATCGGGCGCCGGAAGGGGCGTGGCCCAGGTTGGTCAGTCAGTACTGTGGAGCCAGAGTATCGGTCACCACACCGTTGGTGTCCAGGTCGGTGAGATTTCCCCGCAGATTCTGCTCCTCCTCGAAGGCCTTGAACAGTGAGTTGAAGTTGCCAGCCCCAAAACCCTGGAACGGGAAAGTGTATGGGCTTAAAGAGCTGAACGTGCCCCTTGCATGCCCCCTTAGGCCTCCTCGGGGACAGGCTGTACCTGGTGGTTGTTGCGCTGGATGACCTCCAGGAAGAGCGTGGGCCGGTCCTGCACGGGCTTGGTGAAGATCTGCAGCAGGTAGCCCTTCTCATCGTAGTCCACCAGGATTTTCAGCTCCTAGGCAGGAGACAAGGTGGGGGGCTAAGGGAAGAGTGGCTTGTCCTCTAGCTTGGCGTGATGGGGTCCTTGGAAAGTCCAAAGGAGCTCCTGCACCCCCTAAAACCAGTTGCCATTGAGTCGTCTCTGAGTTATGGCGACCTCATGTGTGTCAGACTAGAACTGTGACCCGTACTGTTTTCTATGGCTGAACTTTTGGGAGTAGATTGCCAGGTCTTTCTACCAAGTTGCCTGTGGGTGGACTCAAACTTTCCACCTTTTGATTAGCAGCCAAGCGTGTTAATTGTTTGTACCACCCAGGGACTCCCTCTGGCACCCCCCAAAGCCAAGAAAAGACCCCTTTGTCCAGCAGCTCCAGACACCTCCAAATATATCCCCAAATTGCCCTATCACCACCCCATTTCCATCATCCCTGTCTAAGCCACCATCCTCCCATCATCTCTGGTACCTCCTCAGTACCTCCTCACAGGGCTCCTTGCTTCCCTTGCCTCCCTCTAATCTGTCCTAACCATGGAAGTCAGAGGATTTTTAATTGTCAATCATGTCCCGTTTAAAGCCTTCCAGTGGAAATCAGAGCTCTCATTTGTTGCTGGTGGGAGTGTAAAAAGGTGCAGCAGTTTTGGAAAACAGTCTGGCAGTTCCTCAAATGGTTAAACATAAAGTTACCATTTATCCAGTAATTCTACTCCTAGGTATATACCCAAGAGAAATGAAAACATATGTCCACACAAAAACTTGTACACAAATATTCACAGTAGCATTGTTCATAGTAGCCGAAGTGGAAACAACCCAAATCCCCATCGGCTGGAGGCAGAGCCAACATGGCACTATAGACAGAAGCACCACACTTTCCCTCCACAGCAAAGACCCAAAAAACTAAGTAAAACAGAGACAAATGTCAGTCCTGGAACCCTAAGCATCAAATGAAGAGATACGGAACTCAACCAAGCACCGAATGGAATAAAAAACTGACAGAAACTGAAACCATTCCCAAGTCCAACTCTTCAGACAAAGATTGGACTGGACTGTGGGACATAAAATGATACTCATGAAGAGTGTGCTTCTTAGCTCAAGTAGATACATGAGACTAAATGGGCAGCTTCTGTCCGGAAGTGAGATGAGAAGGCAGAGAGGGTTAGGAGCTGGTTGAGTGGACATGGGAAATCAGGGGTAGAAAGGAAGAATGCGCTGTCGCAGTATAGGGAAAGCAATTAGGGTCACATAACAATGTGTGTATAAATTTTTGTATGAGAAACTAATTTGAAATGTAAACTTTCACTTAAACTACAACAATAAACAAAAAAATTTAACTTCAAAGAAAAGAAACTGACAGAGAACAGAGAGTGAGCAGAGATACTGAATGGAGGTCCCCCATCAGCTAACGCAGTACAGATTCGCCATCTTGGACTCCTCAGCCACCAAGATGAGCAGACAGGGAGTACGGGAAGGCAGCTTCATGGAGATTGCAGCAGGAGACAGAGCACCCAGTAACCAGCAATACACGCTTTCCCACCCCCAACCCTTCTTCCCCCTGCTCGGCCTCCGCCACCTGCTGGCATGCCGTGGTCGCTTGGCCTGGGAAGCACCGGCTCCTTGCTGCTTGGATTCACCCTGCCCACCCTGGCCAGCTCGTTCAGTGCCATTTTCTTGTTGCTGTTGTTGCTTTTTTTGGCTTCTCTCTCCTTCCCTTCT
>NW_004443997.1:15424014-15428013 GCF_000243295.1 Trichechus manatus latirostris
GTTCCACGTCCTCTTCTGAATCTGGCTTGAATTTCTGGCAGTTCCCTGTCAATATACGGCTGCAGCCACTTTTGAATGATCTTCAGCAAAATTTAACTTGAGTGTGATATTAATGAAATTGTGCATCTTTGAATTGTGGTGTTGGCAAATAATATCAAATGTACCATGGACTGCCAAAAGAACAAACAAATCTGTCTTGGAAGAAGTACAAACAGAGTCCTCCTTAAAAGCAAGGATGGCGAGACTTCGTCTCACTCACTTTGGACATGTTATCAGGAGGGATCAACCTGGAGAAGGACATCTACTTTACCTGGTAAAGCAGACGGTCAGTGAAAAAGAGGAAAACCCTCAACGAGATGGATTGACACAGGGGCTGCAACAATGGGCTCAAATATAACAACGATTGTGCAGATGGCGCAGGACCAGGCAGTGTTTCGTTCTGTTGTACATAGGGTCGCTATGGGTTGGAACTGGCTTGATAGCACCTGACAGCAACAACATCATACAAGCTTCACTGGTTTTGCTTCTCTAGAGAACCCAGACTAAGATATACGCTATGTAGTTTTCTGCATCTGACATTGCCGAATCTGTAAGCATCGGTATATTACTCTGCTAGGGCTGCCGTAACAAAGCACCACAAACTGCGTGGCTTTTAATGACAGAAATTTATTCTCACAGTTCCTGGAGACCAGAAATTTGAAATCAAGGTGTTGGCAGGGCTATGTTCTCTCCAAAGCTCTAGAGGAAAATCCTTTCTTGCCTCTTCTAGCTTCTGGTGGCCCCTGCACTCCTTGGCTTCTGGCTGCATCACTCCAGTCTCTGCCTTTGTCTTCATATGGCTGTCTTCCCTCTGTAGATCTTTTTTTTTTTTTTAAATAAGGACACCAGTCATTGGATTCGGGTCCATCCTACTCCGGTATGACCTCATGTTGACCTAACTCATGACATCTTCAAAGACTCGAACAAGGTCACTATCTTAGTTACCTAGTGCTGCTGTAACACAAATACCACAAGTGGGTGGCTTTAAAGAACAAAAAATTATTTTCTGACAATTGTGGAGGCTGGAAATCAGGGTCTTGATTGTGTCAATTCCTTCTGTGGGCCTCTTACCTAATTCTGGTGTCTACCGGCAATCCTTGGCGTTCTTTTGCTTGTAGATGATCTTCACATATCATCTGTCTTCTCAAGTATCATCTCTCTTCCCTGTGTGTGTGTCTCTGTATCTAACCTGGTTTTTTTTTTGAACATTTTGTTGTGCTTTAGGTGAAAGTTTACATAGCAAATTAGTTTTCCAATCAATGATTCTTACGCAAATTGTTCCGTGACACTGGTTGCAATCCTCACAATGTGTCAGCACTCTCCCCATTTCCTCCCTGGGTTCCCCATTTCCATTAGTCTGGTTTCTCTGTCCCTCCCTGCCTTGTCATCTTTGATTTTGGATGAATGTTGCCCTTTTGGTCTCATACAGTCGATTTTTCTAAGGAGCACATTCCTCACAGATGTTATTGTTTATTTTATAGCCCCATCTATTATTTGACTGAAAGGTGGCCTCGAGGAGTGTCTTCAGTTTCAAATTAAAAGGTTAGACTACGGGTGATAGTCTCGGGGGTTCCTCCAGTCTCTTTCAGACCAGTAAGTCTGATCTTCTTTTTTTATAAATTTTTTGAATTTGAATTCTGTTCTACATTTTTTACCCATTCTAACCGGGACCGTCTATTGTGATCCCAGTCAGACTGGTTGGTAGTGGTAGCTGGGCATCGTCTAGTTCTTTTGGTCTCAGGTTAGAGGAATGTCTTAGTCATCTAGTGCTGCTGCAACAGAAATACCCCAAGTGGATGGCTTTAACAAACAGAAGTTTATTCTCTCACAGTCTAGTAGGCTAGAAGTCTGAATTCAGGGTGCCAGCTCCAGGGGAAGGCTTTCTCTCTCTCTTGGCTCTGGCGGAAGGTCCTTGTCATCAATCTTCCCCAGTCCTAGGAGCTTCTCAGTGGAGGGATCCAGGGTTCAAAGGACATGCTGTTCTCCTGACTCTTGTTTCTTAGTGGTATGAGGTTCCCTTGTCTCTCTGCTGGTTTTTCTCTTTTATATTTCAAAAGAGATTGACTTGACTCAAAACACAACCTAATCTTATAGACTGAGTCCTGCTTCATTAACATAACTGCTGCTAATCCCACCTCATTAACATCATACAGATAGGATTTACAACACCTAGGAAAATCACATCAGATGACAAAATGGTGGACGATCATACAATACTGGGAATCATGGACTAGCCAAGTTGACACACATTTTTTGGGGGACACAATTCAATCCATAACAGCAGAGGCTGTGGTTCATGTGGGCCGTTAGTGCTTTGGACAAATTGCTTCCATGATCTTCGTTTTTTTAAGTTCTCCTTTGGTCCGGGTGAGAAGAGACTAATAGTTGCTCCTTAGAAGGCCACTCAGAAGCTTTTAAGACCCCAGATACTACTCACCAGGCTAAGATGTAGAACATTACCTTTAAGAACTGCGTTTTGCCAATTGACCTAGATGTCCCCCGAGACTATGGCCCTTAGCCTTCAAGTCCAGTAGTTCAGTCCCAGTGTCTAAGTACTTTCTATAACTGTGACCCTCTATGTGCTCTATTATACAGATAAGAATATACATGCAGCATTTACAAATATGCATGTAGAAATATCCACAACCATACCCATATATGTACGCAGGTGTTAATCTGCTCTTTTTATAACTCAGAAGTGGTTAGATTTAGAGCCCACCTTATTTGGGTTTGATCTAATTAACATAACAAAGAAAACCCTACTTCCAAACAAGATTACATACACAGGTATAGTGGTAAGATTCGAACACATATTTTGTCGGGGACACAATTTAATCCGCAATAGTCACATTCACAGGTACGGGTGTTAGGACTTTAATATATCCTCTTTGGCGGGGCACAATTCAATCCATAACCATTGGCAAGTGTGCTGGATATTCTCTTTGCCCCACCTAATTGCTCCCTTCTCTGCTCAGCCCTCAGCCACTTAGGAGGTAGAGGTGAGAGGGAGAGAGGTGAGGGTATTTACTCCAGCCAGGCATTGGTTTAGCAGTAGTTGTGTTCTTCTGCTAAAGCCCACACTCCTGTCCACGACAGCAGCTCTGTCTGCATTCCAAAAACCGCTTGCTCCCCTTTCTTCTTGTGGTCTAGGGCTGGTTATGGCTCCCCACGGTTGCTAGCCCCAGGCAGCCTCCTCATCTCTTATTTGTTCCCTCAACTCTTTCCCCCTCAAAAAAAAACCAAGCCAAGCCTGTCACCAATTCTGACTCATTGCAACCCCAGGTGACAGAGTAGAACTGCCCCATAGGATTTCCAAGGCTGTAATCTGTACAGAAGCAGACTGCCACATCTTTCTCCCACAGAGCGGCTAGTGGGTTTGAACATCCGACCTTTAAGTTAGCAGCTGAGAGCTTTAACCCTGTACCACCAGGGCTCTTTCAACTCTTCCCAGGCCTCTGTAAATTCTCCCTTCATTGAACAATCCTCAGTTACCCTTTTGAGTTTGCCCGCTGTTTCCTAATTGGACTCTGAACAGATTTAGTAACTAGTGTAAAATTCCTAAAAACACTTGAGTGAGGCAGCCCACACAAGCCTGCCACCGGTTTGGACTTTGGCATCCAGCTCCTCATTTTATAGGCAGAGAAGCTAAGGGTCAGAGAAGAGAAGTGACTTGCCAGTTTGTCTGACTCGTAGGCCAGGGCTGCCACCACCCGTCTGCCAGTTTGTTGTACTGTGGTGGCTTGCGTGTTGCTGTGATGCTGGAAGCTATGCCACTGGTATCTCAAATACCAGCAGGGTCACCCATGATGGATAGGTTTCAGCAGAGCTTCCAGACTTAAACTAGGAAGAAAGGCTTGGTGAACTACTTCTGAAAATCAGCCAATGAAAACACTATGGACCACAACAGAATACTGTCTGATACAGAGCTGGAAGATGAGCCTCTAGGTTGGAAGGCTCTCC
>NW_004443998.1:0-3864 GCF_000243295.1 Trichechus manatus latirostris
GGAGGTGGAAGTGGTCAAGAATCGGTGTCCACAGCCAAGAGAGCTGTCCTACACTGAAAAAGGGAGGCATGTGGTCTTCACTTTGAGCAAGACTTCCAGACCTTACCTGTGTGCTTCCTGATGCTGATCCTGAGTTGTAGCCTATTATTAACTATAACTACAGTTTGTGAGTTCTGTGATACATTGCAGCAAATTTCCGAACACAACAAAGATAAATGAAGAAGAATTGAGGGGAGGAGATTCGTCGATATCAGAGACGATGGAGTGGTACAGCAACTTTGAGAAGCTGGAATTCTGGAACACGTTTTAACCTCCACCTCATAGGAACCACCTTTGTGCTGATTCTTATTATCGGAATATGTTTACAAGCCATGCTGTATTGGCTTCATGGGGATGAGTATATCCATCCACTGAGTATGCCCCTTGCACAGGCCTTGGTAAACCTGGTGACCAAGCGGGCCCTTTCTACATGGGCATCCCATGTAATGTTACTGCTGCAGAACAGAGCAACATTACGAGAAGCCTTGTCAGATCTGTTGGCACAGCTTCCTCCTACGGGTCGTACAAATGCATAAACCAATAAGGGCTATTACCAGGAAAATGGGAAAGGACGGAGAGAGAGAAAAGGAGAAATCTTTAAATGGTTACTTAGAAACCAGATGAATAATGTGGACATTGGTGGAGTTAAGATGAAGGTTCTAATGCAGCACTACAGGATGCTGGGTGGACCAATGGAAACTCCTGGTCCCCCAACATTAAACAGGCCTTAAACGGTCTGTTCTAGTCATCCCAGTAAGGAGGGATTTAATGATGGGACTCCCCACCTGGAACTGTCTGAGGCAAAGACATAACCAGTTAATGAAGACAATGAATATAAGGATTGACAGCACAAGTCTTCTCGTCCAGCCCCCAGCAGGGGACCCAAAGCCATATATAAATGTGTGGGTGAAATGGGCCAGGGGTGGGGAAGAAACCCCTTTGAGGCTCCTGGACAAAGGAGCATAATGTACTGTGATTCCAAAACCTGTCAATAAAATTTCGAAGGAGCCTAATGTTACACTGGGGGGATATGGGGATGCAATAGTTGATGGTATTAAGGTAAAAATTTGGATGAGAGCTGGAATATTTAAATATGTCTTTAACAATGGTGTGGGGGCAGTGCCTGACCTCCTCTCTCTCTTCACAAAGGACAAGGAGAATCAAGATCAACAGCCCAAAGCTGATTCCTATGAGGTGGAGGTCAGATATGCCTCCTCTCACTGCCACCTTTACCAACTCTGACACAAACTGTTCCTCCCACTGCACTCTCTACTTCTCTGCTGGTTCAATAATTCACTGCAATGACCACAAAGAACTCACAGACCATACTCACAATTTTGGTGTTTATTAGGAAAGTAACAGGTTACAATTCAGGCTCAGGAACACTCAGAATACAGTTCTTCCATCAGGAAGATGGGTTTGCTGAAGCATGGATTAAGCAGTGGCATACACTAAATCATGTTGAAGTGCCAGGCCGGTCTTGGTATACTGCAGGAGAAGGTATCCAAACGCTTAGTGAAACTGGTATGTTGGAGTGGACTTAACAGGTTAGGCCCACAGACCTACACATGGAGTGTGCAGAGGACACACCTTTTACCACAACGGTGAGGAAAAAATTTGTGAAGGGAGCCCCAGAATCCTTGAAGACTCCTCTGATTGCTATTTTATGCAAGTCAGATTCGACAGTGGGAACTTCCCTAAATGAATTAAGATACCTAACTACAATGGGGCTGACTGGACCCCGTGGTAGTAGGGGCCAAGTGGTGGCACACATCGATAAAGACAAGGTGGGTGTGGTTACTGCAATGGACAGTGGACTCACACTAGTAATCAGAATAGTCTGACTCATATGGACTTATGGCATTAGCTCATTAGCCATGGTGTCCCTAGGAGTGAAATAAGATAGAAAATCTAGTAAATACTTACTTGATCTATACAAGCGGCAGAAATCTAGGTCAAGTGAACAGCAGTCTAACTTGAATCACCACAATAGTGTGCCATGACCCCTCAACCAATTCCCAGACTTGAACAAGTTTACAGACCCACAACCCCTTGAATAAAGGGGAGGCCTGGTACCCTTGAGGTAGGACCCCACTGCACTGCCAAAAATTTATACTGTAAATCTGTCTACCAGCCTTCCGCAAAGTGATCTATGGCCTTTAACAAGAGTGACTCTTCCTTGGGGAAAAGGAAATAATCAGACTTTTTGGGGATTGCTGGATACTGGCTCTGAACTGACACTGATTCCAGGAGACCCAAAATATTACTGTGGCCCACCAGTCAGAGTGGGGGGCATATGGAAGTCAGGTTACTAATGGGGTCTTATCTCAGGTTCATCTCACAGTAGGTCCAGTGAGTCTCCTAACCCATCCTGTAGGGATTTCCCCAGTTCCAGAATACATACTTGGAATAGATACACTCAGAAACTGGCAGATTCCCCACACTGGATCCCTGACAAGTGGAGTAAGGGCTCTTATGGTAGGAAAAGCCAAGTGGTATCCATTAGAACTGCCGCTACCTAGAAAACAGTAAACCAAAAGAAATACTGCACTGATGGACGGATTGCAGAGATTACTGCCACCAACAAGTACTTGAAGGATGCAGGGATGGTGATTCCCACCACATCTTTGATTCAACTTGCCTATTTGGCCAGTGCAAAAAACAGATGGATCTTGGAGAAGGACAGTGGATTATCAGAAACTTAACCAGATGGTGGAACCCTGGTGGCGCAGTGGTTGAGCTACAGCTGCTAACCAAAGGATCTGTGGTTCGAATACACCGGCCACTCCTTGGAAACTCTATGGGACAGTTCTACTCAGTCCTACAGAGTCTCTATGAGTCAGAATTGACTCCATAGCAGCAGGTTTTGGGGTTTTAACCAGGTGGTGACTCCAATTGCAGCTGCTGTTCCAGATGGTTTTATTGCTTGAGCAAATTAATACATCTGGTACCTGCTATACAGCTGTTGATATGGTCAATGTCTTCTTCTCGATTCTGGTTTTGAAGGAACACCAGAAGCTGTTTGCCTTCAGCTGGCAAGTCCAGCAATACATCTTCACTGTCCTACCTCAAAGGTATATATGAAGTCTCCAGCCCTATGCCATAATTTACTCCGCAGGGAAGTTCATCGCCTTTACCTTCTACAAGACGTCACACTGGTCCATTACACATTGACGACATTATGCTGACTGGACCTGGTAAGGAAGAAGTGTCAATGACTCTGGACTTATTATTAAACCATTTGCATGCTAGAAGGTGGGAAATTAATCCCACAAAAATGCAGGCACCTTCCACTTCAGTGAAATTTCTAGGGATCCAGTGGTGTGAGGCATGTCAAGATATTCCTTCTAAAGTGAAAGATAAGTTGTTGCACCTGGCCCCTCCTACAACTAAAAAGGAGGCACAATGCCTGGTGGGCCTCTTTGAATTTTGGAGGGAACCTATCCCTCATTTGGGTGTGCTACTCCAGGCTACTTATCAAGTGACTCAAAAAGTTGCTAGTTTTGAATGGGGACCAAAATAAGAGAAAGCTCTGCAACAGGTTCAGGGTGATATGCAAGCCGCTCTGCCACTTGGGCCATATGATCCAGCTGATCCAATGATGCTTGGAGTTTCAGTGGCAGATAAAGACGCTGTTTAGTCTATTTGGTTGGCCCCTGTCTTAGTCATCTAGTGCTGCTATAACAGAAACACCACAAGTGGATGGCTTTAACAAAGAGAAATTTATTTCTTCACAGTAAAGTAGGCTAAAAGTCCAAATTCAGGGTGTCAGCTCCAGGGAAAGACTTTCTCTCTCTGTCAGCCTTCTCATCAATGTTCCCCTGG
>NW_004443998.1:4669-6815 GCF_000243295.1 Trichechus manatus latirostris
GTGGACAACAGAAGCACTATAGCCCCTTTATGGGCCCTCCCTGAAGGACAGGGGTGAACGGCAATCCTCCCAAAGCACAGAACTTCGAGCAGTGCACCTGGTTGTTCACTCTACCTGGAAGGAGAAATGGCCAGATGTGTAACTGTATACTGATTCATGGGCTGTGGCCAATGGTTTGGCTGCATGGTCAGGGACTTGCAAGGAACTTGACTGGAAAATTATAGACAAGGAGGTATAGGGAAGAGGTGAAGTAAAGATATTTGTGCTTCATGTGAATGCTCAGCAAAGGGTGACCTCAGCAGAGGAGGATTTTAACAATCAAGTGGATAAGATGACGTGTTCTGTGGAAACCAGTCATCCTCTTTCCCCAGCTACTCCCGTCATTGCCCAATGGGCTCATGAACAAAGTGGCTATAGTGGAAGGGATGGAGGTTATGCATGGGCTCAACAACATGAACTTCCACTCACCAAGGCAGACTTGGCTACAGTCACTGCTGAGTGCCCAATCTGCCAGCAGTAGAGACCAACACTGAGTACCCAATATGGCACCATACCTCGGGATGATCAGCCAACAACCTGGTGGCAGGTTGATTACATTGGACGGCTTCCATCATGGAAAGGGCAGTGTTTTGTCCTTATTGGAATACACTTACTATAGATAGGGATTAGCCTTCCCTCCATGCAACACTTCTGCCAAAACGACCGTGGACTTACAGAATGCCTTAACCACCGTCATGGTATCCCACACAGCATTGCTTCAGATCAAGGGACTCACTTCACAGCAAATGAAGTGCAGCAATGGGCCCATGATCATGGAATTCACTGGTCTTACCATGTTACCCATCATCATGAAACACCTGGCTTGATAAAATGATGGAATGACCTTCTAAAGACATTAATTACAGTGCCAGCTAGGTAGCAATACCTTGTAGGGTTGGGACAATATTCTCCAGGAGGCTGTATATGCTGTAAACCAGCATGCAATATATGGTGCAGTTTCTCCCATACACAGGATATATGGGTCCAGGAATCAAGGGGTGGAAATAGGAGTGGCACCACTATTACCCCTAGTGACCCACTTGGAAAATGTTTGCTTCCTGTCCCCACGACACTATGCTCTACAGGTCTAGAGGTCTTAGTTCCAAAATGACAAATGCTCCCACCTTGACACACAATGATTCCACTAAACTGGAAGTTAAGAATGCCACCCAGCCACTTTGGGCTCTTCATGCCTCTGGATTAACAGGCAAAGAAAGGAATTACTGTATTGGCTGGTGTGATTGAGCCTGATTATCGAGAAGAAATCGGATTATACTCCATAATGGAAGTAAAGAAGTAAAGAGATTCCTTAGGACGTCTCTTATTACTACCATGTCCTGTGATTAAACGCAATGGAAAACTATAGCAACCCAATTCTGACATGACTAGTTATGGCCCAGACCCTTCAGCAATGAAGGGTTGGGTCACCCTAGCAGGCAAAGAACCATAACCAGCTGAAGTGATTACTGAGGGCAAAGGGAATACAGAATGGGTGGTGGAAGAAGGTTTAACTCTAAATACCAGTTACAACCACGTGACCAGTTACAGGAATGAGGACTGTAATTGTTAGAGTATTTCTTCCTTGTATGCATGCATCAACTATTTTTGTTTTCTTCACTTATAAAATATAAAATGTAAATGGGGCTAATGCATTTTTGGTTGTACACATGCTAGTTGTAATTGTCTTCATTTAGAGCTTGTGTATAGTTTCAGGAGATGTGTACAGGTGCCAAGTTGACAAGCGGTGATCTGTGATGGTTAAGGCTGTGTGTCAACTTCGTGGGCCATGACTCTCAGTGGTTTGGCAGTTATGTAATATTGCTGTTATCCTCCATTTTGTGATACAGTGTAATCACCTCCATGATTTGATCTCATGTAATCAGCCAATCAATTGTAAGGGGAGTTTCCTCAAGGGTGTAGCCTGCATCCAATATATATGGACATTTTGGCAGAGTTCGCTGGCTTTTGCTCACTCTGGATCCTGCATCCAGATCATCATCATCTGACCTTCTGTTCTTGGGACTTGAGCCAGCAGCCTTCTGAACCGCCTGCTGATCTTGGATTTGTCAGCCACTGCAGCTACTTGAGTCAGAAGTCTCCAGCCTGA
>NW_004443998.1:7969-10384 GCF_000243295.1 Trichechus manatus latirostris
TGGCAGAGCTAAAGAGCTTTTTAACACTTGCCTGAGCAGAGCAGAGAGCAGGCCAAGGCCTGCCTGTGGACATAACTGAAAAGAGGCTGTCCCGATGGAAGACCTGTATCCTGAGTTGTTCCTGATCCTGAATTGTAACCTGTTACTTCCCTAATAAACCCCATAACTGTGAGTATGGTCTGTGAGTTCTGTGTGGCCACTGCAATGACTTAACAAACCCAGCAGAGTAGAGAGTGCATGGGAGGGACAGCTGGTGTCATAATTGGTAAAAAGACTGGGGGTGGAGGTATGGTTGACCTCCACTTCATAGGGATCAGCCTTGGGCTTGTGATCTTCTCTCTCCTCCCCCTTGTGATGTTAGACATTTTTACATGGTGCAATGCAGGGAGGCACCCATCATATCCACAAGCAGGTAGCCTCTTTTCTCATAGGTCCTACCCTGGAACCACCTGAGAAGTTGCCAGAGCCTATTGCTACATGGACAGCGCCCTGTGAACAGCTTTCTATTGATCAGCAGCAAGCTGCTTTGGTTCACAAATGACAGTTACAGGGTACATGGATGACATTTGATGTGGAATGCTGCTGCACTAAGACCAGCAGATGGAAAGACACTCATCAAAGAAGGTAGAAACAGGTCAGCTCAACGGGCTGAACTACATGCTGTTTTCCTTGATATGATGGAAGAATTGAATGTTGGAGCCCATAGGTTTGGATTTTTACCAGTTCGTAGGCAGTGGCCAATGGTCTGGCTATATGGTCAGGCAAATGGGCAATGGAAAACTACTATTAAGGAGATGCCCATGTGGGGCATGGAATGATGGAAAACACTGTGGGAACTTAGAAGGTGCATTAAAGTAGGACACGTCAGTGTGTATCAGAAGAACCCCCTTCCTAGACTGGACAGCGACTGGAATCAGAAAGTGGACCTGTTGGTACTCTCAACTGAGGTGGCCACCTAAAATGAGCAGACATGGGGTGCTGCAGCAATGCAGAGATGGGCTGTATCTAGACACATCCCTCTCGCACCTTCTGAGGCCCAAACTGCCAATAAGGATTGCTCTATCTGACAGCAAGAAAGAGGTTGCAAGATGGCTATGAGGCATATTCCCCAGGGGGAAAACCTTTCAGATAGCTGGCAAGTCAGTTACATTTGCCGAGTGATGCCAGTGGCTCCAGAGGGCTACAAATAGGTCCTGACAGAAACTGATACTTATTCTGGACTGGGCTTTGCATATTCAGTGATAGATGCAAATGGAAGAAACACCATTAAGGTATTAGAACAAAAGATACCATAACAATTTGGGCCACAGAGTTACAGTTCATCAGACCAAGGAACACACTTTCCAGCTCACAGTGTGCAGCAACAGGCAAAGAGACATCATATTAAGTAGACATACCTCGTTGCCTATCACCCTCCAAGTTATCGTTTGATAGAAAATTGGAATGGACAATTGAAACATTTATCTAGAACGAGGGAGATAAAGGCATGAAGGGCTGGCTTACACTCCTTCATGAGTGTGTGCTCACAGTCTACATGAGGGGGGCAAAGGGAGGATCACCACTGGACAGATTCCTACACTTCTCTGGGGGATCTGGGGAAGAAGCGGTAGGGGAAGATGCTGGCACAACTATGCAATTCTTCAATACATCACCAAAAATTGTTTTCCTGCCAGATGCTGTGACCCCAGGACTGGGGATGCAGCTGTGGGTGCCAAAAGCAGGGATGATCCCTAAGCAAAACACTGTAACTATACCCCCTAAACCTGTTGTCATGGATTGAATTGTGTCCCCAAAAAATATGTGTCAACTTGGTTAGGCCATGATTCCCAGGATTGTGTGGTTGTCCTCCATTTTGTGATTGTTGTAATTTTCCTGTGTTATAAATCCTAATCTCAGCCTGTGGTTAATGAGGCAAGATTAGATTATGTTAAAGAGGATTAGGGAGGGATGTAACAGCCTTACTCAGCTCACATCCCTGATCCAATGTAAAGGGAGTTTCCCTGGGGTGTGGCCTGCACCACCTTATCTCTCCCAAGAGATAAAAGGAAAGGGAAGCGAGCAGGGAGTTGGGGACCTCACACCACCAAGAAAGCACTGCCAAGAGCAGAGTGCATCCTTTGGATCCGGGGTTCCCACAGGGAAAAGCTCTTAGTGCAGAGGAAGATTGATGAGAAGGACCTTCCTCCGGAGCTGACAGAGAAAAAGCCTTCTCCTGGAGCTGACGCCCTGAATTTGGACTTCTAGCCTACTAGACTGTGAGAAAATAAATTTCTATTTATTAAAGCCATCCGCTTGTGGTATTTCTGTTACAGCAGTACTAGATAACTAAGACATCTGTACACCAGAATTCCCACGGGCCTGATGGGGTGGCTTGTACCTTTCCCCCATTTGGAAAAACTGAGGTTGACAGTGAAT
>NW_004443998.1:12206-13334 GCF_000243295.1 Trichechus manatus latirostris
GCGGGGTCTTCTGGGCCAGGCTCGGCACCGGGGGCTGGTGACGCTGGGCAGCGCCCCCTCACCTGGGTCCGACGGTGGGGCGGGCTGTTCCCGCGGTGGTTCTGGCTCTGAGTTGCCACCCAGGTTATCACAGAGCGGACGCGAGAGGGACCACCTGGCGCTTGGGGTCCCCCGTGGCACATTGTTGCATCACGCGTGGGCTCACAGAACTGCCCCCCGCAGCCCCTTCCAGGAGTAGGGGGGGTCATTCGCCTTCCGGCCCTGTGCCCGGGGGTCGAGCTCTGTGCCCGGGCGGGTCTGCAGCTCAGCGCGCGTCTGCACCGGGAGCCAGTGCGGCGAGGGGCGCGCGGTCGGCTCCAAGGAACCTTGACGTGGGGACCGCAAGGCCGGAGGTCGTGAGCCAGCGCAGGGTCCGCGGGACTCAGAGGTCGTACTTCGTCGAGGGGTGGGCAGGGTCGGAGGTCGTGTTAGGCGCAGGGTGGGCGGGGTCAGAGGTCGTGAGTAAGCACGGAGTTGCTAGGGCATCTTTCGTTACAGCCAGAACTGGAAGCCATAATAAACCATCCACCTGGTGAGCGGATAAAAAAGGAGGTGGTGGAGGTGCATCTATTCAACGGATGCTTCTCAGCCACGGAAGGAAGACGCTACTGACCCGTGCTCAGCAGGGTCAATTAAAGAGAGTCACGTATGGTTGCATTTATATAAAAAGCCCAGAAAAGTACAACGTACTGGTAGAAAGCAGGCCAGTCGTTGCCTCGGGCTGCAGCAGGCGCAGGTACTAACATCCTTTTGGGGGGGCGGAAATGTTCCAAAACGATTGTGGTAATAGTTGTACAAGTCTATAAATGTACTAAAAATCATTGATTTGTACACTTACAATGGGTGGATTCTAAATTATATGTCAATAAAGGTGTAAAAAGTATTAATGGACCAGTCACAGTTCCCTTGAGTCAGTAACACCTCTGATTACAAAACGCCATCAGCCTGACTGCTCCGAGATTACACCCCTGCGTCAAGCCCTGGCCATTTTAAACTCCGGCCCATAGCTGGAGCGCAACAACGTGGCACAAAAGCATACTGGAGCCATTCTGCCTGAAACGGGAGCGCCAAGTTTACTGGCGCCCCTTA
>NW_004443998.1:14743-16930 GCF_000243295.1 Trichechus manatus latirostris
GCTTGGTTTTGGTTTGGCTTGGCTTCTAGTTGTCTACACCGTTCCCGTCAAGGCACAGGATGGTGCACCCCACTTCAGTTTCAGCTTCCAAAACCAAGGCTTACAATCAGGGCTGTGAATTGGTTCAGACCAGTTAAATCATGGCCGACAAAGTGAAACTGGAACAGACCTGAATTTTTTAAATTTCAGTGAACTAGAACAATAACCAGAATGGAAAAAATTATGGGTTGAAGTCCTGGAATGGAAGACTTGGAAAAGGCGTAGTGAGCCCTTTCAGGAGCCTGATGCAGAAGACTGGATTACTACCAGGGCTGTGGACACACAATGAAAGGCACATGGTTGGCTGCCATCTTTGAGACAGGCACTGCTATTTCCGACTCTGCTCAAAATCCCACCAGGAGATTCAGTTGCTATGCAACTGCCCTTGTTTTCTAAGAGACAGATTAACTTTTTAGCAGGGCTTTGATCTCTAATTTTTCTGGTTATCGTTCCAGTTCACCCAAATTTTAAAAATTTGGGTCAATTCTGGTTTTGCTTCCTCTGTCATGACTGAACCGGGAAGAATCAGTTTGAAGCCGTGCTTAGCATCACCTGACACTGAATTTCAGCGATTAGATAGGTGGCCAGAGAGCACACCGACAGCTGGTTCCACCCACCCAACCCCGAGTGTGGGAACCACCTGGTACTTAGCCTGGACGGACCTGGGCACAGCTCCCACAGAGAGAGCCAGAGCTTTCCTTCCTGCGGGACCCATCACCCCAGGAAGAGAGCCACCACCCCTTCAGGACCAAATTGGCCACAAGCCAGCAGTTGAGGACACTTGGTAGCCAGCACCCACAGGAAATAGAACATTACCAACCCCCCCACCCCCACCCCCAGAGAGCATGACCAGGGCCAGGTTTAGGGCCAGAGATAGGATCTGGACCATGGCTAGGGTCAAGTTCAGGGTCAGGGAATTTCCAGGTGGAGAAGTGCTTGGGGGTTATAACATGCAGGGATTTTCCCCTTTGTTCACTTCTGTGAAGTAGATGAAAATGTAATCAAGGCACTTCTCACAAATTAACAACACTTGTTGCAAATAGGTTACCAATTTTTATCACTGTGGAACGATACTTTAAACCAAGTGGGAATAATTAATGAAGCTCTCCAAGGAAAAATCCTGAAAATAAAGCTGCACACTTATCAGAAGGCATATCCCCTTTCTTACAATGAATGACAAAGTATTTTGAAAGTATGTTAAATAAATATAAAACTTTAACAAGACGTATGAATGTACTTTCCTAATTTGAAAAGAAACAGAAAAGTAAAGAAATGTAAAATACTTGAATTGCTGGATGAAAGTATCAGTTATGGGAAAGAAGCATATAACATGCCAAAAAAAGGATACTAGAAACATCCTAAATTCACCTCTGAAATGGAGACATACAAAATTAAACTAGTACCTACAGAATTTGAATTTTTAACAGGAGAAAAATTATTTTAAATTCATACATCTGATTTACAAAAGCAGCCACTGTCTTGACTCTTGGCTCTGAAATATTCTGGCAATTTAAGTCCTGTAGATATTTCATCTTTAATGGTTTTAGCGGTGTGCAACAGAGAGTATTTAAAAAATCACCATCATGATGATTGAGAAATTCTTCTCAGTACAATCTTATAAAAAGTTTGGAAGTAACATTGATTTATTTATTTTAACAACACCAGTCAGAGTCCAAAACAAAACCCATTGCCGTCACGTCGATTCTGACTCATAGTGACCCTATAGGACAGAGTACAACTGCCCCATAGGGTTTCCAGGAGCAGCTGGTGGATTTGAACTGCTGACCTTTTGGTTAGCAGCCGTAGCTCTTAACTACTGCACCACCAGGGTGGGGTCCTGTAAAAGACAGTTTAGTAAGCTGAAGTTATTTAAAAATTATTTAAAATCTTTACTGTGTCATGAGAAAATGTCAAATATGGCAATACTTTCAGTTTGAAAATGAGATAAGCTAAGAAGTATATTTATATTATTGATGAATTAGCTTCCTAGGAGACCCTGGGTCGTGCAGACAGTTAAGCACTCAACTACTATCAGAAAGGTTGGTGGTTCAAACCCACCCACAGGCTCCTCGGAAGACAAGCCTGGAGATCTGCTTCTGAAAGGTCACAGCCTTGAAAACCCTGTGAAGCAGTTCTACTCTGCACACA
>NW_004443998.1:17385-18572 GCF_000243295.1 Trichechus manatus latirostris
TATGTTCTTCCCCTGTCTCTGAATCTGTGGACTTTCTCCCCAGTAAAAATGCCAAATCCATAAAAAAAAAAAAAAAATACTAGAGCAGCTATGATTTCAACCTACCAAAACTATCAACAAAAGAATGGATACTTTTGTAGAGAACAACAACAAAAAAAAAACCAACCTAGTTGCTCTCCAGTGGATTCCAACTCATGGTGACCCCATGTGTTAAACAGAGTAGAGCTCTGCTCCATAGGGTTCTCCTGGCTGTAATCTTTACAGAAGCAGATCTCTAGGCCTTTCTTCCCCAGTGGCAAGAGGTGGATTTAAACCATCAACTTTTAGGCTAGTGGTCAAATACAAACTGTCTGCATAAGTCTTGCTAACATAGTATCTGAGAAAGCAAAGAACACAACACATGGAAACAGCCTAGGAACTGGACGGTTCTGCCTCGCTATTTAAGAAAACTGTCTCCTGAGAGGAAACCCTGGTGGCTAGTGGTTAAGGGCTAGGCTGCTAACCAAAATGTTGGCAGTTCGAATCCACCAGGCCCTCTTTGGAAATCCTGTGTGGCAGTTCTGCTCAGTCTTGTAGGGTCGCTATGAGTCAGAAACTACTCCACAGCAACAGGTGTGTTTTTTTTTGGTCTCCTGAGAAGCCGCAGCCGAGTTCCCTCTTCTACAGTCTGGGAGGTGAAGAGTGACCATTGTCCTCACGGCTGACTTGTGGCCAATTTGGTCCTGAAGTGCTGGTGGCTCTCTCCCTGTGGCAGCGGGTCCCGCAGGAAGGAAAGCTCAGGCTCATTACAGACTCTGTTGTGTTCCTTGTCAGGGCGGTCATTGATGGTAGCCGGGTACCATCTAGTTCTTCCGGTGTCAGCCTGATGAAGTCTCTGGTTTATGTGGCCCTTTCTGTCTCTTGAACTAACACTTTCCTTGTGTCTTTGGTGTTCTTCATTCTCCTTTACTCCAGGTGGCTGGGACCAATTGATGCATCTTAGATGGCCGCTAGCAAGCTTTTAAGACCCCAGATGCCACTCACCAAAGTAGGATGCAGAACATTTTCTTAATAAGCTTTGTTATGCCAGTTGACCTAGATGTCCCTGGAAAGTATGGTCCCCAGACCCCTACCCCTGCTACTCTGTCCCTCGAAGTGTTTGACTGTATTCAGGAAACTTCTTAGCTTTGGTTTAGTCCAGTTGTGCT